>NW_004567105.1:68754316-68770938 GCF_000260355.1 Condylura cristata | reverse complement strand
CTAGGAGTGGGATTGCTGGGTCATAGGGAAGCTCCATGTTTAGCAGTTTGAGGAACCTCCAAACAGTTTTCCATAGTGGTTGTACTAGTTTGCATTCCCACCAGCAGTGCAGGAGAGTTCCTTTTTCTCCACATCCTCGCCACCATTTGCTGTTGCTAGTTGTTTTAAGATGTGCCATTCTCACTGGGGTGAGGTGCCAATCTGGGTTCTTAAGAACTGAATTTCAATGAACCAAAAGACCTGAAGGTTAGCAATCCTGTGGTTGGTTCCCAGGGCTCAGAAATTTGGCATCAAGCAGAGTGCCCAGGATGGCAGACTGCCCCTCTGCCTTCGTACAGCAGTTCTGACATCCCCCGAAAGGGATGGGCTGTTTTCTCTCTGCCTCTGACCCAGCAGTTTTGAGCACAGACGAAGAAGTCACCCATCTGATCCTGGTTCCTCCTCTGTGGACTTAGAAACACAAGAGACTCTTTCCCTTCCTTGGATGTGACCCCTGTGTGTGCGAGGGGCTCCCCTCCCAGGCTGACATGTGACTCCGCTTCTCCGTGGTACCTGGCAATTCAGCATCCCACAGACAAAAAGTAGAATGGTGCTTGGCAGGGGTTGGTGGAGGGGAGGTTGGGGGTGTTGTTCAGGGGTCCAGAGCTTCAGTTTGTCAGGAGAAAAAGTCCTGGAGATCTATGTGACAGCAACGTGAATATATGTAGTATGACTGAACTGTACACTTAAAAGTGGCTCAGCTGGTGAACGGTGTGTTTTACTGCAATTAAACATAATAGCTTAAAAAACAGAAAGTGGGAAGGCCGAGCCGTTTTCAGTGTGAGTGGAGCCTGTTGAAGTGCTGGGTGCGGGGGCTGTGCTGGGTGTGTGCCCGCTGTGGGGAGGCCCCTCTCGCACCGCCTCTCTGGCACCGGCTTTGCTCATCTCTGCTCCGTAGTCACCAGGGGATGATAAGAGGGATGGAAGTGAGTAGACGCTGGCACTCAACCTCCAGTGCAACAAGAGGACATCCATCTGCTCGGCCTGTCCAGACAAGACAGTGGCCAGGGCGTCTCACCAGCATTCTGCGGGTTCTCGTGGATGTCTCTGGAAACTCCAGAGTTATTCTAGTCCTCTTCTCCCAGCCCACTCCCTACCCTTAAAAGGATGACTTCAATTATCACAGACTGGCCTACATATTTCCCTGAAACAGCTGTCCTGCAGAATCTCTAAAACTTGGGTTAAAAATAGCTTCTGTCGCTAAGAGAAGCCTAGGGCCTGGGCGTAGAGTCCACTGGGAAATGTCTCCTCCTAAAGAGCACACAAAACTGACTGGCTTTGTCCTCAGAGCCTGTCAATGCTCACGACCACCCTCCCTGCCCTGGAAAGAGGCACATTCTGGGTCCGAGCGAGGACAAGGCAGGTACAACCAAACTTGAAGCTCGTGTCCTTATTTCCACTTTCTAAAAGCCCAAGTGGGCTCAGAAACTTTAAATACCAAGTCTGAATTCCCAGTATAAGAAGCCAACTTTTAATGTTACATCTCACTGCAGAGATACAGTGAAAGCAGCCTGCTTCCCTAGTGGCCATCCCCCCAAAGGTCCTGTCAGACATTCATGCTGCACCCCCAATGAGGAGGGTAAGATGTATCGTACGCAGACAACATCAGATTTTAGATAGGGTTAGAATTCTGCAGCACCAGGAGACAGTTCCAAACAACCCACCGCAAGGACCTTTTTCATGTCTTCAGCTGCCCCCTGTGCCAATGTGGAGAGCTGGTCTTTGGGTGGATACGTGGGCGTGAGATCTGCAGTCCCCTGGTGCTGGCAGACCTGGCTTCTATTCACCATAAAGAATTCGAGTCTATGAGGCTACAGAGACTCCCTTCTTCACTGAACTCAGCTTCTGTGCCATTATGGGGGTGGCCGGGTGGGGAGATGGCTTCTCTGGCCTGGACATACATTGAAGAGTCAGAATCTGATATATAGTTATAGTGACAAGACCAGACTAAGCTAGTTTCAAATGTGGAGGTGGGATTTGCAGCAGCAGAGGGAAGAGCGTCACTGATTTATCCCTCCCCCACCCCCCGGGTCATGGACTTAAGGATGACTCCAGGGACACAGATATCTGGATTACATAGTATTGATCCAGGAATACATTTTAGGTCCAGATCAGCTGACTACAGAAGAACAGGGAGGGGCCTCTCTGGTGGTGCAGGGGTTAAAGTCTCAGAACTATAAGTTATCACCAGAAGCCAGGGAGAAATGTGTGTGTGTGTGTGTGTGTGTGTGAGAGAGAGAGAGAGAGAGAGAGAGAGAGATAGAGAGCATGAGCAGGGGTGAAATGCTAGGCTTTAAGATTAAGGTGGCATTGTGGCTGGAGAATCTTGGATTCCCGCCCTCTAAGCATCTTGAAGGTGATAGCTACGTGAGGAGAAATGACTGAGAAAATCAGCACAGTACTGTGTTGTTAGCAAAATATTGTGCCCCAGTCTTGTGAAAAGTTCTATCCACCATCCCCTCCAGATGACACGCCAGTGATCAGATAACCCTGGGCCTCTTCCCTGCTGGTATGCTGGGTGCCAGGGGTGGCTGCTTGGGGAGGAAGGGGGTTCAGACAAGAAACGAGCTTGGGGCCCTCTCTGGTGGTGCAACCAGTTAAAGCGTGGTACTATGAAGCAATCTGTAGCCACTGCAGCACAAGTTCAATCCCCGGCCAGGGAGCTGACCACATGGCACAACAGACCTCTCCTGAGCCAACCGCTGCTCCCCTCAGCAGTGTGTTTCAGTAGGTCTCCCTGTTCTGCTCCTCACTCTGTTTCTCTGGTGAATCCTGTCACCACCACCCCCCCCCCAGGCCCCAGTACCTCTGGCCTGTACCCCAGTTCTTGTATGCATCAATAAATCTTAAAAAAGATGTGTGGCTGGAATACCCTTATCTGTGCAAGAGAAACTGTCATGGTGTATGAGAAGGCATCAGGGGAGGTCTTTCTAATCTTACCTTGGACCTCAAAGATAGGGCAGTTCTGTCCTGAAGTAATAGCAGTGTTGGCTGCCAGTGTCCCGGGGGACCAGAACCCAAGAGCTCAGTGGAGAGACCCCTATAACCCCTATAATGCTGGTCAGAGGACCTGTTCCTGCAGGTTGCCCAGGCAACCAAGCCTCAGCTTCAGCGAAGCCAGCACAGCCAGCTGGATGTCAGAGTGCAGAGGAGAGTGGCTACAAATGCTTGGTCCCTGGGATGTTCTAGGGGAATAAGTACTAGGTACTAGGCACCAGCATTCCCATCAGGTCACAGAAATTGATTCAGGAAGCCCTTTCCTTCCAATAATAAGCTGTAATCATGGGCTCCAGTAGGGACTTCGGCTCACTGACCTCAAACTCCTCATTATATATATATATATGTACATTATGTATATTTTAAAGATTTATTTATTTATGCATACAGACCTGGGGGACAGGACAGAGATTCAGGAGGTGAAAGGATTCACCAGAGACAGAGTGGGGAGCAGAACAGGCAGAGCGACTGAAATATACTGGTGAGGGGAGCAGCAGGTGAGACAGGAGAGGCTGCCGTGCCATGTGATTGGGTCAGCTCCCTGGCGGGGGTCAAACGCGGGCTGCAGTGGCTGTGCGTAGCTTCATCGTGCTGACACTTATCCCTAGCAACACCAGGGAGGATCCATCACATTTTACTTCAGAGTTATTGTAAGATTTAGCAACCTCAATGCAACATGCCTAATGCAGCGAACACACACTTACCTGTTGTAACAACACACCCCAACTAAAACAGTAGTGCCTTATTCAGTCATGATTGGAAAGGTCTCAGCTGGGTGTGATCCTACTTCCTGTGCCATCTGCTAGGGTTACTGCCTTGGCCTCATTCTGGGGGCACTGGACTGAAATGTCCAAAAAGACTGCAATCACAGGATGGTGCCCTAGTGACCCTCCAGGGGCCTGTCCACCTGGCTAGCCTGGGTCTCCTCACACCTGGTATTCTCAGGGTGAGTGAGTTCTTACTCAGCATCTAGAGTATTCCAAAGAAAGGCTGAAGCTCCCTGGCCTCTTAAAAGCCAGATCAGGAATCAGCACAGTGTCACTTCTGCGGCAGTCCATTGGACAAAGCATGTCATTAGGGGAGAAAGAACAGATCCTGCCTCTTGGTGGGGGAAGACACACACACAAGGATGGGAAGGAATAAGCAGGGGCCCTCTCTGGCTGGCATCAGAAAACCCACAAGTCAGCTCTGCCCAGCTGTCTCTGCAACCCCAGGTAAGGTGCATCATCTGGATCTGTTTCCCCACCAGTGATGTGGCCAGGTTCTGAGGTGCCAGCACAGAACTTAGGGTGCTTTTAGTCCTCACATCGGTTTTCTTCCTTCCTTTCATCTTTGGGAGGCTGGATTCTTGTTCCAAGAGAATCTGAAAAGCACATTCCTGGCTGAGAAAGGTTGGCAAAGTATGCGCGTGGCTCATGGGAGGTGGAGAGGGGACAGTCACTAGAGTGCCCGGCTCCTTCCCTTTCCCACTAGGCCTCCAGGGATCCATGCAGCATTTGGAGTGGTTGTCACTGGCTGCAGAGAAGTGGAACAATGTCAGAGGCAGTTAAAGACAATAGCTAGCTTTATGAGGTATTTTTGGAGGATGGAGTGTCCCTGAAAACTCATGCCCTACACTGCAGAGGTCGACAGTAGGTGTGGAGTACTTACCTAGAAGCTGGATTCTGGGGGCCAAGAAGGCAAGCTGGCAGGGTGATATTAACACAATCTGGACTCGGGAGAAGCCACCTGTGCAGGAAAGGGTGAAGAGAGCAGGCCCGACTCCGGGTGGGCCCACTCACAAGACTGGCCCATCTGGCTTGTGGGAACTTGGATGTCAGGAGGTTCCGGCCAAACCCAGGACTGGTAACAGTGACTCTCAGCACCCACTTGTCTGTACCAACAAGAGGTTTGCACAGAACCCACTTTGCCCCTGAGATTCTGCAACTTTGAGACGAGGTTGACAGAGGTACAGCAGACCTCTCCTGACCTGCCTGCTGCTCCCGGCAGCAGTCTGTATCATCCATCCACCTATTCTGCTTCCCACTCTGTCTCTGGTGAATTCTTTAACCCCCATACTTCTGGCCTGTACCCCAGTTCTGTAGGCATAAATAAATGAAAATATAAAAAAAAAAGCTGCTCTAATTGACACCGTTCACACATGCGCACACCAGTGGTGGCTGGCTAAATGTCCCATGCGACTCCAGGGAAAAGACTCTCATACCCTGCAGACATTGCCCATGTGCCTTTTCTCTGTGAGATATTTTTATTGTAATAAATCAGAACCATGCATACAACTCAGCAGTGTCCTGTGCATCTTCCTAGTGGCTTACGGAACCTGGGCGTGGTCTTGGAGACGCCTGACCCACAGGAGTAGCAGACCTCTCCTGACATACCCGCTGCTCCCCTCAGCAGTGTATTTCAGTAGAGTTGCCTGTTCTGCTCCCCATTGTCTCTAGTGAAGCCTCTCATGCCCCTGCACTTCTAGCCTGTACCCCAGTTCGCTATGCATAAATAAATAAATCTAAGAAAAAAAAACTTACTATATAAAAAAAAGATCCTGCAACCAGCTGCAAGTCCCTGGGCTGAGCTTCACTTCTGGGTCACTAGGTTTCTTAATTTTAGAAGCACAGCTACTGTGAGCCCGTGTCAACCAGCTCCAAGATGTTGCCTTTTACTTTCTGAGTGAAGACTAGAAACAAACACGTGGACAGTTACAGTAAGAGAAATGGTTTCACTTTATAAAAAAATGTGGTAATACAGCAAGATTTAATGAGGTCTTTTTTTTTTTCTGGCAAGGAAAATTTATAAAAAACACCTAAAAACACCTAGAATAAAAATGGGAGACGTAACTTAATAAAAATCAGACACGTAAACAATTCAAGGAAATAGTCATTTAGAAAGACAATAAAAGAAAACAATGAGCAGCAACAGGAGGAGAAAAGTTGTTTCTGTTGTGGTAAGTAAACAGGATGGACCCACAAGAGCATGACCTGTCACAGTGGGCTGGCTGAGGGGTGGGAGGGGTTGGTAGCCATGAGGGAGGCAGGAAGGCTTCCTAAGTGGACTCATCCCAATGGGCTCTGGCTCAGCAGGAACCACAGCCTGCAGCAAACAGCCCCACACCCTCTTTGCCCTCCTCCCACACGGCCTACCAGCCACGGGGCAGTGATTCACAGCCAAATCCCTGTGGGTGGGCACAGGAAGGCTGGCTTCCTCCTACGTCCACTTGTCCCTGCAGATCAGTGGGTACAAGCCCTTGGAATGTCAGCCCAAGCTAGGGTGGCAAAGCTGCCAGGGAGAGCCAAGGAAACCAGACAAGGGGACGACATACACTTTGTGGAGTGTCTGCAGCACAGTCAAAGCAGACCCTGGAGAGGCAGGCTGGACACTCCCCAGTGATGCTCCCCAGCCTTCCCTTCTGAGTGAAGTTTTAAGGCTGGATGCCCGCAGGACACTGGGGAAATTCTTAACTACAGGCCGAGATAGCCTAAGCCTGACTTGCACAGGTCACTGAGAAGAATGGTCACAAAAGAATGGGCGGGGTGGAGGGCGGCCAAGTGACACAGAGCGTGAAGGCTCACAGGTACAATGGAAGGGACCACACTACAAGTCAGCTCGGAGATGACCAGAGTGTGGCCTGGGGCCAGGGGCGGCCAGCGGTAGGGCCCACATGGAACCTGGGACACACAGCTCTGTGCTATGCAGCGCTGCAGCAGCGGGAAAGGAGATGAGGGACCCACAAAGGGATTTCCTGGCCCCGGGAGGCAGTAACTCTGAGGCGAGGGTGTCCCTGCTGCTGGCCCATGTCATGAAGGTGATGAGCCAGAGCACCTGGGGGTTCAGGTGAGGAGCCCGTCAGCTATGGTTCCTCCACTCTGAACATGTTTTAGGGGAGCGAACACTTCAACTTGAAAACTATTAAGCGGTCCCAGCAGCTGTGGGAGCAATCGGACCCAACGCCACCGAGAGAGAAATAGCAAAAAGCAAAGGGGTTGTTAGGCTCCCCTACTTTTCAAAGCTAGTGGACAGTCTTTTTCTCTTCTGCGTAGGAGCTCACAAATCTATGTCCGAATGGAATGTTCTGAAGGTTTCAGAGGCAGCAGCTGTGGAGATGTTAATGTTTTCTCTGGTTTCCACGTTTCTGCCAACGTTTTCTCGGACAGAGTTCACGGAAGTCCTCAACTTCATTTTCATAATCATCTTCCTGGACAACACCTGTTTTAAAAGCCAAAGGCAAAAACAAAGTGTAGCATGGTGGTTTTTCCCACTCCACGATAAAATGCATCATCCCAGTAAAGCCTAAGGCCTCTGTAGTCATTGTTTTAAACTAAAGTGGGGAAGAAAGTCTCTGCAGAAGACAGAGGTTACACCTTGGAGGACTCATAGTGCTGCCCAGGAGGAGACATCCCAAACTAAACACTCTTCTCTGGACTGAGTTCTTTTGAGTTTCTCTGGTCTTATTTTAGATTTGATTGATTGATTGATTTAATGCATACGAGAACTGGGGTGCAGGTCAGAGGTGTGGGGGTGAGAGGATTCATCAGAGACAGAGTGGGGAGCAGAACAGGCAGATCGATGAAGTACACTGCTGAGGGAGCAGCGGGCGGGTCAGGAGAGGTCTGCCGCGCCATGTGGTCACCTCCCTGGCCGGGGATCGAGCTCGTGCTACAGTGGCTGTCAATAGCTTGATAGCACCGAGACTTTAACCCCTGTACCATGAGAAAGGCCCTTTAAATGGCAAAGAAATCAAGCAAAATGATATGAATTCATATACCAGTTTTCTTCTTTTTGAAGCAATCACAAAATTCATAGTCCCCCAAGAGACTTAAGTTTGAAGATATTTTACTGGCACCAACATAAATGCCTTCAAGTATTCCCCAGCTCCAGGATCCAGATTTTCCATTTGCATCCAGACTAGGACTCACAGAATAACAATCTGGGGCTGGAGGAATGCTCAGAGCAGGAAAAAAATGAGGTCCAGCCAAGATGGGGTCAGCAGTTGAAACAGACAAGAGGGGGGCCCCTGCTGGTGGTGCGAGGGCTTAAAGCACGGCACTCTGAAGCTATCACCAGCCACTGTGGCATGAGATGGACCCCGGCCAGGAGGTGACCCACACGGTGCAGCAGACCTCTCCTATCTCACCCACTGCTCCCCTCAGCAGCATATTTCCTATTGAAATGCTCACTTCTGCCTGTTCTGCTCCCCACTGTGTGTCGGTGAAATCTCTCATCACTCACACCTCTGGCCTGTACCCCAGTTCTTATATGCATAAATAAATAAATCTTAAAAAAAAAAAAAAAAGGCAAGAGGGAAGATTCCAGATCACACAGAACTTGAGAAGACAATTCTGCTTATCAGGAGAACCTGACTCACACTCCACAGGTCTTTAACTCTCTGTAGGAAAATACATGCACGCTTTCCCTGTGTTCTCATTCTGTTCAAAGTTTGTTAGTTTTTTTTATACCAAGCCCAGAACAGAGCTGATACACACTATAAACAACAAATATTCATTGACTTATAACGGTTGACGCTGGCAAACTTACTTGGCCAGGGTTGGCTTTGTAGTCTTTTCCCTATCCCGGGAGCCTGCGTACTTTGAAAGAGTAGCAACTGAACATCATCAATAATAGATCGCAAGAGACCAGAGAAGTTTTCCTCAAAAGAGGCCTTTGAATAAGCAACTGGCATGAACCTGGAATAACTGCCCTCAGAGTGGACCAGGAACCAGGTCAGTGACGGTCTGACTCACTGGCCGAGGCTCTGGGCCATGACCAGCCACTGCTGACGTCACAGGCACCCCCCAGCAGAATGAACTTAGAGTCAGAGGAATCAGAGCCACGAGACCCAAAGCTTGATCCCGGACAAAGGGCACCTCACCTTCCTCCTTCAGGTGGAGCTCTGTTTTCCTCAGCCAGTCCCGGGCGTCGTGGATGGAAGGAATTAGAATGTTGATCAGCCCAGTCATGATCTTCACGGCTGCAGGAATCAGAAAACAAGGGTGCTGAGTGAAGGGGCCACTGCAAGGACTCGCAGGGGCTCCAGCCCACTACTGCCCATGCCCCCATCTTCCCTTGGGAGCACTGGGTTGGGACCCACAGCCACCTTCGCTGACGCCATCCTGAGTGTCTATTCAAACTGCCAATAGCAAACATCATTCCAAGACGCTTTGTTCAAAAGGACATCTGGAAAATGCCACTAACCCTTCAACCGGGGCGCCTGAATTACAGCACACTTTCAAGTTACACAATTTTACTAGTTTTATACAGAACCTGACTCTCAGTGTTGCCTAGATGTAGCAAGTAAGGAAGTTTGGGGAGCTATGATTCAAACACCACAGAAACCTTCTTCTCATGCAGGTTTGCTGTGGGTCTGGATTAAGGCCTCCCCCCGCAAGCGGGAAGACACCAGCCACATGCCCCCAGCTCTCAGTCAAGGCTCAGCACATAGCAGACACTCAAGGAATGATCCCTGGAGGGACGGACGAAGTGGGAGTAGCATAAAATTCCCTCAAGGTTTTAAACATCCTCCCTCTACCAACTCCACAGAATTAGTCAGCAAGCCCCTTTCTGTCTGCAGTGTCTAGGGAAGCCATCCAAGCCCAAGAAAACCACGCATTTGAAAATGCAGCAGGGATGGCCCAAACAATGGGAGTTGGTTATAATCTGAGACACACACCTCTCACTTATGTGTCTGCTAATGCCACGGCCCCACCCTACCTGGATCAGGCACCACCGTGACAGCCTGACGCTGGAGTGTGTGTGTGCCCAGCCTGTCCCAACAGCAACCAGGCCCTCATGTCTGAGGGTCCCTTACCATCAGCCCAGGCCTTCTGCCTGTAGAGATAGTCCACCGTGTCCAAAACCTTCTGGATGTTCTCATGCACCTTCCTCTGAAGCACGCGGCTGCGCTCCTTGGAGCCCAGGTGACTGTGCAGCCACACGCTCTGCTCAATGTCCTCCACCACCAGCTTGCCTTCCTCCACGGCCGGGTCCACCATGTCACAGAAGAACTTAAAGTATTCCTGGTAGGCCACCTGCTGCCTCTGGTGATCCTCCAGGAGGACGTGCTGCTCGTAAGACCCGCTGCTCCGCTCCTGACCTTCCCTGTCCTCCGGCTCGGCGCCGGAAAGGGCCACCACCCCCGAAGCCGCTCCGTCAAAGTCGGCACCGGGGCTGAAGTAGCTCTCGGGACTGCGGGTGAACTTCACTCCGCACAGGTCGCACTGCGTGCAGTCCACGTCGGCCTTCTTGAAGTTCCTGGCCCCGGGCTCCCTGCTCTCCTCCCTGAAGTGCTCCCTCTGGGCGCTCACCCTCCTCCTCCAGCTGATGCACAGGGACACCACCAGGCACACTCGTCTCAGCTTCCGCTGCAGGGATGCTTTCCGTTGCCTCTGGGAGAAGATGTCGGCCAGCAGGGGGTCTCGGTCTTCCAGTGCCAACTCATCCGACTCTCCCTGGCCAAACTCATACTCCAGTTCCATCAAGTTGTCCACGGGCCCCACGGAGAGTAGGCGATTCAGTCTGACCTCCTCGTAATAGAGGCCACGGGTCGTGGGCCCTTTGGCGTGCACGCTGTCCCACCGCCAGCGGCAGTCCAGCAGGTACTCTTCATCCCGCTCACGGAGCAGGTCCTGCAGAGCCTCGGCCACGGCCTTCGCAGTGCCGGCCTTCAACACCCGCGTCACTGCTTTCAGCAGCCTCTCTGGAACCTGGTCCGGCCAGACCACGCTCATCTGCTGCAGCCGGGCTTCCATCTCCTGGAAGTGGCAGTACAGACAGGGCTTGCAGGACGACTGCAGAACCTCCTCGGCGTTCACCAGCATCACCAAGCACAGCACCAGGGTCCGCTCAGCCTCCCCTGAGACCACGTAGTCTATTTCGCTGAAGGCATCGAGCAGGACGTTGAAGTGCCTGTTCTCGTAGCCACATAGCACCTTGACGAGATAGGAGAGGTGGAACCGGAAATTCTGAATGGCTCTGGACAGGTCCCTAGGTTTATATTCCTGAATGATGGCGAACACATCCCCCAGCTGCTTGTCCTTCTTGCTGAGCAGGAACTCCCAGTAGTGCAAGAGCGCAATGTAACTCTTGGGGAGGCACAGGGTGGCATTCTTGCAGAGACGGGCCAGGACCACCCCACAGTGGACAAACTGTAACTCCAACAGGGCGACGGTGTTGCCGATGCTGGGGATGAGCGGCTCTTTGCACCGCTTCACCAGGACGTTCATGAAACGGAAAAAGAGCCTCTTGTAGTTTTCTGGGTTCCTATACACATACAACTGGTTGATGCAGTTCTCCAGCAGCCGGATGAAGCACAGGTGGGTCTTCTCGGCGCTCTCGTCTTCCCTGTTGGGCACCAGCATGCCAAACTTCCCTTCTATGCCTTTCATCCTGCTGCCTCTCGCCCGGCCCCTTTCCTTTTTTTCAGACTCCAGGGCTTTGAGCTCCCTGTCAAAGTCATCCTCTTCTTGGTGAAGGAGCTTTTCAAACTCCTCGGGGTAGCTGGAGGAGAGGAGGAAGGCCTGCATGGCGCTCAGCCACAGGTCTGTCGACTCCCGGCGGCTGCGAGCCCTTGAGTTTTGGAACAGGAAGTGGACGTAGCCTTTCAGAGCAACCCTGTAGGAACGGAAGGACTTGGAACTGGGCCAGAGTATTTCCTTGCACGCCACGGGGTTTTCTGACAACACTCTCTGATGAAAATGCTTGGGGAAGACCACGTCCAGGAAGGATTTGCAAAGGCCAAACATATCCGCAGACAAAATATAATCGATTTCTTCAAGCTCTTTAGCTAAGATTTTAGGGAATACTTTTTTGGCTTCCAGAAGCAAGCCATTGATTGCCACCAGGTGTATTCTGGACTGAACCAGATGCTTGGCCTCGCAACGCAGCAAAGGCCTGTGCAAATCTTCACAGTTCTCATTCTTACATTTTAAGCCGACAATAAACCTCATGCAGACCCCGGGGCAGGTCTTTCTGAGCAGGCTCTGTGTGATCTGACAGAGCCTGCTTAAGAGATGTTTGTTTAGGGCTAATTTGACTTGGTCAGTCATGATCATGTAATGGTCTTTGGTTTTCTTTTCTCTTAAGTTCAAATCCAAGTCAAAAATGATTCTTAATATGGGGCCGAGATCATTCTGAGCTATCTGGCAATATTTGGGGTCCACCTGCGAAATCCCAAAAAACTCAAAGCAGGACTTGACCATTTCCTTCTCAGCATTGTTATTCACACATTTGAGGGCCCTGACCAGATTGAGGAGGACCTCCAGGCCCCCTGGAGCCAAGGCCAGGACCTTCTCAGGCTCAACCTCACACTGGCTGGCAGCATGGTAGAGAGCTTCCACCACTCCAGCCGAGTGGTTGAGCCTGTCAAACTTGATGAAGGCGTCCTTGAGCTTCTGAAAGTCTCTAAGGATCACTCCCAGCAGGAAGTGGGCCTCAGCAATGCCAGACTGCTGGTTGGTTTGACAGCAGAGATCCAGCGCCTCTGTCAGGATGGCTTTGGTGTGCTCCACATCCAAACCCCTGGCCACATTGAGCCGGGCGGCCTCCAGCAGACATGAGGCTTGGAAGCTCTTATCGGCGGTGAGCTTGGCGGCTTCCAGGAGGCAGCCATGTTGCTTCATCAGCAAAGCAGCCTCCTCTTTCCGACCTTCCCTGTTCAGCAGGTCTGCAGCTTCTGCCAGGCGTTTCCTGGAGTTGAGGAACACCAGCTGGTCTTCTATGTCAAGCTTAGAGAGGACAGTCATCATCTCCTTGATCTTGTTTGCACTCAGGTACTTGGCTGCGGCTTCCAAGTAAAACTGACTGGCAGAATACGAGAGCTTGGACATGGGGAGAGTCTTGGTCTGTAGCATTTCCTCATACCTGCAAGGATGAAGGACACAAATGTCAATTCTTTATTGCCCAACAGAAAATCTCCAAAATACAGCATTGAGCCACTAAAACAAGGTTCCCACGGGGAGATATAAATTTCAAAAAAGACATCAGCTCATTGTGCATCTTTACTTAGACTAACAAAACGCATGTCTTTGCTATAAGATTTTATGTCCACTTAATTTAACCTAGTGGAGTGACAATTTGAGTGTATGAGAATTAAGTTTGGAAGTCCATCTGGAGAGCAAAAATGATTCAGAGTCAAAATTGTCCTTGAAAAGAAATCTTTTAAACTTTCATGAAAGTGTCACAATACGTTTGGGCATAGGGCCCTGCCTGTTCCGTTTGATAAGTGATTCATGAGAAAAGATGAAGAAGCGGCACACAAACCAAAAACTGACTATGTGAGATTTTTCCTTATGATCCTACCTGCCTTTTCTCTTTTGCCAGATGTGCCTGTGGTTGAGTTGTGGTGAAATTAATAAAGCTCTGAAGGGTTCTACTTTATTCTGCTGACAAAAGTCAGCAGGTCCACACCACCAGTCTTCAAGCACGGGGACAACCCAATAAAACATGCCTGCTTTAGAAATCTCACAGGACACATGAGGGTATTCAGGGCCCCGTAGATGCCACAGTATCATCCTACAGCCTCAGCTTTCCCAGGAAAAGAAGCTGCCTGGTGGAGAAAGAAAGGGAATGTACTTCACATGCCTTGCCAGCTTGGTCAATGAGGTAGACAGTGGATAGTATTTTAGCAAATTTAAAGAACTCACAGGGAATCGGCCTGGTTGATTATCCCCATCACGGCTGTATAACACTATGGTGAGTGGGTACCAATGAATGACACAGCTGACATCCTGTTACAGACTGAATGTTTGTATCCCCCCCAAATTCATTTGTTGAAACCCTAAACTTCAAGAGGATGTTGCTGAAGCCTCTAAGAAAGTAGTTAAGGTTAGATGAGGTTATAAGGGTGGAGCCCTGATCTAAGAGGATTAAGTGTCCTTATAAGCAGAGAGATACCAGAAAGCAGAATAGTCTGTCTCTCTCTCCCCCTCTTCCTCCACCTTCCCCACCCCAGAAGGACATATAAGGGCATAACAAGAAGGTGGTCATCTAGGTCAGGCAGAAAGCATTAACCAAAACCCCAAATGGCTGAACCTTGACCTCCAAAAGTGTATGAAAAAACATTTCTTTTTTTTTTTTTTTAAAGATTTATTTGTGCATACAGAACTGGGGTACAGGCCAGAGGCTCAGGGGCGGCGAGAGGCTTCACCAGAGACAGAGTGGGGAACAGAACAGGCAGATCGATGAAGTACACTGCTCAGGGGAGCAGCGGGCAGGTCAGGAGAGGTCTGCCATGCCATGTGGTCACCTCCGGGGCAGGCGGGAATCGAACTCATGCAGAAGCGGCTTTAGATTCTCAGTGCTGTGCTTTAACCTGCTGCGCCACCAGGGAGGGCCGAAAACATTTCTGTTTTAAGAAGCATTTTGTTCTATGGCATTTTGTAACGGCAGCCTGAGCTGACTAATAATATACACCTGTTATGTTTAGCATACACATGATGGCACCAAAGACCTGGATTAAGGAACATGCTCAATTGCCAACCTATTTTTCCATTTCCAAAGGTAAAACTCAACTTCTTTATGTAGGTGCTATTACAGTATGTATTTATTTTGTGCAAGCTATGTGCACATTTTTGAATATGATATATTTTTTAAAATAAAAGTTAAAAATAAAAGCCTAAAGCTTGAACACCCGAGTCAGTAATGTTCATTCTGTCATATGTATAATTTGGTAGAAAGCAAACACAGAATCAGTCCCCAGCCTGCTCTTCCAGGAGCAGAGCTGACTCAAACCCCTGCTAAGCAAAAATACGCAGATGTATAGACTCTGTCATTCCAGCTCGCTCATAACACCAGAAAGATCTTCTAGGGCATCAACAAAATGCTGTTTCTAGGTTCCTTTTAAGGAGGCTCCCTAGCAGCCTAGGGGTTCAGTCTCAGCTGTATTGTTGGGGACCGAGGCCGGCATCTGGCGTCTGTCAACAGCCATAAAAAGGTGAAATGGAGTCCGGATAGAGAAAAACATCCGGGTTGCAAAAGGCATGTGGGAAGAACTCCCTGCCCCCACCTATTCCTTTTCCTCTTTCTTTTCTCGCCAACTTTCGCCCCTCGTGGGAGACCAACTGCCACCAAAACATGTTGCATTTCTATTGGCCTTCTCCCTTCCTGGCATCCCTCTCCTCCTGTATAAAGCTGAGATAAAACCCAATAAAGAGCTCTTTCTTTGTTCTGCTACACGCATGTGACTGCTTCTTTTGTTCGCTGGACCTGGGGCCCCAACTCTCCGGCCTTGCTGGTCAAGGTCCCCTGCACTGTATCACCCCTACAGCCTAAGTTTGATCCCCGGCCAGGGAGGTGACCCACATGGGGCAGCAGATCTCTCCTGTCTCGCCCACTGCTCCCCTCAGCAGTGTATTTCAGTAGAGCTACCTGTTGTGCTCCCACCTGTCTCTGGTGAGTCCTCTCACCCCCAACACCTCTCTGCAGGGTCTACACCCCAGTTCTTCTATACAAATAAATAAATAATCGATTCCTTTTCAACCATTAGCCTCATCTATGTCCGTATCACCTACAGCACCTTTGGCATATTGGCTACGGTTGGTTAAAGGCTGAAGGAAGCCTCCACTGGGTCCCCCACAAACTTCCCAGCGCTCCCCTAACTAACAGTGCTGTGCATGCACTCACGGATGTATGAGCACAAGACCAAACGTCTGCCACAGCACGATGAAGCAGTCCTGACTGTCCACGTGCCCTTACCTGTAGCCATGCACGCAGCAGTGAAACTGTCAACTTACCAGGTAACAGAGAGGCCAGCACTGTCATTAAGCATAAAAATCACTGTGGGGGCCCTCCCTGGTGGCGCAGCGGGTTAAAGTGCAGCACTAAGAAGGTAAAGCCACTTCAGCATGAGCTCGATCTTCGCCCTGAGGTGACCCCCATGGCCTGCCCGCTGCTCCCCTCAGCAGTGTACTTCGTCAGCCGGCCTATTCTGCTCCCCATTCGGTCTCTGGTGAATCCTCTCACTACCTCTGCACCTCTGGCCTGCACCCCAGTTCTGTATGCATAAATAAATAAATCTTTAAAAAAAATGACTGTGCGTGTTGCATACACACGTAACAAACCTTTATCTTCTGCCCCTCTCCTCACGACACTGTCAAAGCTGAAAAAGAGAGCAGAAGCCACAGAGTCCTGATCTCCTGTGACCCGGCACCAAGGATCAAATAAAAGGAAGGTGACCTGGTCAAGTCACTTCAAAAGAGCAGGACAACGCCAACCAGGGCAGGCTGGCTCCAGAGGGCAAGCGGGGTGGGGAGAAGCACTTACTTCTCCACGGCAACTGCAGCTTCCTCAAAAAGCTCCTCTTGGCAGTACATGTTGAGCGCGAGGTCAAATTCCTGAATCTGCTCAAAGCATCTGAAGGCATCTTTGTAGCACTGACTTCGTTTATAGAAATTGGCAGCATCTCTTATCTAGGGCAGAGTAAAAAAATCTACTCTGAGAGTACTCATAACATGACTTTTTGTCTTAAAAATAAAACAACAGGCCCTCCCTGGTGGCGCAGCGGGTTAAATCACAGCATTGAGAATCTAAAGCCGCTTCCGCATGAGTTCGATTACCGCCTGCCCCGGGGGTGACCACATGGTGTGGCAGACCTCTCCTGACCC
>NW_004567105.1:68752250-68753179 GCF_000260355.1 Condylura cristata | reverse complement strand
TCCTCCGGGGCAGGCGGGATTTGAACTCATGCGGAAGTGGCTTTAGCTTCTCAGTGCAGTGCTTTAACCCGCTGCGCCACCAGGGAGGGCCCGCAAAATGAATTTTTTATACGGAAAAAATTTCAGTGAAATCACAAAGGCAGATGCAGGTGAATTGAAAGGCTCCATGTGAGCGCTACTGGAGGAAAATGATTGAGAACACCTTTGGGACCCGAGGTAGAGACAAGCCCTGAACAAAAGTCAAAATGCACGAACTTCAGAAGGACGTGATGGATTTTGGCCACATCAAACAAAGGGCATGTGAAGCAAAGTTAATGGAACGAACACATGCGCAGCACAGTCCAGAGGCCTTCCTGGGAAGATGGACATGCCTGTGTCCATGTTCTCCAAGGTGGAAGCCACAAGTGGACCCCGCACACACGAAATATGTGACGCGACCAGGAACGGGATTTTTTATTTTATTTCATGTCACTTAAATTGCCACTTAAATGTGGCTAGCTGTTCCTGGACTAGCCCAGCCTAGAACATACAATGAATTCCTGCAACCACAAGAGAAAGACTTTCCAGAAAACAAGGCAAAGGATATAAACTGGAAGTTCACAGTGAGGGAAGCTTGAAAGATTAACCAGCAAGTGAAGGTGTCCAACCCCATGAGTAATCAGGGAAACGCAAATTAAAAGCACAGTGGTTTTCAGAGACATTCTAAGGGGGTGGAGAGGGGAATAGGATCAAAACCGGGGTGGGGTGGGAAGAGTGCACAGAACTATGGTGATGGCACATCGATGAATGGGTGGTGGGGAAGGCCATGGGGATTACAGCCGAGATGGAAAAGTGCACAAAATGAAGAATGATGTAAAATAAATAAATATAATTAAATTAAAAACCCACAGTGGGCCCTCCCTGGTGGCGCAGCGGGTTGAAGCACAGCA
>NW_004567105.1:68741340-68751220 GCF_000260355.1 Condylura cristata | reverse complement strand
GCCAATAATTAGTGTCTTGCCCCACCTCCCATCAAAACCTGCCCTGGCTCCCTGTCACACCTCAACAAAATGAGTCCCTGCAGTGGACTATGAGGTCCCACATGCTTTATTCCTGCCGCCAACTGTGCTCATTTTACCATTTCTAACCCTCTCCGTTGGCTCCTGGCCGAATCGGCTGCCTTGCAGTTAAAACTCGCCCACACACTCCCACCTTGGGGGCGCCTGCCTGCAAGACTCCTTGGCCTGGGATGCCCTCTAGCAGCTGTTCTCGGCATCTCTGCGCCAGTGGAAACTCCCTGGTGGTGCCTGTCAGCAACACCTGCCACCCTCTCTGCCCTCACCTAGCCCCTCTCACTGACACCTGCTGTGCTGTTGGCTTGAAGGGGAACCCTGAAAAGGCAGAGGCCCCTGCTGTGCTGCCTGCTGGCTGCTGAGCACCCAAGGCCCCTGCTGCACTCGGGCGGGAGAGTTGGGGGGAGCATCTCTTTGTTGAATATTTAATTTCCTAACCCTGCTTGCTGCACCTGAGCCCCAGAGAGAAAGCAAAATAAAAATGAAACACATATGCCAGACCCTCTAATAAATCTTTGGGGGTTCATTTAATAAAACAAGCTACACAAAATGTCAAAATACAACACGATCCAGGCATGAGGGTGCTCTGTGTCCCAGGCCTCACAGACCAGGGAACTCCTCTACCGGTCTTGCCATCTCCACTATCATGTGGTATCATCTCTTTTCGGCTCCCTGTTAAGGCTGATTATTTGGAAGAAAAAGCCCTGAATGTGAACGAAGACCCTGTTAGGTGCCAAGCAAGCACCCAATTGGAGAAAGAGAAGGAAGGGACCCCCAAGCAGCAGCTCCTGTTCTGAACAGCTCTGGTCTCTCTCTCCATCAGAGCAAGGGCCTAGAGTTTCCAGGAAACCCAGGGTGGCCTCTGAAGAGAGGCAGGCAAGGGGAGAGGCAGAAAATTCCCTGCGAAGAATTCTGACTCTCCCAGTCCCCTCACTAGCATTTCTACCTGGGGGTTACATTCAACTGGGAGCTGGGGGTGAGGGGTGGCAAGTTAGCCCAAAGATTTTAGCAAAGGCCAGACTGGTTACTTTGGATCATGTGGGTAGTTTGGCAGGATGACCACAAGAGGTCTGAGGCCAGATGAGAAGTGAACACTCTTCCAGGGAGGGGCCTGAGCAAAGAACAGGAGCATCTCCCAGGGTGGGGCTCGAAGCTGCTAGAAGGTACTGGGGAAAGAAGGGAGAGGGGTCACCACTGGTGGTCAAAAGTCTGTGGAGCAGAAGAGGGCAGTCTGCATCTCCAGGAGCAGGAAACGTCCCATTCTGAAAGCACTGAAGTCCTAGAGTGGGGCCTTATGGACCCCTGACCCTCCCACCCCCTTTCAGAGCAGAATTTAGCAGGGGCAAGGTGAGAATATAAGGAAGGGGTCACTGGTTGGGTCATGACAGAAACTGATAGGAAAAAGAGGGTAAAGCAGTGGGTTTGGACTGTCCCCTATAGTAGTCACCGAGACACTGAAAGACTCAGTTTCTTATCTTGTTACATATTAATTAACTCAACTTTTTTTTAAGGATTTATTTATTAATGCACACAAGAACTGGGGTACAGGCCAGAGGTACGGGGGTGAGAGGACTCATCAGAGACAGAGTCAGTAGAACAGGCAGATCTACTAAAATACACTACTGAGGGGAGCAGCGGGGAGACAGGAGAGGTCTGCTGTGCCATATAGGTCACCTCCCTGGCTGGGGATTGAACTTGTGCGGCAGTGGCTTTGAACAACTTCACGGTGCTATGAAGGGCCCCTAATGAACTCAACTTTTAAGTAAATAGCTCCAAGGGGCCTGTGACTACCAGACTGGTCAGTGAAGATCTTGAATAACTGCTGGTAACAGAAAAACTGATGCATAAATGTCAGACCCTTCACCTACCTGGACTCCAGAATGTGAATATAGAGAAGCAAAAATCATCAAAGACCCGTCTTCCTTTGATTTGCAAAGTACTGGAGCTCTCTCATGTGAGCATGAGCATGGGCCCTCCACCCCCCGCCCCCCACCCCGTCTGCTCAAGAGAAGTATGGGAAGTAGAGGGGTGTGCCGGGGGCAGGCCATACCTTCCCCAGCCTCTCACACAGCTGGGCAGAGAGCTGGAACTCCTTGGCGTAGCTCAGACACTTCAGGGACAACTGTGGCTCTCTGCACTCTAAGTAGGTCTTAGCCAGTTCCAAATACTCCATCTGCTTTTCCCTGCGAGGAGGAAAACAAAACAGTGTCCAGGGAGAGCCGACTTAATCCACCCCGTGAAGCCCACTGCTCTCACCACCGCAAACCTGCACTGAGACGCTCACCTGAGGCTGACTTTCTTGGACTTCATGTTCAGGGCAGTGTTGTGGGCCAGTGCCAGTTTCTCCTTCTCATAGGCACCTCCTTTCTGGTAACATTTAGCTGCAACCTGAAATAGGCAGAAGGTTCTGACTGCCAGCAAGGCCCGAGAGGGGCATACAGAACAAGAGTTAACGCGCACAGTCCAGGTTCGCACAGATGGAGCGTGTGCGACCCCCAGGACCTCGGAGGGAGGAGCTGGAAGGCCGGTTCAGCCACCAAGGCCTCAGGTGACAAAGCCTGAGTGTCACAGGCTAACACTTGACGCAGGCTTCTTTTGGAAGTACCCAGAAGCCACGGGAGAGGTACGTAATACGTATTTACAGGCTACCGCACAAACACCCCTTCTATTTGCTTTTTGTTTTTGCATAGACGGACTGGGGTGTAGGTCAGCGGAGCAGGGGGTGAGAGGACTCACCAGAGACAGAGCGGGGAACAGAACAGGATTCACTGAAATACACTGCTGAAGGGAGCAGCGGGCCAGACAGGAGAGCTCTGCTGTGCCATGTGGGTCAGCTCCCTGGCCCCCCATTTAGTCAGGTGCCAGAAGTTTCGTGCTTCTCATTGTGTATAATGGCAACTCCAGGTCCGTAGCCGGGAGCGGTGGACCCCAGCACTTGAGGGATAAACACAGATTCTTGCTAGTTCGCAACTTTAATGGGCAAAGTTAGTGGAGTAGAAGTGGGGATAGAGGGGGTGCCACAGCACATCCCAGAACAGAGACCAGGTTCTGTGTTAACCAGATGGACAGAAGACAGACAAGTGTCCCAGGGAGTCAGCCGGTACCGCATCCCCCACCAAGCAGAAAGTCACTTTTGTGAAACAAGTGCTCACACCAAGTCTCAAAGCATAGGCTACAGGGCAGAAAGCTTACACTCTGCCCAGAATGTCGAGAACTGGTCTCCGTGTGGGCGGGGTCAGCTGGGGCACTTGCCAATAAAGTGGGTAGGAGATGCTCCCCTACAGGCGTCTGCTTCAGCCCCCCAGGGGCCTTCTTTCACTCCCATCATCTGTGCTATGTTCCTTCCTGCCACAGGGCCTTTGCACACACTGTTTCCCCTGATTGCAATGCTCTGCAATTTCTTCCCTGCCTGGTTAACTTCATTCATTCTCTAGGTCTCAGTTGAAGGAGCCTATTCACAGAAGCCTCTCCCTGGCCTCCTTGTCTGGAACAGATGGTCCTTGGGGCAGCTGGTCTCTCCTCTGTGACATCTGCACAGCTGGGTCTATGTGCTCTTGCCCATCATCCTACCTCTGAGACCAAAACACAATGCTTGGCCCATAGCTCAAGACTGACTCTTAAGAGACTTAGACTTGTTTTTTTTTTTAAGATTTATTTGTGCATACAGAACTGGGTTACAGGCCAGAGGCTCAGGGGCGGCGAGAGGCTTCACCAGAGACAGAGTGGGGAGCAGAACAGACAGATCGACGAAGTACACTGCTGAGGGGAGCAGCGGGCGGGCCAGGAGAGGTCCGCCACGCCATGTGGTCACCTCCGGGGCAGGCAGGAATCGAACGCATGTGGAAGCGGCTTTAGATTCTCAGTGCTGTGCTTTAACCCGCTGCGCCACCAGGGAGGGCCAACTTAGACTTGTTTTTGTAGTGGTTCTGATACTTTTATCGCCATGTAGCCAAAAACTCAATAAACCGTCTTAATCCAAAAGTCCTTTAGCAGAGTCAAAGTCAGGCAAGGAGAAGGCTTTTTATAACATTCTCACGCTCCCCTAAGATTTCGGAGGCAAACATTCAAAAGGCATTTTTAAAGGAATTAAAAAAAATATTGGAAATCCATGGACAACTAACGGTGTTCTGAAAGGAAGGATTTCCTAGTCCCAGGGCATACCCATACCTACAGCTGCTGTCATTTTGTTCCTTCCTTCCCTCCCTACCCCTCTCGACAACAAAAAATAATCTTGGTTTTGTAACAACAGCCAAGTGTTCAGTACTTCTTTCCAATTATGACAAGGACAGGCACCGATAATGATCTGGGGCTTTGTCGACTTTTGCAGCTAAACACTACATACTTATGGAAATGTTTTCCAGACACACCCACACATGCAAGAGTGTGAATTCTGCTTTCTCAGCCCTTACATTAATTTCGAGGGCAGCCTGTCCTTCCCTCCTCCTTGTAGCCATCTGCACCCTCTAGGGTGCAGAGAGAGGGCAGGTAAGTGTCACAGGGTGGCAGCCTCACTCCAATCCCCACCAGCAGAAAGTCCCTTTTCTAAACCTTCTTGATGTCCCTTCAAGAGAGCCGCCTATCTCCCCTCCCTTCAGATCTGGGCTGTGATTCACTCCGGCCGAGAGTGCAGCAGAAGCGACACGGGGCCAGCTCCATAGCCAGGCCTCGGGGGTCTGGTTCAATTCCACTCTCCCTGACCCCTGCTCAGGCTCAGCTTTGGCTGCTAAGGGCCCGAAGCCATGTGAACCAGGAACTCCAGTCACCCTCCTCATCCTGGTCGAGTGGCAGCCAACCCCTCACACAGACCTGCTTGCTGACAGGCAGCAGATTCAGACACATGAGTCACCCGGCTGAGACCAGCTGAGCTCAGCTATTAGTTACCCACAGCACTACTTCTTCCCTTCCTTGCCTCATGGCAGAACCTGCCTCTTATAAAGGGCTGACATGACCAGTTACGACAGCTCTCCCAGACTCCCTTGCGGTCAGGCATGGGCATGTGACCTCGGACGGCCAATGAGATGCAAGGAAAAGTCCACTGGGGACTTCAGGATGAAAAATGAGACCCAGGAGAAGCAAGTGCTTGCCCTTCATGCCCTTCACCCCTGCTTGGGGTGCTGCTGAGGGGTGAGGTGCTTGGCACTGCTGCAGTCATTCAACCATAAAGGGATGCCTCAGCCAAGCAGCGGATGGCACTGCAGGTGGAATGGGCTGGGGCCCATGTTGAGCTGCAGAACCAACTCTGAGACCAGACTTCTTGTTACTGGACAAAAAAACACCACCACCACCACCACCACCACCACCACTCCGCTTTATGTTAGGTGTTTGTGACCTGCAGGTGGAGACGACATTAGCATCACATCATGGGGGACCCACAGGCCCTGCCCAAGACTGTGTGATATGTAGGGAAGCTGACTGGGGTAGGCGAGAGGGTCTTCGTGGCTGATTTCAATGTCAAGGGGAATCAAAGAGATAACACCCCTGGACGGGGGCTGCTCGGGCTCATTACGATGGCTTGTGCTGGAAATTGGTCAGCTTCTAACCCACACTCCCTAGCTTCAGATTGTCAGTGAAACTGATGGCTGAGCAATTCGAAAAACAAACTAGAGGACCATTCTGCTGATTCTTTGACACAGTGTGGCGGCCACAGTGCTTTTAGGCACAGAATAGAGGGAAGGGAAACAGAAGGAGTTCTCGGAGGGTAAAGGCATTGACACTCCCTTTCCCGATCACCCCTTGGTACTCGGGCAGAATGAAGAGCTGTGCACGCCGGGAAGGAGGTGGGCAGGGCATTCTCGCCATGTGACCAGGGGAGTCAGAAGTAGCACAAGCGCCAGCAGCCCTGCCCTATCCCGGTGAGCAGGGCGAGGTGGGCGTGCGTGGGAGGCCTGGGGGAGGGCTCCCTGCCCCTGGTGGGGGGCAGCCCCTACCTTCCAGCACTGGTGTTTGGTATAGTATTCCCCCTGCGCAATCCACTCCTCCGGGGTCGAGGTCTTCACAAACATGCTGTCGTCCAAGTCTAAGAGGGAAGAGAAAGGTGGGTTTGTTCCCCTGGACACTCACTGGCTGCTGTTGTGGGTTAAATTTTGTTCTCATCCTCCACCCCACAAAAATGTCTGTGTTGAAGCCCTGACCACAGTGACTCCAGACAGGACTGCCTTAGGAGACAAGGCCTTCCAAGAGGTGATGAAGATCGTAAGGCAGCGAGGCGCCCCCCTCGTCCTAGCTGACCCATGTCTTATGAGAATAAGTGACTAACACACAGGGCACCAAGGGCTCGCACAGAGGACAGGCCTCCCGCAAGCCAGGGAGAGACAGGGCCACACCTGCTGATCTGGAACTTCCATCCTCAGAACTGCAAGACAGAAAGTTTCTGTGGTGTAAGCCCCCTGCTGTGGTGTTTTATTATGGCAACCCAAGCAAACAAATAACCTGTGTTGTCTTTCCATCATACACTTCAGATGTCATTTAGCTAATCAAGCCAGTTGTTGTGGGTTTTAGAAGGAGAAGATAGGGTAAGAAAGAATATTGTTTGGTTTCTGAACTTTGGTCTATCTTCCTTGTCTGTGGCTATGAACTAGAAGACAGTGATTTCTAACTCCTCCTTGAAAATCCAGAACGATGTAGCTTTTAGCAAACTCTCAGGCTTGGGCTTCAGCAAGCGATGAGCTGACAGACTCCACAGCACTTCCCAGCGTGCAGACTGCCCTGGTTGCAATCAGCAACACAACCCGCTCCTGCCAGAGCAGGCTTTCAGGCTTTCCCAACCACCCACTGTCGGTCCTGTTTGTTTTCCTCTCTAGTCTGCTGATGACTGGATCAGTCTTCCCCTACTGAGGGCCCCACGCTTCACCACCTACATGGGCAGACCCACAGCTACATGAAGCACAGGATGGACAGTGAATAACAGAACACTACAGACAGCCAGATCATAGCTGACGGGGGTCAGAGATAGCCAGGCCAAGAGATATCAACTGACGGAGCAAGGCCGACCTGCCCTCCTGGTTTGGAAGGCGCAAAGTGGGCAAACTGACCCCTCTTGGCCCAGCCGGGAGCATGGCGTGCAAAGAGGACTTCACAGTTTTGTTCTGACAACCGTACATCCTCGCATCCTGGGGACGTTCTGTTCCCACAGCATCTCTGCGTAGGGCGAATGCATTCTGCCGGCACTGTGTAGAGGTGCAAACTGTTCAGTCACTACACTCACCCCAGCTCCCGTGCACGCTGGGAACAGATGTCCTTTATCTTTACCATGTGCAGCTTAAAACACAATCGAGACTGGATTTTCCCCTTGCATTTGCAATGCAATCAAGACAGAAAATAAATAATAATCTTTTTTCATTTAGTTTAGAATTTTTTGAATCTGCCTATCTTGATGATTTTTTTTTTTTTTACTTTTATTTTATGCATACAAGAGCTGGGATATAGGCAGGAGGTAGAGTCAGGGTGGGGAACAGAAACCAGGCCAAATGCCTGAAAAACACTGCTGAGGGGAGCCGTGGGCCAGACAGGAGAGGTCTGCTGCACCATATGTGTCACCTCTCTGGCCCAGGATCGAACTCATGCTGCAGTGACTGCAGATAGCTTCATAGTGCTAAGATTTAACCCCTGCGCCACCAGGGAGGCCCTATATTTTTCTAATGGGTGCCAGAATATGTTCTGAGAACAAAGGAATGTGAGCTGCAGGGAAGATAAAGAATGACCATGCAAGGCCAACCCACTCATTTTCCTTCTAGCTGAGGCAGTGAAGGCCCACAGAGAGAAGGTGGGACCTGAACACGTGGCCCACAAGAGGAGAGTTTAATGGGAAGCTAAGGTAACTCCAAGCTTTCAATTTTCCCCGTTACCTGACAATAGTCAGGATCAAGGAACAGAACAACCAATCCATGTCCCCAACTGAGCCATTGTCTGCACTCAGAAATAGCTTCCATAAAACTGGCTGGAAAGTGCTCGAGACACAAGTAGCCCTCCCTGCTGCAGCCCTGTGCCTTCCCTATCCCGGAGAAATCAGCCGTGGCGGGGAGAGACAATGCAACAGCTAACCCACAGGAGAGACAGTTTTCTTTCTTTTTTTTTTTAGGAGAGACAGTTTTCTACTACACTTTTCTCCTTCACGGAGGACTGATTATTTCTCTCCTAGTTATCCTATCAGGAGAACCTCACTGTTTTTTAATTAGCTCATCTCTGTGCATGATGAAAACAATACATGATAATGGTCTGCCAGCAGCCCAGAGGGATACGAAGGCGAAAAGTAAAAGTTGCACCTAGCTATTCTGCAACCCCCCACATCCATCTCTCTTAACACCAGTAGAGCTCAGACAGTTTTACAGTGATGGACACCGAGCTCATTTTCAGTTTCTCCCCATAATACAAACAGGGTTGTGACGAACACTCATAAATACAAGCACAAAATACAATTTTATACAAGCACATGTCAGATTTCTAGAAGATAAATTACTGAGTCAAAGATATGGGCATTCTCGATCTGGTAGCCAGCATCCAGCAGCGGTCCAATGCTTGTAGCAAGGTATGTTCTTCTGAGGAGACCTATTTCCACTAACCCTTGCCCAGGACCCTGACTTTCCGAGGATGAATAAAAGATCTTCCTGGATTAGAAGGCATGACCCCTCCCAACTGCATTACAACCATATTTTCCTACACACCTTCACCCTAAATACAAATGCTCATTTGCAACTTGCACAACAACTATACTTTTCATGCCTGACCATCAGAGCAGTGGAGGTAACATACTTGCCACGTTCCACATACATTCTCACCAGTGAGACTATTGGGGTGAGCTCTTACCTTTATTTTCATCTGTCTTCACGACCTGAACAAAATCTCTTCGAGTGAAATATTTAAAAGCTGGCGCCCGCTTCTCCCGGTTTTCGTCAAAGATCCAGAGGTTGACCCGAGCCCGTGTGATGGCTGTGTACAGCTGTTTCAGCTCCCCGTTGAGAAGCTGAAGACAAGATTGGGGACACAGAAGATGAGCCTTTGGTCTACAGCATGATATGCTTCCCTGAGTTTACTCTGATTTTGGAGAATATAGTAAGTAGATTTTACAGGAGGTTTGCAGATGCCTGCGCAGGCCCTCGGGGCTCTCTGTGGCACACAGCAGGTGAGCAGGGCTCTGGTGGGAGATCACGGCACTAGCACAGGCTGGACCTTGGCACTGCTATAATTTGCTATTTTGAGATAATTACAGAAAGTGATGGAAAATTACCTTGTACATTTCTGGATTCACCACGACAGACCGGCCCTGAGAGGAGCTGGGTTTCTCCAGAGGCACTTGGATCAATGGCTGGTTTCCCTCTCTGGAGTCAGATGATGAAGGGGTAAAGGAAGAAATGATCTTCCACTCCTTGTAAGCCTGAACGACAAGAACAAATTAAAGGCCAGCAGAAGAAACTTTTGACCTGTACACACAGCCTCCAGGGTCTTCATGGAGAGCTGAGGCCCCCTTCATCCCCAGCTCTGAGGGGGCCATCCTGTGACTTCAAGGTAGGGGGTTCAGGGGCTTCCCTAGTGGCACAAGGAATCAAGTCTCAGCACTACGAAGCTATCTGCAGCATGAGTTCAATCCCTGGCTAGTAAGATAACCTACTTGGCACGCAGACCTCTCCTCTCTTGCCCGCTGCTCCCCTCAGCAGTATATTTCTGTCGATCTGCCTGTTCTGCTTCCCTCTCTGTGTCTAGTGAATCCTCTTACCCCCTGCTCCTCTGGCCTGCACCCCAGCTCTTGTCTGCATAAATAAATGAGTATTTTTTTAAAGATGTATTTATTCATACAGAACTGGGGTACAGGCCA
>NW_004567105.1:68720511-68740710 GCF_000260355.1 Condylura cristata | reverse complement strand
AGGGCCTGACAGCGGCGAGGATCTCCCGGTAGACAGCACGAGGCTGGTTACCCTTGGAGGGGCCCTGGAAGCCCAGTGCATTGTGAAAGTGCTGGATGAGAATCTAGAGCTTCCAAATAGCACAAGAGTAGCTATACAACACACCTGACTTTCAAGACAGGCCTTTTAGGGCTGGTATGTGCATTTGGGGCACAATACAGGCTTGTGGCACTTCAGACAATAAAGATAGAGCATTTAAGTCTCTGGCTTCTCCTTGGGAGTGATAATTGTGAAGGAAAATGGCTTAGATGTTACGAGCAAGACCACGTTGGGAGGTCTGTTCTCAAAATTAGTCAAACAACCCATAAAGGAGATGGCTGTCAAAGCCCCTCCTGTCCGAGCAACATGACTCTGAAGGAAAGGAGCCCCCCACTGGCGCAGTGCAGGAGCACACCTTTCCAAACAGGAGGGGAATTCGGGGGTGTCTAGGGGAATGGCTGTGCTGCCCCCAAAGAGGCAAAACCTTTCCAGGAAAGGACTTGGAGTAACCATCCCTGGCTCCTCCTCCATCTTGAAGACAGACCTGGTAACTAAGGAGGGAAACAGGCAACAACAAATCCTATAGAGGGAAGAGTCACAAATCAAGGCAAGAACCACCGTACACACACACACACACACACACACACACACACACACAAGCTCAAGCACACACCTGCATACACGCTCATACCTGCACACGTGCTCACACACACCCCTGCACACGCGGGCAGTGCCGCAGAGAGTGCCCGTCAGACACACAGTCAGAAGATGGTAGCAGAGGCCAAGCCGGTGAGGGGAGCCCTCTGCTGTCCCTCTATGTCAAAGAGCAACTGCTATTCAGCAGCCTTCAGCCAGTTACCCCAAAAAAGTACCCAGGTGAGCACTAAGACCACGGGCAACTGAGGACTTATTGACCTGTCTTTCCTCTGCTTTAAAAAAAAGCATTTTGTCTTGTGCGCTGACTGATGTTTTTGGGGAGTGAGGCTGTACATGATAAAGTCAAGCTTTACCTGATACAGCTACAAATGAACGGTCTCTCAGATCAGCATTAACAAGTTTGTCTTTCCCCCGCTTGACAAGTTTGTCTTTATGAATGGACTGCTCTCTCAGATAACCACTGGCAAGTTTGCCTGTCCCTATTCCTTGCAATTTCTCTTCCTTTGTTTGACAGGTTTGTTTGACAAGGAAAAGGGAGTTAAACAGCAGCTGTTGAAACAAGCTGGCGCCTACCGTCCCCATCTCCATGCCGACCCCCGCCCCTCCCCTAGGCTGATCCTTGCCCATCTCCCCCTTTGTATAAATATCCCTGCACCCTGCCAAAGAGCAGGCCGGTGGTCTTCCAGCCATGAGCCTGCTGCCCTCCTTATTTGTCGACAAATTAAACCACTTTCCTTTTCCTCAAACTCCATTTCCTTTTTTTATTTAATAGTTTATTTTTACATCATCTTGTGCCTTTTTCCATCTTAGTTGTAACCCCCGTGGGTTTCCCATCACCAAATCACTCGTATGCCATCACCATAGTCCCATGCACTCCCCGCCCCCATTTTTGATCAAACTCAATTTCCTTTTATTGGCTGAGAGAAACTGACGCTGGCATTTGGTAACACATCTCGTGCCAGGAATGCATCCTTACACTCCCTGGTACCTGGGATGCTCCACGTCACATGCTATTTTAGAAGCCTGGTTGTGTGCACAGGATGAAGCAGATGTTAACGAAAGACTCGAGCTGCAATCACGTTAACTCTATGCACGTCACTCACTGAGTCATGGGTGGGAGTAAGGCCAAGAAACCCAGACCTTTACCATGTCCAAGATCAAGGCGAGCCAACAGGAAGACTTTACTTTTCCAGAGTCAACCACAAATTATGGACCCAGAAGTACTGTGAGCCTCGAGGTTCTCACTAGCACAAGAAAACAACTGGTACTTCACGAAAGGCAGGAACACAAGCTTACCCCTTTCTCTTTTAGGAGAGTCTTGGTCCCACCATATCATGAGGGGAAAAAAAGGTTAGTCCTCAGAGATTAAAAAAGAGCTCCAGTGTTGATGAGAAAGTATCTGACTTTATTAGCAAAAGCCAACAGAAAAAAAAATGCACTTACAGTACAGCAATGACATATACTCATCATGGAAGTCAGTTTGCATGCTTCACGTGGAAGGGAGGACAGTGGAAAGATCATGAAATTTGGAACTCAGAACATCTGAGGTCACCTCGGGCTCTGCTACCTACAGTACGACTATGGGCAATTTACTTGATTTTTGTGAGCCTCTAGAATGAGGGTAACAAATTGACCTCCAACCACAGAAGGTTGGTATAGGATGAAATAAGACAACAGATTCAAAAAGTACTTTGTAAACTGTAAAACACCCATAGCAATATTAGCTGTAGGTATTACCAAGGCCCCCCATGACATTCCTTTAAAGAACAGAAAGAAAACAAAAGAACTCCAACAAGGGGTGGTGCGGATCACAAGCTACCAAAACGAACAGTGCCCTCACTTGGGGATGCAAAAAGCCCCCTTCAAGTAAGCACCATGCGTTGTGGGACATCTGCAACAGGGCCAGGACACAGCTCAGTCCCCAATGAGACCCCACAGCACGGTCAGCAGCCAGTCCGAGTCCCCTCCAACAGGCAATGGTGAAGAGAAAAGTGGCTAGAAAACCAAGGAGCATGGCCTTGAGGGGGTGACTGCCCACAGTGCTGAGCTGGTGCGGGAAGACTGTCATGGCACAAAGACCTGGGAGCCACGTCAGAGCAGTGGGCTGGCACAGAGGTCTCGGGCTCATCCGCGCCTCTCTCGCTGCCAGGAACCACATGGAGGGCAAACAGCAGTGGTGAAGACATGCCAAAGGGATGGCCCAGGCAGGGCGGCCGTTCTCGTCCCCACATTACCTGAACCCGTGGGCAGGAACCACGCCTCATTTGTCCTCCCGGAGTCATCTCTGTCTATGAACTGACCTTGCCCAGCTCTGTCCTCCCAGGGTGGACATGGATAGCTTTGCCTTCATTTGTAAGGCTTCCTTAGAGCTCACTCCAACTTGAGCATCCTTAGGAGTCAAGGATAAAGTAGCTAGAGAAAACCAGAAACTGGTACTTGGGTACCAGGCATTCCAAGAAGGAGAAAACAAGAGCGCAGAGCTGGGCATGGGGAGAACCAGCCACAGCCCACGTGAAACAACCCACAGCCACGGCCAAAGCCCCCACACACACACACACACAAAGCCCCACAACCAATAGCAATAGTAGCTGTAGGTAGTACAGCTCCAAACAGATGCTCCAAACAGAAAGAGGTACCTGTGACAAACTGTCTTTTCCTAAGCTCTAAATTCTCTTTCCTGGAGTGGAAGTATAGCTGGTACTTAGACATGCGTGTGTGGAACGGCGTCAGTTAGACATACCTCAGAATCAGTGAAAAAGTTGTAAAGGAGAACATCATCAAATTCTAAGCCTTTTGCTTCATAAACTGTTAGTACGAGTGCCAAGCCCAGCTCTTCTGGAATTTTCTCCTTTGCGATTTCATTGGCTACGAGGATAACCTAGGGCGGGGGTGGATGGGTGGGGGAAGGATGGAGAGAAAAACATCAAATTTGGCAATGAGAAATCTGGTAAAGCTCAGCCCATTGCATAAGAGGCAGGGATTGTCCTTAAGAGAAATGCCCAGCATTGGACTTGGTCAGCCAGACTAGTGACGGCCATCTACCCATCTCGGGAACGAAGGCATTCTGGGACAGATCTATTATAATTCCATCCTGTGGAATCATTCAGCCTCTCAGAACCTTTTCACTTGCACTTTGCCTTTTATTTCAAAATATACAATCCCACACACTCACCTGATGGGCTCCAAATTCAATGGGCTGGGTTTTCCTTTTATTCCCTCGTAGCAAAATTGCCAAGTCGCTTACACTGCAAGACTCCAGGACAGTTGGTTTGGGACCATCGAAAAGGCCAGCATCCCTCGGAAGACGGTCAAAAGATTCCGGAAAATAGAACTGGAGTAAGTCCACCACTCCAGATGCCAGATTGAGAATTCCTGGGATAAAGCAAAAACATGTCTGCTACTGGAGAACATGACCACAGTTTTTTTTGGTGGGATTTTGGGTGTTTTTGTTTACTTTGTTTTCCTGAGACGCAGTCTTGAGAGTATACTGTACAACTGCAAGCTGATTTCTAGCTTCCATTAGAACAGCACGCTGGCCCTGAGCCTCATTACTCTGGGCACCCTAGATGACAACAGACCTGTGTTACTGTGCTAAGGCTTGGGGAGATCTCAGTCTCACCCAATGAAAGTCACTTCCTAAAGACAAGTTAAGGCAGAAATGTAATCTAAACAGACCTTCTAGACTGCTAATATAAAGGACTAGTGTGGATGAGAAGGAAACAAGAAGTATCCTATTTCCTCTCACCAGTGTTTAGAGGCCTGGATGCAATGTTACCATGGTAACAGCAGCTGGGGATTAGCTGGGGACAGCAATCAGGACCTCCTTTAACATGAGGCCTTTACCCACCGAGAGAGGAGTATACCAAGAAAGACTGACAGAGTTGGAGAAAACATTCGCCTACGAGCTCTCTCCCTAGGTCCCACTCCTTGCGCAAGCCCGGCAGCAACACTGACAGTGATGCTCACTGAATAGTCCCAAGCAGCACCTCTAAAAAATCAGCCCATCATTGCTCACAGCAGCCCTGTGAGACAGATCAGAAATCTAGCTTTTGTAAGTGGACTCCATGGTCCAAGAGTTTAAAAAATATTTCCAAGCAGCAAGATTTAAAGTCTAGTGGGCAAAACATTCTAGATCTCTCTGCTATTCTTAGGGGCACATGTCCATCGCCTAAAACCAGATAGCCTACGAGACTCGTGGTGGTACACCATGAAATAGGCAAAGGTGTCCCCACTGCTATGACCAAATGGAAAAGGGAATTAAAAAAAATTTATTTAATATAATAATTTATTTTTACATCATTTTGTGTCTTTTTCCATCTCAGTGATAATCCCCATCACCAAATCACCCATGACCATCACACCATAGTCCAGTGCACTTCCCACCCTCCCACCCCCCATTTTTGATCGGAAAAGGGAAATCTTACTGTCCAACAGTAACACTGTTGAAAGGAATCAGGGCAAGGAGATCATGAGTGCAAGTGGGAACTTGAATCTAAGGATATCAGCTGCGATCGTGGCACTAGCAAGGACAGAGATTTACATTAATGGGAAAATCAGAAAAGGGCAAGTGCTCGTTGCAGTGAAAAACTGGAATTTACTAGATAAATACATTTCCTATAAACACAAAATACAAATAAATGCTATCATAATATAATGATCATAATATAAATAAATGAACCTTGACAACGTTATGCTAAATGAAAGAAGACAAACACGGAAGGCGACATATTGCATGATTCCATTTACATGAAATTCCCAGAACTGGCAGATCCACAAGTGGACCAGTGGTTAGGGAGGAGGGGCAGGTGGCAGCAAGGGGATGGGGATCTGCGAAGAATCAGTGACAGCCAATGGCTATGGGGGCTTTCTGGAGGGTGATGAAAATGTCCTGGAATTAGGCAACAGTAATGGTTGCGTATCTGTGAACTCTGTAAGTTGCATGTTTTATTTTATTTTAAACGACACACTTTAGGGCCCTCCCTGGTGGCTGCAGGTGCTAAAGTCTCAGCACTATCAAGCTATCACCAGCCCCTGTGGCCTGAATTCAATCCCTCGCTAAGGATCTAACCCACAGGTGCAGCAGACCCCTCCTGCCTTGTCGATGCTCCTCTCAGCAGTGTATTTGAGTGAATCTGCCTGTTCTGTTCCCCACTCTATCTCTGGTGAATCCTCTGGCCTGCACCCAGTTGTTGCATAAAATAAAAATAAATCTTTAAAAAAATAAGTAAATATGGCCTTCCCTGGTGGCGCAGCAGGTTAAAGCACTGCACTAAGAAGCTAAAGCCACTTCAGCATGAGCTCGATTCCCGCCTGCCCCAGAGGTGACCACATGGCGCTGCAGACCTCTCCTGACCCGCCCGCTGCTCCCCTCAGCAGTGTACTTCGTCGATCTGCTTGTTCTGCTCCCCACTCTGTCTCTGGTGAAGCCTCTTGCCGCCCCTGAGCCTCTGGCCTGTACCCCAGTTCTGTATGAATAAATAAATAAATCTTAAAAAAAAAATAAGTAAATAAACACACTTAACACAGGTTAACATTATGCTATGTGACTCTCAATTTAACAACCCAAAGAAAGATGAGGGAACTACTCACTAACTAGCTTGCATTCACTATAAACATCAATTAAGTGCGTACTATAAATTCATGTGATGTTTATGTCAGAAAGGAAGATCAGAGGAAATGAAGTAAAATGAGAGGAGTGAATGGCCTTTTGCTTCCAAATTATTTGAACAAAACTTCTGAAGCAGTTCACTGTCTCTGGGAAATGTCCCCATGGGAAACACCCAGAGAGTAATTACTTGAAGGCCCATTTCCAGCCAACCATAGCTTGAATTTTCTAACCTAAATAGTAGCAGACATCACAAGATCTCTTATTGATGTGTGTTTTTACCAAGAACTCTACAACACTCTACAGCCACCCTCACTTCAACTGCAGACACCTCGCAAACTCTAGGCACTGGCTTCAAGCCAGCCCCAAAGCAGTACCCAGGTACCCCCCCGGGGGGGGGGGTGAGCCAGACCCCGACTTACCCGAGTGCGACCGGTAATTCTGGTACAGCTGGTGGATCTTCTTGGGCTTACGGACTGCGCACTGCTTGTCGGAGGTGCTCTTGCTGGCGTAGTGGAACAGGGAGCGCAGGTCGCTGAAGCGGAAGGCCACACCCTTCATGATGCTCTGCGCCGTGTCCCCAGTGAGGAACATGGCATTGGGGTCATTGATGCACTTCATCAGCAGTGCCAGCTCGGCTTGAGTGAAGTCTTGGATCTCATCACCATAGAGCTCATGGATGGACCACGGGAGTGCCTGGACCTTCGAGAGCCTCCGGGAGAGGTTGTAGAGAACATCCTCTTCGTCAAAGTAACCTTTCTGAGACCTGATCTGCTGGTATAGGCAGAAGAGGCCATAGATCTCGCTCCGGTCTTCCTTGAAATTGGGAGACCGTTTCCTCCCCAACTTCTTGTAGGCTTCTTCTGTCAGTCTCCCTTGGGGGCAGCTGAGGGCCTCAAAAGACCCCTTTAGAAAGGATTTTATTTCTTTCCAAACCAGTGCGGGGTTGTAGGAAGTTTTCCCTTTTTTCATTTTGGGCCATATTTCACTGGCGAACACCTCAAATGTCACGTACACCCGGGGGTCACACTCACCCTGCCGCGGTTCCGTGGCTTTCTCCTCCTCAGTATAGTCCCCTTCTGCCTCCCCCTCCTCCTCCTCCTGCCAGTTGGGGATGGTCAGCTCCTCCTGCGTGGACCACCCTACGATGGTTCTTTTCAAGCTGCCATCTTCGTTCCTTAGGAAAAACGGTTTGGGCAGTGAGGCATCCAGGAGGAGCAGCAGCTGCTTGGAGGTGACAAACAGGGGAAAGTTCTCGTCCTTCAGGTCCTGGAGTCTGTGAACGTTGGGCTCCAAGGGCTTGTAGTGACTGGTAGCCTGGGTAGACTTGGAAAGCTCAATGAAATTCCTCTGCACCTCCTGGCACAATACGTGGTTCTTGGTCACAAAGATCTGATGTAAATGCTCCAGCTGGTGGGAGCTGTCCGGGGCGCGGTCTTCCGGGGCGCAGTCTTCTGGGGCGCAGCCTTCCGGGGCACAGACTTCAGCCACTTGGCCATGTCCCTCTACCTCCCCGCTGGCTCCCCCTGTACAGGAATCGCTCTCCTGCTCCTCATCTATGCTGTCGGCTAGTTCCACTTCGATGGAACCTTCTTCTTCCTCATCCTCAGCCTCCTCCTCTTCCTCTCCACCCAGATCCTCCTTTATGGGTTCCATTTCCAACCTCCTCTTCACCCAGAGCTGTTTGGCCAGCAGCGGGCTTCCCGCTTGCTCAGCCTTCTCCCAGTAATTGTGGAATTTCTTCCACAGCCTGTACAAGCAGCAAGTTGTCTTGCCAGTACCACTGCGGCCAATGAGGATGATGGGCTCCAGCGGCTTGGGGTTGAGGTTGATCACCGAGTATTCCAGCTCCCCCACCCGGAAGGGGTACTCCACTGTGGTCGTCATGTCGTTGAGGATGTTGAAGGCCATGTTGGTGCTGAAGCTGTGGAACTTCATGATGTTGTACTCTGTCTTCACGGCGCTGGCGGGGGGGAAGTACTCCGGCTCCACCTGCTTGCTGCTCCTTTCTGCCTCGGTGTCCTCCACGTAGCAGCGCGGTATCCGCCTTTGAGTCTTCGTGCTGACCAGGCCTTTGTTGATGCCCTTCAGTTTCTTGCGCAGGATGCAGGCCAAGCCTCGGTTGTAGGCACTGCAGATGGCGTTGATAGAGTCTGACAGTTTGTTGTGATCCAAGACAATGTCCCAGATCCGGATGATTTCGGTGTAGACCCGTCCTGATTTCTCTGTGGAATATGAGTTCCTCTCCAGGGTGATGATCTTTTCTGGGTTCTCGCTGCATCTAGGGGAGAAGTCGATGGCCAGTTCCCACAGCATCCTGGCTCCTTTGTCCAGTTTGGCCTCAAAGAGATGGATGTTTCCTTTTAGATGCTTGAGGCGCTTCTGCAGGCTCTGGGTCCACTCGCCATTCCCCAGCTGCTGGATGGCCAGGATAATCTTCTTCTTCATCACCTTAGACATTCCCTTGCTGGACATTTTCTTGAGCATTTCTGAAGTGCACTCGATCTCCCAGGTCATGTTATCGAAGTCCTGGAAGCAGGCCTCGATCTCCTGCATGCTCTGGTCCTCCCGGTCCTGGCAGCTCTCCCTCCCTGTGAGACACTCAGGAACCGGATGTGTGGCCCTGAAGCCTGCCTGAGCACATCCCTCCCCTGCGTCAAGGATGGCAGGGATACTCCCACTGCAGTCAGAGCCCACTGCCCCCAGGGTTCGCTGGAACTGGTCTCTGTCTACTTCCATGCCAGCCCCTGCCTCCATTGGCTGGGAGCCCTGAGGACAGTCCTCTGGGAGGGACCCATCCAGTTCAACCTGCTGAATCAGCACCGTGATGTCCTGTATAAGGCGGTCTCTCAGAGAGCAGGGCCCGATGTCACCAGGCTCCTGCCTGGTCACCTGGGCATCAGGGGGCGTCTCCCAGCTATCTGGGACCACAGCTCTTTTGGGCTGGGATTTGGCAGGGACGTTGCATGGTGATGACTTGAGTGAACCTTGGGACTTGAGCTGAGGTATGTGGCCAGGGGTGGAGGGCCTCGCGAGCTTCCCTGGGTGGGCAGAGGCGTCCTGCCGGTTCCTGCGCCTGTTGTCCATCACCGCTTTGTTCCAAGCCAGGAGCAGAGCGTCATTCTTCTTAACCCGGTGCCGCACATCTTTGCCTTCTTTGTTCTTCAGGTTTAGGTTGATGTCAAACCTCGCCAGCAGCTCCAGCAGCTTCTTCATGCGCTTCAGCTTGCCCTTCTGAAAGAGGATGTGCATTAGTGTGTTCCCATTGCTGTCCTGGGTGTTGGGGTTGAGGTAGAAAAATTCGCTGGGGTTGGACCAGTAGAGATCCAACAAGTGGCTGAGGAAGTCAAAGCCGATGTCAGCTGAAAGACAAACAAAGCCTTGTGGATAACGAGCTGCCCTCAGGCACATAGAGGACCCCTGGATTTGAAAGGCATCTCAGAACACTGAACTTTCCTAAGTATTTGTTACCCATAAAATAGCCCAGCAACTCTCAACTGGGGGGGGGGGGATTTTCTCCCCGGGGACAGGTGGCCATGTCTGGAGCATTGCTGGTGGGCACAGCAAGAGAGGAGCTACTGGGTGGGGGTCAGGGACGCTGTTAAATGTCAACGGTGCAAGGTGGAGAAATCACCTTATAATACACCCATAACTTATGTAACTTACATACTCCATAAATGTAAATTTATTTCTGCATAACGTTTTCAAGGGACCATGACAAATTATAAATGGGTTGGCAGCTGTGAACCGCCAACTTTAAAACTTAGGAATCTTTTATCATCAACCCTGACCATTGATGTAACAGTCACTTGTCCCCATCAAGCTATGGGTGACGGGCGCATCTGGCCAAGAAATGGGTGTTTTTCAGATGGCTGGTCTTCCTGACCATAAAGACCAAAATGCACAGCACCAGTCCTAATATCCAGTTTCCTTGAGTGCAAGAGTAGTTAACTAATGAAGACTTACCTTTCTTTTCTAAAAAGACGTGGAGTGCAGCATGCAAAGGAGTATCCCCTTCCCTGAGAGAAATGCCACGGGGATCTGCACCCTTAGTCAAGAGTAGAAAAGCCAACTCGAAGTCCTCACGTTGTAGGCACATGGTGATCGGCCTCTCCTGGTGGTCCCCAAGACCCTGGGGCAAGGCTGGGAGGACAGAGCAGAGGGCACTTGTAAGCTACATCCTCTGATGGGTTCAGCCAGCTCACCTGAGCCTTACTGCTCCTCATCCCAAGGACAGAATGGACACAGCCTTCCTGGGAAACAGAGGCCTCCAGAGCCCTCACAGTGCAAGCCCAGCTCTTTCATCTGCCCAGGTGGGATTTGATGAAAGCCACCTCTCCAATACCCCTCATGCCCCCTTCAGCACTGCCCTGAGGTGGGCAGCCATGAACACTTGGAATCCCAACATTGACACCCAGCCAGACACCAGGACACCAGGACTGCTCCTTCCAGCTTCTACTGGAGAAAGCCCATGCGTCCTCATTTATTCTCCATCTTCTCTGACACTCCTCAGCCCCTGCAGCCCCTTCCTCTGTGCTGGGACCATGCATCCCCTCCCACTACGGGCACCATGACCTCCCTGCTGCACAAGTCTTCAGCAGCCTGTATTAATTCCCCTCTCTGTTCATGGCCCCTCAGCCCAGAGATTTGCTCAATAAGTACTTGCTGAATCCTGGGAACAAAGAATTCCATACAAAGACCATAGTTTCTAGGCAGAAGTAGTAATGTTAGATTGTGACCAAGAGGTGCCCAAAGCCCTAAACAAATGGGGAGGGTGCATGGTGTAAAACAGTGTCCTGCCATCTCCAGACAAAGGCAAAGGCAGCAGACGCTTATAATGTGAAAGAATTCCAATGGAATTAGAGTGCACAGAGAGAGGAGAAGGAAACCTTTCCCAATAAATCACCCCAAGTCACCCATTCCCTTGTGGGCAAATGCCCAAAGTGGGTTGGCCTGAAGTGGGGCCTCCGAGGGCTGAAAGCTTGCCAGAAGGCTAAGGCGCTTTCTGCCTTAGCAGAATATAGAGAAGGGGTTCTGAAGCAGGTCCCAGAAAGCTGGAATAGAAGTAGGCACCACATCAAGATAATGGCTGTCATTGTCAGCTCCCCACATGTCTCTCATCCATGTGTCTCTCCAAGGGTCTCTGCTCCAATGTCTCTACTCCAGTGTCTCCTTCCCAGCAGCACTAGCGTGCAAGTGGGGCCCAGAACAAGAAGCCTTTTTTAGTCCTCCTGCCTTTGCATTACACAGCTCCACCTGGCCACTCAAAACCACCCCCTTGTTTCCAGGAGCTAGTCCAAGGCGGCTGTGTGTAAGTTGGGGTGGGGAACCCAGTACACCCCCAAAAGGAGGTCTGTTTGTAACAATAACACACCACAAAAGGAATAGGTTTGCACAAATAAACTGTAAGAGGTTTCCATCTGATGGAGGAAAGAATGCAAGGGAGGCATCACAAGACTGACAAGATGAGTAGAAGGGGCTAGTTTAGCAATTAGCAGGTAGAAGGGGCTAGCTTAGCAATTACCACAGCCATAAAATCAAGGTCCTCAGGCACCAAAGCCTGGATGCCAGGATGTCAGCAGGAGGTTCCAGCAGATAACAATCTGTTTTGGGTCTGAAGCTCAGACCCAAAAGGTGAAAGATAAAGACAGGGCGATGAAGCTCATCAGGGAATTTCCGGTCCTTTCAGATTCTATTCAAGTCAACAAACCTAGGCTTACAAGGAGTGAGCCCCTCCCAAAGAGAAGCTGTCTGTGAGTGCAGTCTCTGCACCAGCATGGGCAGCAGTCTTCTGCCCATCTGTGACTATGCAGGTGCTTCTTTCCACCCACTCTCTTCCTCTGCAAGGCAGCAGCCTCCTGCCTGCCCTGACCTGTACCATGCCGGGACTTCTCCCTCAGTGGATGCTGCTCTCCTAAGTCCACATGCCTGCAACCATGCAGGCCTCTCACTCTGCAAACCTGTCCCTTCCGGGGCAGCTCTTCCTGTCGGCTTGTGCCTATGCAAGTGTCTTTTCCTCTCCTGTCTCTTTCTAATAAACTTCCTCTTTAACTATAACTGAGACTCTGTCTCATGTAGAATCTTGCTGTGTGCCACTGAGAGGGGAGTTCTGGTGAAGCCTTTCCCAAAGTGAACCCAAGGACCCTGAACTCTAAAAAATGACATCATATCCACTTCCTGATTGCCTTGAATGAAGCCAATACCTTTGTTGGTATTTGGGGAGCCTAGGACCCAGGGGTAACCCTCCTGTGAAGGGCATTTCACCTGAAAGAGGGCATTTCACCTGAAAGCAGAAAGCAAGCAGAAACAGAACGAGGCACAAGCCCAAGAAACTGCTACACGAACTCATTTAATATGCAAAACAGCTCCAAGAAAGATAGACTATTACCATTCCTGTTTTACAAATGAGGCCAGGGAGGCAAAAATAGCACATTTAAGGCCACAACAGCTAGTAGTGGCATCAGCAGGGATGGGGAGTGGGGGGTGGGAGGAGGTTGGTGATTCTAAATTAGTTTTCAAAGTAAACCCAATCCAGAGCTCCAGACACACATCCAGCCAAGTGTGACTTTGCTGATTAAAGCAGCAGATGTGTCCACCCACCAATTACTTGGCTGTTACTTTTAAAAACAAGCCTCCAAATCCCAATCTGCTGATTAGAAAAGAATGCCACAGGGCTAACTGAGAAACGCAAGAGTTGAGTACAGGGAAGGGGATTCAGCAGGAAAGGAGAAACAAACACTCTCTCATATGCGGTTTTTCACCCAAAGAGGCTGAGAAGACAATAAAGGTAAGTGGAGTTCAAAAAAGTGCAGTTTGTGTAGGGTCACATCAACTTCCAGGGCCAGGCCCACCATGGCTTCAGAACAAGACTCAGTGCACGAGGAGGCAGAAAGAATTTAAAGGCCTCTCCAAAGGTCTCCGGCGACAAGAGTCCCAGGACCATGGACAGCGTCCAGGGCCACGTCTGCGCATGCTCACCTCCGCCATCTATCAGGTGGCGGAGGAGCAGGGTCCTCCGCTGGTCCCAGGCGCTGAGGTGGAGGATGAAGGAACAGAGGTCGAGGTCTGAGAAGTTGTAGTCTCGGATGAAGCCCTCTCCCAGCGGGGGCTCCCCGCTCACTTTGCGGGTCAGCAGCAGGAGCACTTCTGGCCACTTGTGCTTTTCCAGTAAAAACTTGATGCAGGCGTTGGCACAATCACCACTAATGTCACAGACCAGGTCAGGAGGAATTTCTTTCAAAAACAAGAATACACCAAACTTCAGGAAAAGGTTCATATGATTTGTCACCAACTACAACTCAACATGGTGGGTGCATAATTAATGCAGGTAACCAACTGGTATTTTTTTTTTTAAAGATTTATTTATTTATTCATACAGAACTGGGGTACAGGCCAGAGGCTCAGGGGCGGTGAGAGGCTTCACCAGAGACAGAGTGGGGAGCAGAACAGGCAGATCGACGAAGTACACTGCTGAGGGGAGCAGCGGGCGGGTCAGGAGAGGTCTGGCTCGCCATGTGGTCTCCTCCGGGGCAGGCGGCAGGCGGGAATCGAACTCATACGGAAGTGGCTTCAGATTCTCAGTGCTGTGCTTTAACCCGCTGCGCCCCCAGGGAGGGCCACCAACTGGTATTTTTAAGCACTGGGGAAACTGTAAGTAATTAATGACTTTGGGGGTGCTAATTAACCATTTGTGAATGGCAATATAAGTGCTCTCTGTGAGCTTCTGGGGAAGGTGAAAAATGCCCTGTGGAGAGCAAACAATGGTATTGTGCCTAAGGGAGAATACTGACTTGGCCATCAACCCAGCTTTAAATTGTGCAAAATATTAAGAGTGTGTTCTGTTCAAGGAATCTTGAAACACAGGGACATCCTAGAGAATAATTGGGAAGTTGAGAGTTGAAGGGTGATGCTGAAAGGATGGTTTAATCCCGGTTCTTTATTTTGTATCCCAATGTGTTTAAGTGCTTTCATCTGACTGGTAATGTCTGAAGACTGGATAACAGTTGTCCCAGTTCATCCTGCTGGTGTACCTTATGAGTGGAAGACTTTTTAAAAAGATTCTTAGTAATCCTATTACCAGTCAGAGCAACTAAAATTTTAAGACAACAGTTAAATTTGAATTTCAGTGAGCCAGGGATTAGCATATCTGGAACATACTTAAATTTAAATTTTTCCCCCTTGTTTATCTAAAATTCAAAGTCAAAGTCAACCAATATTCTATCTTTTGTCTGGTAACCCTACCAATAAAAATGCTGAGAGGAATGGAAGAAGGGGAGAAGTCAAGCATTACCTAAAGAGTAATTTGTTTCTTAACTTCTCTATGAGAAATCCCAGCCCTACAAATAGCCCCACTGAACCACACTAACCATTTGAAAAAGTACTAAATTTCACCTACTTAGATTTCTATAATCTTCCTTGATTACTAAAATACATCATCTAAGATCTTTCCAAGAAATTTCCTGATTTCCCTATAATGAAAACAAATAGTATTCCAGCTATAATAACTTTATATCAACTAAATGGTACAGAGAAGAAACATCTGTGATACTTTCCAAGTGACTGCATAAACAAAGCATAAGTCTAGGAGGACCTGTGAAAAAACCAGTTGCAGGGATTGCCTTCGCAGTAGGATTAGAAGCACAAGGATGGGACCCTCCCTGGTGCACAATGGATTAAAGCCCAGCACTATAAAGCTATCACAGCCACTTCAGCACGAGTTCGATCTCTGGCCAGGGGGGTGACCCACATGGCGCGACAGACCTCTCCTGACCTGTCTGCTGCTCCCCTCAGCAGTCTATTCCAGTCAGTTTGCCTGTTCTGCTCCCCACTCTGTCTCTGGTGAATCCTCTCACTCCCCCCGCCCCATACACACACCCCATACACACATCAGGGATGGATGATAGACATTTCACTGAAGAATATTTTGTGTTGTTTGAATGTTTTATGTGTAGATCATGACATTTCTCCTTTTATTAATTTTTAAAGAGTATTAGAAAAAAGTTTTACGTGCATATATCATCTCTAACACAACTGAGTGCTGAGAATAATTACCTTGCAGAAAAGAAAGGTGGCGTAAGAACCTCTGAACCACTTCTTGCTTCAGAAAGTTTTTATGCGAGAACCCATTTCCAGAGTTCATGTACTTCACCAGCTGCTCCAAGGTTCTCCGGAAAATGTTGCTTTCATTTGCGGGTCCCTCACCATTGCTTAGTCCTGAAAAAAAAAGCACCAGGCATATAGAGATCACTGCTGAGGCAAACTGTAAAACTGATAAGTCTTTGTCCTCAGTGCTTCTGCCATGTGACTTTGCAGCTCCTCCCATTGAGAGCTAAATCTGACACCCCCCTCCCCCATCCTTGATTCTGGCCTCGATTCTGGGTGCAAATAAACAGAATGCAGTGGGGTCTGGTACCCAGTTCCAGGCTTGGGCCTCAAGAGGCCTCGTGTAGCATTAGCTAGGCTCCAAGGGCCCTGGCCTGCCGTGGGAGCAGGTCCAGACTAAGGGACAGCGGCGAACAAAAGAGTGAGTCAGTCCAGTTGTCCAAACAGAGCCCCATAGCTGTGAAAGGGCACGGCCATAATCAGCAAGATTTGAAGACATTTGAAAGAGTTCAATTCATAGCACAAGAACAGCCCAGCCCAAATCGTTGACCTGTAGGATCATGAGCTAAACAAATGCTCATTGCTTGAAGCCACTGGGGGTGGAGGCAGTTTGTCTGGCAGCAGCAGATACTGATAGAGCAGTTTAGGGAAGTGATGGTGGGAAGATAGCTGAGGAGCACAGTGACACCCAACTTCCCAAACCTTCTGTCCCAGTGCCCAGCCAAGAGGAGGGAGGCATCTCTCTGGCTAGTGAAGGGAGGACAGTGCCCTTTGGTTCAATTTATTTGAGAAACTTAGCCATATAGAAAACACCCACTGATGGAAAGTTCTAAAGGGCAGAGTTTTTATTTGGGGTCTGGTTATAAACTCAGAAGCGCTCTTGGTTAAAATGCAATCTCATTGGGGGTGGGGGGGCGGGTAGCAAAACCTGAGCCTTTGCTTTCTCACCCAATGAGTGGGAGGGGCCTGGCCCATAACATCAGTGATGCCTATTCTACTCCTGACTCTGTCTCTGGTGAATCCTTTCACCCTACCCTCCTCACCCCCTGCATCGCTGGCTTATGTCCTGGCTCTTCTATGTATAAATAAATAAATCTTTAAAAAGAAAGAAAAGTATCATGGGCATTGTGTAAGTCAGTACCCCATATGGGCAGACTGAAAGCAGGGTGCCGACTGGTGCTGAAAGGTGCTGCTCCCAAGCTGCTTCCTGGTCTTGGACTGGTTGAAACAGATGTGGTGAGAGACCCATGGGCAGGTTGACTATGGCAGCTTTTATCTTGATTTTGATTTTGCTCTTTTCTTTTCAGACTTGTCTGGCTCCTTCTGCCCCTTTCCTATGAGTCCCTGTCAGTGGTGCCTTGCACTTGTCCCAGGCTTTCAGGCCCCTGTGCACGGCTTTGGGCCAACCCCGTTTGTCCAACGAGGGTGTTACCGAATGACAGTCTCAGTTTCCCTCAGCCAATAAAAGGAAACAGAGTTTGAGGAAAAGGAAGGTGGTTTTATTTGCCGACAAATGAGGAGGGCAGCAGACGCATGTCGGAAAGACCAGACCACCGTCCTGCGCTTTGGCAAGTTACAGGGCCGTTTGTACAATGTTCGACAAAGAAAAAGGGGAGGTGGGCGAGGGTCCGCGAAGGAGAGGAGTAAAAGTGAGTGCTGGGATGGAGACCAGTGGGCACCAGCCTTTATTTACACAAAGACAAACGAAAATGGGGAATCAGCAAGAGTAATGGGGAGGGGCAGGGGGCAGCACAGGGAGCAAGAGGAGTCGGTGCAGCGAGCTTTCTCACTATTTGCTTTTGTTTGGGTTTTCTTTCCTTGACCCTAAACCTGTCAAGACAAGAGAAACTGCAAGGAGAGGAGAGAGAGAAAAAAGTAAACCCACAGTCAATTAAGAGCTCTGGGTAAGCCAATTCCGTCATAAATTTGTCAAAGGAGGCAAATCTGCAAACGCTTATCTGAGAGCCCATTCGCTGTATCAAGGGGATGGGTAACTTCGGGTGTCTGAATCTTTGTCTTCTCTTTATTGCACACTGATTGTATTAAAGTTCCTTTCCATTAAAGGTCTTATGCACTCTACAGTATGCTTTGTCTTGATGTGGCAGATCTATTTAGCAAAATCTATTTAGAGCAGGCAGGTTTTGGGGGTTCGGGGTGCCCTCTCTTCCTGCCCTGGTCCTCTCCCAGGACCAGAGAACAAAGGGCTCAGAGTCATGGATTTATTCTTACTCTAAACGGCCATGGCCATGGCCACACATGTATCCAACAAAAGAATCACAAACAACCCGAGAAAAATCTAACAGCTGCTCAAGACGGGAGAGGTGCTGCCATCTGGTGGCGGCCATGAGGGGGGACAGTAGAGACAGTGACAGGATCCCACCGGGAGTAAAGTCTTCCTGCTCAAAGTGGTCTCTGGCACCAAAGTGGTCTCTGGCACCGTGGCGACTGGTGAGAAACTATCACAAAGCCGCTAAATCAAGGCACATTTCCGCGCACTCCCACAGAACCGTGTGCATGCTAATGTCAGGGAAACTGGTTTAGAGACCAGCAGAAATCTCCAGCAAGATCCTTTATTTCCCAGACTTTGCTTCTCCTTAGATGCAAATGCCACTTATCCAAAGATGCCGACCTTCATTCCCAGTATCTTGTGTCCTCTCTTTGCTTTGCTTTTCCCTCCCACTGTCTTCTGAAGCACTACTTTGGATGAGGAGAACATCCTGGAGCTAAGTTTGAAAAAGAAACACTATTCACTAGTGGGCAATAACTTAATGACAAAAGTTTAAATCAATTACATAAAATCTTTAAATTTCAGTTTTTCAAATGCCTGAGCAACAGGCATTTCAAGTGCTCATAATCACATGTACCTAAAAGCTAGCCTATCAGGAAAAAGTAAATATAGGACATTTCCATCGTTGTAGAAAATTGTACTGCATGGTACTGGTCTTGTAAGATTCCCCATCCCCATCTCATGTATTAAAGTTTGTAAATGCAAAATCTCTGGAGGAAATATATGCACACAACTCTCTCAGCCATGTGGGAGTGCAAAGGAACACTACTGTATCATATATGACCCTGTGTAGAGACCTTAATCACAGATTGGCACTCAAGGGTTCCACTGCTAGAAGTACTTCAAGAAGTTCTTTATGTAAAGACTCCAACTTGGGGGCCTCCCTGGTGGCCTAGAGGTTAAATCTCTGCACTGTCACCCCTACCAGCTCAGTTCAATTCCCAGCCAGGGAGGTGACCCACATGGTGCAGCAGACCTCTCCTGACCCACCCACTGCTCCCCTCAGCAGTGTACTTCATCGATTTGCTTGTTCTGCTCCCCACTCTGTCTCTGGTGAGGCTACCACCCCCTCTCACTACAAACCGCCCCCCACAACATGGCCCAGTTCGTCTATGCATAAATAAATAAAGATTTTAAAAAGATTTTAAAATTTATTTATGCATACAGAACTAAGGTATAGGCCAGAGGTACAGGGGTGGTGAAAAGCTTCACCAGAGACAGTGGGAAGCAGAACAGGCAGATTGACGAAGTACACTGCTGAGGGGAGCAGTGGGTGAGACAGGAGAGGTCTGCCGCACTGTGTGGATCACCTCCAGTGCCAGGATCGAACTCTTGCTGAAGTGGCTGCAGGTAGCTTGCAGTGCTGTGTCCTAATCCATTGTGCCACCAGGGAGGGCCCCAACAAATAAAAATGTTATTCGCCAGCCTGATAACTACCATCTTCCTCTTTTTCAGTTTGTATCCATTTCTTTTGCTTTTTTGAATTCCATGTTTCCTAACAGTCTATCAATATTCCTCTAGTGTGACAAGGAAATCTCATAGTCAGTGGTCTGGAAAACCTGAAGATAATCAAATATCCAAGAAGTTTCCCATTGAGTGTCGTGGGGGTTCGGCTTCACTGCACCTGCTGCCACCACAAACTACCATTAGCCCAGTGGCAGGCCTGGAACAGGCAGGTCCTTCCAGTACACAATTTTCTGCCCAGTAAATTCTAAAAAATAGAAAGGGGAGAAGCTCTAATTCTACTAAATCTCTTTCTTTGGTTCCAAACCTGGATCATAGATTTAGTTGGTGAAGGAGGAGAAAGATGGGAAAGTAAGACTCTTTCTCTAAAGTTAAGGACTAGATTTTAGGACTAGAACATATTCTACAATTTTATTATGCTAGGAAACTGAAAACAATCAAAACTTTAAAACTAGTTGAACAACCTAGAAGAAATAATAAAGTCTTAGTTATCATACAACTTCCCAAGAGAGAATCAGGAAGAAATAGAAAATTTAAACAGACTGATCACTAGTAAGGAAACTGAAGCATTAATCAAAAGCCTCCCCAAAACAAGCATTAAAATGAACAAACAACATAATGAGTAGGAGAAAATATTTGCAAATCATTTGCCACTAATTTACATATGCATAATATATGGCATACATACTATAAAAGAATTCATACAACTCAACATTAACCAAAAACAACACAATTTAAAAAATGGGCCGAAGATCTGAACAGACACTTCCCCAAATGAGACACACAGATGGTCCTGCCCACCCCCAACACATGGAAAAATACTCAGCAGCTCTTACTATCAGGGACACGTAAAGCAAAATAACAATGAGATATCACCTCGCATCTGTACAGATGGCTACTGTTAAAAATACAAGATACTGGGCCCTCCCTGGTGGCGCAGCGGGTTGGAGCACAGCACTGAGAATCTAAAGCCGTTTCCGCATGAGTTCGATTCCCACCTGCCCCAGAGGTGACCACATGGCGTGGCAGACCTCTCCTGGCCTGCCCGCTGCTCCCCTCAGCAGTG
>NW_004567105.1:68686868-68720171 GCF_000260355.1 Condylura cristata | reverse complement strand
CTCTGGCCTGTACCCCAGTTCTGTATGAATAAATAAATAAACCTTAAAAAAAAAAAAAAAAAAACAAGATACAAGTGTTGGTGAGGGTGCTGAGAAAAGAGAATGTTCATACCATCAGTAGGAAAATTTCCATGATGTAGGTGTGGAAAAAATTAAGCATGGAAATAGCATATGATTCAGCTATCCTACCTTTATATAGATATGCACCCCGAGGTTCACTGCAGTACTATTCACAACAGCCACTGTTGGAAACAACCTAAATGCCCATCGATGGCTAAGTGCATAAAGATGCTTGGTATAGGAGAGACTACTCAACTATAAAAAAAAATGCTGCCATTTGCAACAACACAGCTGGCCCTAGTGCGTTAGCTGGCACAGTGCTTAGTGAAATAGGTCAGATAGAGAGAGACCAGCATATGATTTCACTCATGTGTGGTAGGTAAAGAGACAAAATTAATAAATAAAATAAAACTCTCAGACTATCAGAACAAAAGGGTGGTTACAACAGGGGAAGATGGAAGGAGGGGGTGAATCAGTTCAAAGGGGTCAATGGTATTATGATAGCTGAGGATACTTTAGACTTTTAATGGTGACCATAATGTAGTATATACACTGATGTATAAGATGGTGCACCTTACACCTATATACTGGTCTTTATACCAATATTCCTTCAATAAAAATGTGTGAAAAAACAGCAAAAATAAACCTAACCCAAGTGAATGGCATGCTGAAGTTTATAAGACTAAATACTAAGGTGTGTATATATACATATATACATATATATGTATATATGTAATATATATGTATATGTATACACAATATTCTAACAAAGTTAGAATTAAAAAACAATAAATTTGCAAAAAATCAGCCATTTTTATGCCATTAACTGGTCCTTTTCTGTTTTTATTTTAAAACCTGGATATTCAGTGGCAAAGGAATAGGTTTGGTTAGTGTTAATCTCTCAAACAGTAGAAACCACCCTGCGATGGAGATTTCAGTTATAAGCTCACAGGAAACACTTCGATATGATTTATTAATTACACCCTATCACAGGACAAATCACAATTCCTTAAAATAGAAAATGAAAACTAAAACCAAATGAAAGAACCCAGAGAACTCTGAAAATAAAAGAAGATATCGTAAATAAATAATTAAAACATGGAGAAATGGGTGGAGAGTTAAGTGAAAGCAGCCTCAATGCCCTTCATGTAAAGCTTTCCTTACCCTGGGAATAAGAAGATCCCCATCCCGTCAGTCTGCCACCCACCTACACCCCAACACACAGCCCACCCTGGTCCCATTCCTGGGAGGGAGTGTTTCTGGGAAACACATGCAAATTACCTCAATAAACAGCCACTAACCACCTACTAGGTGTTAGTTAATCTAGCCCTTCATCCAAAAATACAAACCACCAAGAAGATAACAAGGAAAAAGCCACAGCAGAAAAGAGAAGGAAGAAAATGAATCAATTAACCTCAAAAGAAACAAATACTTCAGAGATGAGAGGAAGAAAAAGAAAAATTCTTAAATGCCATTCAGGAAGTGGCAGCTGTGGAACAAGGACAGGTGGTCACAGATGAGAAACAAGCAGAAAACAAGAAAAAGTGCTTAGAAATTCAAACTGATTTTCCAAATTAAAAAATGCAATAACAATTGCAAAGGAAAAGCTACAGACCAAGTCGAGAGCTGGGAAGTCAAGAGGCGTGTTAAAGATTCAGGAAAGCCATCCATCTGCTAGGAGTGGCAGAGGGAGAAAAAAGACACTATAAAGGAAACAAAGTAAGAGGGATAATTTCCCTGAGCTAAAAAATGTCAAATGGATAGGGGCAAGAAGATCAAAGAACCTACACCTAGAAACATCCCAGGGAAAACCCTTGAAGGGAAAATAAACAAGACTGCAAGCCTGATTTCTAATCAACAGCAAATGCGGGTGGAATTCAAAGAAGCAAGGTCAATGCCTTACGCACGTTTCATAATGTACAATACCACAGACCTTAGAAACACCAGAGAGGTGGCGTTAAGCTGCCAGAGTCCCTGAGTGTAAAATACATCCCAATCCCAAAGGTGTTAACAAGTGGGAGGAAAGTGAAACTTAGAATTGACGAAATATAACGCCTACATTCAGACAAACTGTCAATCAATGAGGATAAAATAAAGCTATTTCCAAAAACTCCATAAATCTGTCTCCTCTAAAAAACTTCCTGGAGTAGGTACCCGAGGAGAGCAAGAGAAAAGTCTAAACAGACAAGAAGAGCACAAGAGTTCCACATGAGAGCAGGAACAAAGGAGACCCACATAATATATGTGTGCACATGTACATATGTGTACACACATCGTGTGTGCATACACATCCCCCTGCAATATGTACAAGCTTCATTAAACACAGGTGCTTCTAAGTATTACATCTGACAGTTCACTTCCCTGGCCCAAGCTACACTACCGCTTACAGAAAGAATGATTTAGTCATACCACCACATCAATGCCATTTACTGGTTGTCAGTTTTCAGAATCAGTCTATAAAGGAAGTAGAGGAAACTCAAAGAACAGAATGTAAATGACACAAATAACATGACCAGACAAAATTCAACAAGGGAGACTGATTTGCTGCACTTCATGATGCAGTTGTCAGTAATAGATACTTTTTACAAACTGATAAATCAAGAAATAGAAAAAGGGCGTTTTAAATTGTGGACTGTAATTGTTGCTGAAGATTAGGCTTAATTTTGATCTCCTGTGCTGTCTGAATTTTTTTCAGACAGAAAATCCTGCCTAAAGGTAGAGCCGACGAAGTTACCAGAATGTCAGAGACAACCTCCTTCTAACTTTCTGCTAAAGGAAGCAAGTTTTCCAAAGATTTGGGGGAGGGGATGCCTCACTCTCATCTTCATAAACCAAGAACAGATGGGCTTATGTGCATCCACCATCACAGAACCAGCTTTACCCCACACCAAAGTAAAAAGTTGTTTCACCGGAAGCTGTACCTGATAGGTCCTTAGAACACGCAGCCAGCTTTTCCAAGTGACTGTTGATTTTGTCAATGGCTCTGAAGTTCTTATTCCTCTTGAGGATGTCCACAGCAGACCGGGACTGGCAGTCCACCAGGGTGGGGTCCGCCCCAAAGCGCAGCAACATCTGCACATCCTCTGTTTGTCCTGGGGTGGGCCAAAAGGAGAAGAGGGCTTTGGCATGGTTCCTTCTGTAAGGAGCCGTCCCCATGGGTGCAAAGTCTCCCAGGTCCCTGCCCAAGCAGCCCAGGCCAAGGGGAGCAAGGTCTGTTTGCCTGCAGGACCTCAACCACAGACCCTCAGGTAGTCCACCAACTCCCCAGAGCAAGGAGTCCTGTGTGGAGGGGGAAGGACAATAGCTTTTCAGAGGTTCAGAAGTGCGCTCCTCTCTACCTATCTCCCCTCTCCTTGGCAACAAGCAAGGAGAGGGGGAATCTGGTTACTAGGCAACAGTTACAGCTGTAAGGATAACAGCAAGCTGTGACTTCAGATTTCTTTATTCCCTAGACAGGAAACAGAATATTCTTCCAGAAAAAGAAAAAAATTCCTGTCTGGGGACAGGAAAAGAAAATGGCAATCGCTTTCAGATCAAGGCCTTTTTAATGTCAATGTTTCTACAGGCCCCTGGTTGCCAGCTCCATTTGCTGCTTTGACATATCTATTGCCAAGCATCAAGTGGCCTCTATGATCACAAATGCAACAGTTTTCAGAATGGAACAGGTGTATCTTGGAGAACAAAGCCTTACTGTGGGTGCACAGAGTTCCATGAATCAAGGCCTGATCCTAAGCTGAAATGCAGAGCCTCCACAGGCAACTCAGGTATGGTCTTGCTACCCGCCCCTACCACCACCACACCTGCCTATCTCCCACTTACAAAAACAAGACAAAATTAAAAAGTCATACTTCTTGCCCGCCAGCAATCTCATTTGGTCGGCACAGTTCTAAGCTAGGCCCTGAGAATTCCAAGCCCTTCTCCCAATTAGTCATCAAATACTAACCTAGGTGCTGCTGTATTGAGACTGTGTAAGTATCATTAAGCTCTCAAAGCAGCTGGCCCTCAGGTAGGGCGCAGAGTGGGCCATAGGACAAGGAATGTGTGGGGCCTGCAGAGGCTGGCAGGGCCCTGTGGGTGACAGCCAGCAGGGAAATGAGACCGTAGTCCTATAACTTCCAGTCTCGGCCACAAACATCTAAGCGTGAAAGAAAGCCTAGAACTTCAGATGAAAACACAGCCCCAGCCAAGACCTTCATTTCAGCTTCAGGAAATAGGCAGAAAACATACATCACACCAAACTACTGCTCTATAGAGTTGTGAGTTAATAGGCAAGTGCCGTTTTAAGCCAGTTAGTTCATGGTGCTTTATTCCACAGCACAGAGAACTAGTTAATGACCATGGTGTACTGCCCTGAAGGAGGGGGACACACCTCACCTCCAGCTTTATTGACCTAAAGGAAAATAGACCCTTGCTCTCTTTAAAGGTCACTGCAAGCTACCCTCTTACCTCCCTCACACATTTTTAATCTTATCTTTAATAATTAGTTATGGAAAGTTTTAACAAATTCCTGCTGCTTTGACTATCTCCGTGGTCATAAAAAATTTGGTAATAATTCGGTCTAAGAAAAAAAATTAACCCCTAGAGTCTTACAATCACAGAAACTTTTTAAAATGTAGTTACATGAGTACTTTTATTCCAGGGGAATATCACTGGTTGCTAAGACTTTCACAGATAAAATTTGTTAAGGAAAACTTCTCTTTGAAAATTAGAGTGGCACTATGAATGAAAAAAAGCGAGAGAGAACTGTACATTTGATATTTTTACCAGTGAAAAGCTTGCCCATAATTTTTAAATGGGTATCAGAAGATACCAAATTATTGTGTATTTATGTTCTGTTATATATAAGTGAAAGAACGAGATAAGTTTTATTTGAAAATATCAATGTGTACACAATTTAAAAAAAAATCACCTTTTCTTGTAAGTGCTTAGACTCACAGATTGAAAACTTTAGATGCCAACTCAAAACCTGGCAAAGAGGTACGCAGGTTTCTTATCACCTCGCAACCACTGGAGTGGAGTCCTTCATTACCCTTATCTTCATGGCACCTTAACTTTTCTATAGAAGAAATGCACTTGTCTCCATCCAGAAGGAAAAAAAAAGCTTGAGAGGTTGTGAGAGTTTCCAGAAGAAAGGAGAGCCGTCAAGAGAGCTGTGAAGCAAAGCACAGGCCAACCTGGCAGGTCTTCCGGGAGAGAACCAGCTTGGTTGGCCACACCTGCCTCACTCTTGCACATGGCCTGTCTGGGGCTGGAAGCCAGCTCCAGTGTTTGAGTCTAAGCGCCGTGAAGGCAGGGCCCTGTCTATGTCGGGCGCACAAGTCATCACTGGCAGCTAGCACAGGTGGAGCATAAATGCAGCACTGGGCAACAACACGGTAGGGTGATGAGGGAGGAGACAGATGCAGCCGGCAGCCATGTCCTTGGGCTCCCTGATGCCGCTGAAAGCAGGGCGAGTCCTTGGAGCCCCACAGTTATTCCTTTGCTCACCTGCCTCCTTCCTGCAGCCAGCCTATCCCTGCCTGCAATGGCAGGCAAAGTTCAGCCCCCTCAGCCTGCCCCAGGGAGGATGTTAAGACTCGGCAGTCGGCTTGTGGGGTCTCCTGTGCTGAAGGGAGCCAACTAAGCCCACCCCCAGGGCGGTGCCCCTACTCACGCTTGGTGAAGTACCCCGGGGAGGGGGCGGCCACCAGGTGCAGGAGCGTGCAGCCGTTCTCATCCTTCTGGTTGATGCGGCCTTTCCACTCAGGTCTGTGGTCCATCAACCACCTGAAAAGATGGTTTTCCTCTGAAGGGAAATGAATGAGTTCCTGATGTTATTTTCTACATACACAATATCTACACAGCAAAACAATCTGTACAGCTCTAAGAGATAAATGCTTTATCCACCAGTTCCTCCTTAGGAACGGTATTTCTTTTGGGCCCTTCAGTGGATGGGACAGATAACAACAGGGCAATCTGGTGAAAACAGAGAAGGCTGCCCAGGTCTTCAAGACCCTGGTCACCTCCCAGTCCTTCAATCTTGGGGAGATGCTCCATTCCAGAAGAGGAAGACTGCCTAAACAAGTTCTTTTGACCTCTTTTGTCTCTGAAATGATCCAGATAATGTGCAACAGTGATATCATATATGCTAGGAAAAGACAATCAAGCTTCTGCCTAAAGTGTGGGTATATATCTATTTTAAAGATAAAATTTTAAATTTTTAATTTAAATCATATAGCCAGGTGGCAAAGATTTTTTTTAAAAAGAATTTTTATGAAAATTAAAAATTAAAAAAAAAAAAACCAACAAACACAAGCAAACTATATTGACACTAGCCAATATTCCCTTGGGGACTCCCTCCTCTCCACCCCACCCCAATGCCCCAACCTGCCTTTGTCAAGAGGAAGGAAACTCCACGGTCCCCTTTGGGACTCTGGCCAGCAAAGGCTGGCTGTCCCAGAGTTCTCCCCTATTGCTAGGATCTGTCTGGAAACATAGAATTTGGCCCTCCCTGGTGGCACAACAGGTTAGGGCGCAGCACTGCAAGCTGGCTACAGCCGCTTCAAAGTGAGTTCAATCCCCTGCCCCTGGCGTTTACCCACATGGCTGGCAGACCTCTCCTGACCCGCCCGCTGCTCCCCTCAGCAGTATACTTCCTTGAGCTGCCTGTTCTGCTCCCCACTCTGTCTCTGGTGAATCCTCTCACTGCCCCTGCACCTCTGGCTTGTACCTCAGTTCTGTATGCATACATAAATAAATATTTTTTTAAAAAAAGAAAGAAACATAGAATCCTTTCCAGTGGGCTTCCTGCAGCAATGAGATCCCAAGAGAATTAAAATGATGCTGCTTTCCTGTTGCCGTCATTCATTTGAATAACAGAACATTTGAATATTCAAAGAATTTGAATATTCTACAATCAAGTGGTCACATTCTGGTTTCACTTGTGTTGAGCAGATTCCCAGAGCTCAAGCTAAAGGGCAGTTGGAGGGTGTAAGGTCAGAACTCACTGGCCTGGATGCAGAGCCGCATGAGGGCATGAAGCGGGTACGGGCCTATGGTCTCAATATTTGCACCCAGGGAGATGAGCCATTGGACTAACTTGGGTACTTGTTCCAGTTTCTCATAAAGTCCAATAAAGACGTATTTCTGGAAGAAAGAAAAGAAAAATCACACATGCACGGAAGGATTCATAGAAGTGACTATATCAATCTGAAATGTTAAACCTCTTCCATGAAGTTTGGAATCAGTGAAACCTGGATTGTGGCGAGAAAGTTGAAGGGGGAGATACAAACCTGAGTGGCCTGACTTGAACCGTGATTCAAGCCACCTTACCTCAAAGAGACTTTTCAGTGATAACTCTGGGACATGGATATTCCTTGGTAGTCGATCCTTTTTCGCTGACAGAAGTAGAAATGACTGATAGAAGGGGAGAAAAAGAAAATGTTGGGGTAATAAAGTCCTCCACACAGGTTATGAGAGCACAAGTTCTCTTAATCTAACACAAACAAAAAAACAAAACATCCTTTAGTGCTATCTCTTTTTTAAGCAACAAGCCAAGCTTTTCAGCTTAAACCATGATAATCATGAGACCTGAGAAGTCTAGCTGGCTTCCTGTTCTTGCTGTGAGCTAAGCTTCCTCCACTCTCACAGGCAGGGGGGTAGGACAGGAGAAGCTGATAGCAAGCAGCATGACAGAGAATATAATAGCAGTAGGGTGAAGTAATTCCCTGTGAAGTTCTTAAAGCTTACCGGGCAAAAGCATTAATTCCTTTAGAAAAGCCCATGCTAATCAATTCATCTGCACATCAGTGTTTCATAAACCCCCAGCACCTGGGCTCCAACTAGCCGACTAAGCAGTAGTGTACCTGGCCTCTATCACTAGAGAGAGAGCTCACTGGACACATCTTTTCCCAGCTCCCAGTCTTGTAGTCATATTAGTACCTGGAAATTGACCAAATGAGAGCATTTACACTGCAGGAAATGGCAAGTGGAAGTGCAATAAATTGGTACTTTTTTTGTTAAGTCACTGACCCTATTTAAAGTTTAACCAGTTAAACCACTCACCCTATTTAAAGTCAGTGAAGAAACCCAATGCCAGGGTAGGTAAGCAATTTTTTTCCTAGGTCACACAGAGGGAGACAGACCCCTGCTAAGAACATCCAGGTATGCCAACAAGTCAAAGCAGGGGAGGACAGGAGAAGCTGATACCAAGCAGCATGACAGAGAATATAATAGGGGTGGAGTGAACTCACCAACCCCCATCAATGCCCCAGCTCCAGGGCACCAGAGATAAACTAAAACAGAGATAAGCTGACAGCAGTAATTAACTCCAGGAGACCCCTCTGGCAGAAAAGACCTCTGCCTCAGCAGTAAGTCCTAGCACACTCCCTCTGGCAGAAGAGACTCCCACTGCTCAGAGCACCAAAATATTCCAGCAGTATTCTGACCCTCCAAAGACCCAAAGGCCTGCTCTCCCCAATTCAGGGCTCACTCTCAGACCTCAGGGGGTCGTCCCTTCCGTGTTTATTAGTCTGATAATCTTGGCCGCCTTTCTTTTTTAACATTCTGGTGCCCTTCTAAGGAAGGGCAAAAGTGGGGAGATAAGGGTGTGGAATCACCCTTTCTCAGGTAAAATACCTGGCAGAAAGTGGGTCTCCCATACTTGACCTCAAAGGGGAGGATGATGAGGGGACATTTGGGGGCCTGAGGAGGGGGAGGAGGGGAGGATAGACTTCCTGGTCAGTTGCGTTTCAAGGAATAATTTGGTAAGAATATTTTTTAGGGTACAATTTGTTCGTTCTACCTTTATGGCCATAGACTCAGTTCCTGGCAAATTCCTCAGATTGGGGCTAGTAGGGAATATGGAATTTCTAGGAAATGCGGAGGAAGGAAGCTAGAGTCTAAATAGCAGAGGTGAATTCCAGCCCGTTGTCATACTGGAGGTAGCGCGGATCACGCAACAGGGAATTATTTCAGTCATAAGAATGTTGTGATCCTTGAGGCCTGCCAGTTTGTGGTGGGGAAGGCTTCAACCCATCCTGTAAGTGTGTCAAGGAAAACCAAGAGGCATGTGTGTCTGTGTCCTGGGGGCGTGTGAGTAAGGTTAAGTTGCCAGTCAACAGCAGGTAAAGAGCCCTGGGCCAGCTGGGCGGGAAAGGGCAGGGCTCTCAGGTTGATGTGGGGATTGGTCTGATTGCAGGGATGGCAGTCTTGAGTAGGGACCTGAAGTACTGGGTCTGCTGTGGTGTGAGGGTGACATATTGCTTGAGGAAAGTTTGGAGGGTTTGGGTGTATAGATGGAAAAAGGAATGTAAGTAGTGGAGGGGAGACTGAGTTCAGGGAGAGTGATCTTGGCTGGGTTTGTGGCTATGTCCTGGCGGGTCCTCTGGATGAGGACTCAGGGCAGGGGAGGCTTTGCTGGTTTGTCTGAGGTGTAGAAGCTTGTTTTGTGACAGTGTCTGCAGCATTATTCATAATGAAGATGTAAGATGTGGCCCTTTGGTGTCCTTTACAATGGATGATGGCTACAGGGAATGGGCTGTTCACTGCTTCTAGGGCAGGTGTGAGATTCTCACTGGAGATGGAGGTGTGTGTTTGAGTAAGGAAACCACACTCTTCCCTCACGTATGTCCTTGCCAGGGGACATGGGATGCCAGGAACTGAGTCTATAGCCATATCTTGCTTCCAGTTCCTTTCAGTTTGATGCCCACTGTCAACTGCTCACCCTGAATGGGCCCCACTGCCCATATTCAATCCCAGATGTCATCTTTAGGATTCTGACACTCCTGGTGACTAATCTGGTTTTTTTTCCATACACACAAACATGTATGTATGTATGTATGTGTGTGTGTGTATGTGAGACAGAGGAATCTTGTGTGTGTCTATATATATATATAGACAGCCCTTCCCGTGCAGCCATCATCCATTGTAAGGGACACATCTTATATCTTCATTATAAATAATGCTGCAGACACTGTCGCAAAACAGACTTCTATGCCTCAGACAAACCATAGACACAAAAAAGATTTCCTCTGTCTCCGATATTTGAAAAGGACCTGGCCCCACTGCTGGTGGGATATTAAGCGTGTCGCTTGAGCTGGATTCCTGAAATTTCCTTGGCTAGCTGCTTCTCAAGATATTTTAACACAGGAGTACGTTGCTTGGAATTTAGGGGTTTCCCGTGAGCCCCTGAAATTATACCCATACCTGTCTGTGCATGGGAAAAAAGTCCCATCAATTTCATTAGATTTCTAGTGGAATCCACGACTTTTCTAAAAATTTAAGACTTCTGTATTTTGAAGTCATTCAGTGTGTCTAGATTTAACATCCTCATGGGGTGCCCTTGTTTTTGGTGACTTTCTGGACTGCCAGCATCAGGAAGCCCAGCAAGCCCTTTAACCAAACCCCAGCCTTCACTGGCCCATCCTCAGGAGTGCTTCTAAGCCACCATCAATGACTACTGTTCTTCGGGCACTTAGTGTGTGCCAGGCATTATAAAACTCTGTTAGCGCAGTGCCTGGCACACTGTACACCTCTGATAAACATCAACTGGTATTATTAGGGCATACTCTTGGTCCATTATTTCTAATCCTTCTGTACCCTGAGGGAACAGGCTTACATCCTGCAACTTACAAATGAAGAAATGAAACTCAGAGGGGAAGCAGCTACCCCAAAATAGCAAGTAGAGGATTAGGATACAGGAAGATACCGGTGTAAGACCTAAGGCCAGGCTCCACGGTCCCCTTTGCTTCTAGACTCTGTGGAATCTTGATCCTGAACCTGGATCCTAGAGCCTCATTTCTCAGCTACCCACATGTTAGCACCCCCTTAAAGTTCTGCAGAAAGCATCTGAACAGTACAGGCAGGTCATCTGGGCCCACACAAGCAAATGCAATATAAAAAGAATTATGAAGATGAGTTGTTTGTTTTCTCATTCCACATCACTACTATCACCTAGGCTTTACATGACTTTGATGATGAGAGATACAGCAAGGCATGAGGTAGGGAGTTACTCTATCTAAGCAACTTGCCATCTTTGGTGATACTACATTTACAAAGTTATTTGGCATCAAGATAAACATATAATAAATTATAATCTCCCAGTGCTAGAGAGAAACCACTGCATCAAGAATCTACCTTCCTCACAAGAGAGCCATGTCCTTTTACTTACGTGCCACAATCCTTTCTTTGCCAATTTTTCTATTACGGATTGCCACACTTCTGCTGAGAATCCAGTAGAGAAAATATGATCAAAGCAGGGCAAGAAACTTTGCAAAACAATGGGATCACCTGAAAGAAGATTCCAAAAGAAAATTTTCAAATGGGAGAAAGTCTAGGTAGACATTTGGGAAAAGCCCTCCAACTAGGTCCACAAAAGGAAAGATGGTAAATTTAAAGATAATCAGTACAAAAGGCATTTTCAAAATAGAAAGTTCTATAGAATTAAAGTGGTCAGCAGTTTAAGTTCGCTCTTAAAATCAATCTCCTAAGAGGTGGCATCCTGTGAGCTAATACTCTTTCTATTTGCTAAGCACAGAGAGGTGCTTCTATTAATCCTTCAAGCCAACCAGTAAAATAGTGCCTATTACCTCCATCTACAAAAGAGGAAATGGAAGCTAAGGGAAGATCTTCTCTTAAAAAGATGTGACAAGTATTTTTACTCAACTGAGGAGAAACTATGACAAATGAAGTGAGGTTTAATGGTGGATGGTGCAGCTAGTTCACGACAAAAACTAAAATGATAACCTAGTGACCCACTGACGGACTGCATCTCATGATCCTTAGCCTCACATCACGTCTCAAACTCATGATGAGAACATCCAAGGGGACAAGTCAGGTGTTAGAATAATCTGGCATTTCTTCCAGGGCTCTCAATTCCCAACAATGGGTAAAGGGCAAGATATTGTACAAAAGCATGTGAAATTTCCATAAATGTATTTTTAAATATTTAAAAATAGGTCATGGGGAAGAGCAAGCGGCATATCAAATAAGTAGTATAACTAGGGAAATCTATGAATATCAACACAAAAAGAGAAGTCTAAAACAAAAGTTGAAAAGCTTAAAGTCATTTATGCAAAGCTTGAAATAATTTGTGAAGACATTTGGCATCAAAATAAACATAATAAATTACAGTCACATCATTTATAATCAAATAAGTTACAAATGTAGAATAAATTATAATACAAAGGCATGAGCCAACAAAACTTTCAAAATGTTTCTCTATGTGGAAATCAGTTTCTTTCAAACTCCTTAAATCAGTCACAGAGAAACACCTTAGAATTATTTCCCCAGGAGCCCAAGTCTCCAGGAGCCAATCAAATAAAATAACAAGGTTTTTTTTTTTTTTTTTTTAAAAAAAAGACTAAAAAGAGGGCCCTCCCTGGTGGCACAATGGACGCAAGCACTGAAGCTAGTGGCAGCCACTTCAGGGCTAGTTCAATCCCTGGCCAGGGAGGTGACCACATGGCACGGCAGACCTCTCCTGACTCACCCGCTGCTCCCTTCAGCAGTGACCCTTGTCCATCTGCCTGTTCTGCTCCCCACTCTGTCTCTGGTGAATCCTCTCACTACCCCTGTACCTCTGGCCTATACCCCAGTTCTGTATGCATACATAAATAAATCTTAAAAAAAAAGACAAGAAAGAAAATCAAGCTGCCCAATTCCGACTTACTGCCCATAGTGGTGAAGATTCCAACAAGGAAATCAGCAACCTGGGACTGCTCTTGGTTGTCTTGTAGAAGGCGCAGACCCTCAAAAAACATGCGAGCAGCTTCATAAGGCTGGAGCAATCGCAGCAAGGAGTAACCAGCCCTGTAATATCCCTGGAACAGAAAAAAAAAAAAAAAACCTTGAACACACCCATCTCTTCTAACATGCTGCTGAAAGGAAAGACCAGATTGATGGCATGGGGAAGAGGACTCCAGGAGTCTCACTGTATGTAAACACGGATTTCTAAGAAGCTCTGGACACAAGATTTCCACATTACATTCTGTGCCACTTTTTTTAACTGCCATGAATCACTTTCCAATCCATGATTTATACCGCATCTAAAATACAGCGCAGAGAAGAAAGGGGCCTGGTTCCAATTATATGTGTGGTTTATTTATTCATGCCTCAAATCACAGCCTGGGTATGAAGAATGAAAAAATCCTATGGCTACAGTAACGGTCAGGAAGAGAATGAGATTGTCATGTAAACACAAGTGTTCCCTGCTCCATTCAGTCAACGTTAATGTAATTCCCACAGGGTCTGTAGAGAGGAATCATAATTAAAATCATGGGGATTTACAGAGCTCTACATTATAGCCAATATATACCAGTAGCAGAAAATTTTTGTGATTTCTATAGAGCTAGGGTAATTACAGTGATTAACAGAAGAAAATTATCTGATTGTGCTTATATATCAACTGTAGGACTCTTGAGTAGGAACAAAATGATACTGCCTTCCCTACTTAGTGACTAAGTAAATTGGCATCAACACCTACCAAAGCCGTTTACTGTCTCAGATAACCGAAGGTGTGCACCAATGGCGTTCACAGAAAAACAAGCACCTAAAAATGGTCCACTGAATACCAAATCTCTGAAAATGTATAGGTTTGTTTTAACTTTCATTTAAAAGTCTAAAACCTATAGCAATTAGAACAAATTAATGTGGTGTGCTTTCTCCCAATTAGGTAAACCGATACAGAATTTCCCGTGTCTTGGTCTTTCTCAAATTTAAATGTCATCCTTTATTTTGGAAGGTGAGAGGGATGAGATTACACCACACCATGATACTATGATTATTCTGAGTTGAATGTATCCAAGAATCAACAGATGCAGAAAGCAAGCCTTCCCAGAGCATCTTTTCATCTGATTAAAATCAGAAGCTTTGAGAAATGGGGAGTGCCTTAAAACCTCTCTCCTGGGGAATTTTTTTTTTTTAAATAATACAATAGCTTCTTTTTACATCATTTTGTGCCTTTTTCCATCTCAGTTGTAATCCCCGTGGGCTTCCCATCACCAGATCACCCGTGTGCCACCAACATGGCCAGTGCCCCGCCCCCCTTTTGACCCCATTTCCCCACTCCATCCTCCTGAGGAATTTTTATGGGCATGAAAAATCACAGAGAAAGTTGGCAGTAAGATGGACCGGCACAATAAGCCTTGCTAAGATAGCCCTTAAATTCCACTAGCCCTCCACCCCCCATTTATTTATTGACCTCCCTACCTTTAGCAGCCCCTAAAAGCCTAAAACCCCTTCTCTATCTGGTCACATCTCTGCTATCTATGGATCTTTGTTTAAAACGGATGAGGAAAAAGACAACACTTGCAAGCTGAACATAGATCTGAGAGAGCCAGTAGGGGAGAAGGAGGGCAGGAAAGGGGTCCGAACAGGAGAGGGAAGAGTACAAGGGACTATGGTGACGGCTCACGGGGGCTATGATGGTGACGGCTCATGGGGCTGTGGTGGTGGGAGAGCTGTGGCGATTACACCTGAGGGGAGAAATCAACTGTAAGGTCCGCAGATAGGAGGATAGAGCGAAGCGAGGAGACAGGAATAAAAGTGAGAGGAAGGCTTAGGCGCTCTGAAGGAGCTTCGCAGGCCCTCAGCGGGGGGTCCGGGAAGCCCCGCCCAGTGTACAGGCTAGGGGCCCTTTAGAGGTGTCTTTAGGGAGTGAAAAATGTCAGGCAGAAGCGCTGTGCCATAGGGGGTTTTCTGTCAGGGAGTTAGGTTGTAAAAGACCATGCACTGGGCAAGGAGGTCCCTCTTTGTTTTTTCCTAGTGATGCATGTCCTTCCTCACAAACAACCTCAGGGTTGTTTCTCCTTTTTTGCCCAGATCACCCGGGCATGATCTTACATCCAATACTATCCAAAAATGAACAATGATATAAGAAAATAAGTAATAAATAAATACATTTCAAACAAAAACAAGAAATAAATAAAAGGGTGTGTAATCTTACTCAGGCCTGTCTTCTCTTTTGAGAGTCTTCACATCTTTTCGAGGAAGGCCCCGTGTCTGGTCATATTAGCACAAACTAAAACGTGTATGTTTTTTCCTTGTTAACTTGTCTCTCGTTAGTCTAATTTGCAGGGCTCCAGTCACTGAAGCAAAGCAACAGAGCGGGATGGACAGCGAGGAGGAATGGAGGTATATTCTTTGATGTATTTGGTACCAATTGGTTTGCCCAGGCTAAGGGGACTACTTCAGTAGTCCCTTGGGATTGTCTCTTGGGATTGTGGCTACCAGTTATCATGGTCTGCTTGATGCGCTCCATTCTCTCAAGGGTCTTCGTCAGCCACGCAGCAGACGGCTCTTGGAGTGAGGAACACATCTGGCAATGAGATGAACTGCAAAAGCTCCGCTTCCAGGAACCTGACACTGTGCCCTTCTTGTCTCACAACTGAACTCTGGTGGTGACCGAGACCAGCATTGATACCAATGTGGGGACATGATCAAAAGGAGGGAATTGTAGAATTAATTAAAAGGAGGCCATTAGACCAGAGTATCTCTATGGCTGTGGTGGCTTTTAGAAGCAGACTGAAACCTAGGCGTGTAAAAGGCCTCAAGGTTAAGAAATTAAAATACTAAGGGAAACTAATCAGTAATCGCCAAGGATGTTTTCCTCTACAGCCAATCAGTTATTTCCTTGTGTTGCTTCTGCTTTTTCTCTATGAAAATGTCTCCCCCAGCTCCTGCTGAAATAGGCCTTCACTGCTTCCCATGTGCACTGACCTCAAATTGATTTTTTTCCTCAAATAAACTCATGAAAGCTGTTCATATGCCTCTATTTAAAAATAAAATAGACAAATCCCTCTCTCCAGGTTGAAGTGACCTGCAGTCACACCTCCTCACCTGCATCCCCCTGGGCTTCCCCCGGGGTTGGTCCCAGCAGCCACACCTACAATGCAAATTCCTCCTATTCTTGAGTGTCAACCACTTTACCTAAGGGCTCTTACTCCTCAAAACAACTCAAAGACTTCAGTATCGTTTCACTTCCCAGGTGGGGAAAGGAAATCATAACTCATCCAAGCTGCTGAAAGGAGAGCCAGGAGAGGAAGGGCTGGGTCAGGCGCACTATCTCGGGAGCCTCACTGGGCATGGTCTGTACCACTCATTTGGCGGTTAATTATGTGTTGCCTTGGGTGGCACCAGAATTGCACTCTAGTTCAAAGTCTCAGATTTTGCACATGCTTCTCCTTTCTCCAGCTCAGCTGTGAATGACTCAAGGGCTGTTACAGGTCTTCCACTTTTCTTGTCTGCCTTAAGCGCCACCCAGAACATGAAGGTGCCTTGCTGAGTGGGCACTCAAAGCTTTTTGGTTTTCTTTTCTTTTTTACATCATGCTTCCTTTTTGTACAATGCATCCTTTCTCCTCTTAGCCTAGTCCCCATAAAATACCTGTGCACCATCACCATAGTCCCTCTGTATTCTTCCCTCCTGTTTTGATCTCAACCCCTCCCCCTTCCCACACTCAAGGTATTTTTGCTGAAAAAACAATCAAGTGCTGAATTAGTGACTATTGTTAACACCTTTAAGGCTCTCACTGGCCTCTCAAACTTCCCTGATCTCTCCAAAGGGGCTGAAAAAATGCTTTCCAAGGAATCAGTGTCCAGTTGTCCACCCAGGTTGCATCTGAAATAAAGCTTGGCGAAATTTGCAAACACCAGAGGACATGAGCAGATGTGTTCTTGTCTGGTGTGACTCCATCAGAAAAAACTGAGCTCCGCCATGGGCACCACAGCACCCCACCCACCCACAGCACCCCACCCACCGAGAGGCATAGCTCTCCTGTCCCCTGGGCAAATGCATTTTAACACTTGGAGGCTGCTGTTTACACTCTTCTCAGATACTGCTCATGTGCCCCCTGGGCATCTGTCTGAAGTGCAAGAAAAGTTGGATGAGAAACACTCCCCAAATTTTGGTTTTAAAAAGAAGGGGGGATAGGGACCCTCCCTAGTGGCCCAACAGGTTAAAGCACAGCACTATGAAGCTATCCCGCAGCTACAGCAAGCATGAGTTGATCCATGGCCAGGGAACTGACCACATGGCACAGCAGACCTCTCCTGCTCGCCCACGGCTCCCCTCAGCAGTGTATTTCAGTAGTTCTTGCCTGTTCTGCTCCCCACTCTGTCTCTGGCAAATCCTCTCACACACCCCCACACATACCTCTGGCCTGTACCCGAGTTCTTGTGTGCATAAATAAATAAATCTTAAAAAAAAAAAAAAAAAAAGGCCAGAAAGAAAGAAGGGGCTAGCAGCAAGGTAAGAGAAAGGAAGCAGCCCCTGCAGCCCCGCAGGCTCCGCACCTTTATGTACGTCGAATCCCACTGGAGACACTCCTTGGCAGCCACAAAGGCCTCGTTCCATTTCCCAAGACTGTAAAATGCATTGGATTTGTTGCACAGCAGCACAGCCAAGTCCCTAGGAGGGACCCTGGGAGGAAGAACACACTGGAGGTCATAAAGTTATCTTTTTGCAAATACAGAGAACAATCTTTGAAGGCTACTATTCTGGTGCAGGCTGCTGCCACCATGAAGGGCTTTCGGTAGGTGCCATCTTGAGTATGCTTATCCTATGGGGGCCTCCAGTCCCACAGAAAGCCTGGGGAAGAATAAATCTGCAAAGTATAAATCTGCCCTTCCTCACTCCCAAACCGCTGCTACCGCCTGTTACTGACAAGTGTTCTCAACACCTGGGTTTTATCTCCAACTCTCCATGGATCTTTTTATTTTAGGAAGGGGGATCCTAAAGATGGAAAGGATGAGAATGCTCCCCGAGCCTTGGCACAGGGCAGAGGTGACCACTCCGTGGGCCTTTGTGCTCAGAGGAGGCTGAGCTCATCGTAGGCAGGCCTTTCAGAACATGTGACTGCACCATGCGTGCGACTCACAGTACATGGGACAGGACGAGCACTGGGCTACCTAACAGGCAGCGCCTCCCGGACATCAGGGAACCAGAACCAGAGTGCAGTGGAGGTGCCCAGAGCACGTGGCCAAATTACACAGGCCAATACAGAAGCTGCCAGCAACACGTAGCTTGTTCAATTTAAGTTAATTAAGATGAAATAAAATTTAGAACTCAAATCCCTCGTGGTAATACCCAAGTTTCAAGTGCCCAAGTGCCACATTCGATATTATAGAGCATTTTTATTATCACAAATAAGTCTTATTACACCATGCTAGTCCGAGTACTTGAAGGCCATAAATCAAGTTGCTCGATAAAATACGTCTTAACCTCCTATTCTATAACTGGAAGGTAAGACTCGAATTCAGAATGGCAGGAATGGCGTCAAGGAAGGGTGAGACATGTCTGGGCTCCTGTCCACTCCCTCTTCTCCTTCCACTTCATCCTTCATCCCGCATTGCAGGAAGCCCAATTCCAAGTTCCGTCCACACCCCTGAACTTGGCCAACTCTTAGAGGAATCAACCCCAGGTGAGACATCCCCCCCTACCTGGGAGCCTTCCACTGTCCCCTCCTACTTCCTATTGAGAGAACTTACTCAGTAAACTACATGCACCTAAAACCCTACACCAGCTGGGAGCAACAGGAAGACAAGCAGTAAGTGACCAGCGAGGGGAACAGTGTCAAGAAGGTCCCATGAGAAATGATAATTGGCAGGTTCGGGGGAAGTCCCAGTGTGGCAGCAGCTAGAAAGTGGGGGGCTGAGATCTGAGCACTCCCTGTGTGTTAGCCTATGGCCATACACTATACAATTCTATGTCTTTAGGAAAGCTCAATGTTTTTCCCTGAATGAGAAGTTCTAGGTCCAGCTCTGACACAGTTCGGGTCTGAACTAGGAGGGAGCAGAATGGCTGAACTGCAGATCCATGCCAGTTTGTACTCAATCAAGTCCAGCTAGAGTGTAGACACGAAGGTGACAGAAGTAGGGTGTGGGGAACCATGTTTCAATCATTTAACTCAGGGCCATTTCTCAGTACAAAAGTAAGCTGTATGCCCCTCACAAATGTTGACCTCTGTTTCCTCTAATACTGCCGGTACCTCTGGGGGAGGGAGGCCCAAAAACAGTTCAAGTGGTCCATAAAGTCAAAATAGTTTCACAACTGTAATAGGTTGAAAACATTCCCAAACGATGTTACCTTTTAAGTTAAAAGGTGATTAATTTATGGATCTTGAGAAGAGGAGATTATCCTGGGTTATGGTACAATCACAAAGGTCCTTAGGAGAGGGAGACAGAGGGAGACATGGCTACAGCAGAGGAGAAGACGGTGTGATGACAGAAGCAGACTGGAATGATGATGCTTTGAAGATGGAGGAAGGGGTCACAAGCCAAGGAATAGAGGCAGTCACTCAAAGCTGAAATAGGCAAGGAAATGGACTCTCCTCCACAAGGAACCAGCTGATTGTCAGCCTTGTAAGACTCATTTCGGCCTTCTGACCTCCAGAACTGTAAGATAATAAATTGTCTTAAGTCACTTAAGTTTATGGGTAACTTAAAACTGTGGCACTAGGACACAAATACAATAGTAGTCCTAAAACAGCATGCACCTTTTCATGATCATTCTCTTATAGGTGTACAGGGAATTTTCCAGTGGTTACATGACTCTATCATGAGATATCATAACAGAGGGATTGCAGAAGCAGATATGAGATGTTTTCTATTGATCCAGATGTTACAAAGATTTGCAAAAATATGAAATGGAACACTTGTCACTCACTTTTTAGCTTTGGAAAATGTTTATTTTTCATTATGTTTCATTAACACATAAATGATATATAGGTAAATGGATAAATCAATGCATATTTCATTTTTTCCTGAGTTCTAAGATCAAAATAGTTTCACAACTATAATAGCCTGAAAACATTCCCAAACAAGGTTACCTTTTATGGCTACCACCTCCCTAAACAAAAGTACTTTGGGGTTCTCCATCATGTGGAAGTTTATCATGATGCTAAAATGTTTGGGGGGGGTGTCTCCAGAAGCCCAAGGGGCAGGAAAAGAGAAGGTGAGACTAAGTTCCTGAGTGGGTGGCAGGGTAAGTGACATGACACTCAAGTGGAATGAGGCTTGGGGACTACGGTCCCTCCAGCAACTCTGATCCTTCCCGTCACCAGAGAGAAGAGGAAGTTTTACAGTGTTTATCAACAGTCCTTGAGTTTCACTTTCAATTTCCCAGCATTACTCTAGTTGTCTCTGTTCTCTTTCAGAGCTGACAGCTCAGGGGAGATAAAGAGGATGAGGGAAGAAAGGGAAACAGAAACACAGTGGCATGAGAAGTTAACAGGAGCAACAACAGAGTAAGTTACCATTTACTTTAAAAGGAAAAGAAAAAAAGAAGGTGGAGAGAGACAATTCAAACACTCACCCCCAATGGTATAACTGCAGGAGAATCTGGATGGCTTCATCGTACTTTCTGATGGCCAAAAAGAAGTTCCCATTCCGAAAAACCTGGTTGCCAGCTTCTTTCAACAGCTCGGCATAAGCCCTCGGGTCCATCCTGTGAGAGAGGGAGGGAGGCTCACAGTCAGGAAGGACTTCTGCTTCGCCCAGCGTCCCTGAGGCTGAGTCTTCGCGCTGGCCCCGCCCCCCTGCAGAGGACACACCCCAGAGGGCGCGCCTCACCTCAGCACAGGATGTCTGCCAGGGTCCACTTCTTCCTCAGTTATTTTCTGATCTCAGGGGCCATGGCCAGAATAACTCCATTTTCGGTATTAGTGACTGTATGGGCACTGTCAACGTGAGAAGGCCGCTTCCTGCCCGACAACATACACCTGGCAGGCAGGGCGCACTATCCCACAGCTGGCACGGCCATTACTCTCATTCACCCATCCCCACAGCCTGTAAGAGGCTTTGTCCCCATTGTTCAGCTCAGGAAAACTGAGGCTCAGCCAGGCTTAAGACTCTTGTAGATGACATTCCCTGGTTTTCAGCCCAGTTCTGGTAACTGCTCTGGACCTCTGTGCGCATCACCCACAGGTGCAAGCAAAACTCAGTGGCCAGTCCTTGCCCTCAGCAAGTGTTGGCTGAACAAAGGCAGCAGAAAGGACAGCCTGAAGGGGCACTTAGAATTTTTCACCCTGTCAGGATGGTAGTGGGAAAGGCCCAGTGGTTGGGAGGGTCTAAATAGGAGGCCAAGCCAGATAAGTCCTATGCCTGTGCCTGCAGGGTCACATTATCCACTGGGGCCTTGCTGACCCATACAATTCTTGGACAGATAATCATTTTCACTATTCTTATCATTTCAAGTCGTGGTGAAGGGTTTGGGGGTAAGAGAAGCATACTGAAGCAAGTCTATGAGATGAAATGCTTTATTTTTTTAATATTAATTTATTTATGTATACAAGAACTGGGGTACAGGTCAGAGGTGGGGGGGGGAGGGTGTGAGAGGATTCACCAGAGACAGAGTGGGGAGCAGAACAGGCAGACTGACGAAGTACACTCCTGGGGGGAGCAGCGGGTGAGACAGGAGAGGTCTGCCACGCCAGGTGGGTCATCTCCCTGGTTAGGGATCAAACTCATGGTGTGGTGGCTGCAGTTAACTCCAAAGTGCTGTGCTTTAACCCACTGCACCACCACAGAGGGCCCGAAATGCTTTAAATCTATATGAGCTTATAGGGAATTGGGTTTTTGAACTGTGCTGTCTTTCTTGGGCAGAGCTATGTCAGACTGAAGCACATAATTCTTCCAAAGAAGTCAGAGGGTGAAATTCCACCTGATAGTTTTCACTGAATCTTCTCTCATTCTATGGTTCACATGACTGAGGAGAACATGCAAGTATTTAAAGAACAGACTGACTATGAAATAATCTCTTTCAAATGCCGTTAGTCATGTACCTGTTAAGTATTTCTAGTTACCATGACCAGATAGCTAGAAAAAGGGAAATCAGGGGTCTTCGCTGGTGGCACAGCCGGTTAAAGCACAGCACTATGAAGCTCTCCACAGCCACTGTAGCACAAGTTTGATCCTTGGCCAGGGAGGTGACCCACATGGCACAGCAGACTTCTCCTGACCCACCCACCAATCTACCTGTTCTGCTCCCCACTCTGTCTCTGGTGAATACTCTCACCCCCCCCCACCTCTGGCCTGTGCTTTAGTTCTTATATGCATAAATAAATAAATCTTTAAAAAAAATAAATAAAGGGGGTTAATACCCCTCTTTGATAAATAACTTTCCACTGCAAAGAAACATAAACCTGTTCCCTGGCCCAAATGGGTCAGTGTCCTCAACAAACAAGTCACAAAGAAATACAAATGATTGTTGGCTGTAAGGGGAGTGGGTGAACAGGCTCACCCATGCTAAGTGAGCAGAGAAAGGAAAAATGAAAGCAACAGGTTATCAGTGGGAAATACCTCAAAAAAAGACCCCAAGTGTTGGGGGTGGTCATATACTGTTTTAACAAAACAAATACACTACAATGTGCATAGACTTGGACTCATGGCTGTTCACCAAAGTGAAAAACTGGAAATAACCCAGAATGTTCCTTTATGTGTAATGGATTGAATCAGTTATAGACTATCCATATGGTGGAACACCACACAGTTATTTTAAAACTCATGTTGTAAAAGAATGGTTAATGACAGGCTAAGTAAGTAAATGAAAAAACACAGGCTGCATAAAAAGGCATATAATCCCAAATTAAATTTTAAACACATATGATAGCCTGAAAGGACGCCAAGATTTAACAGCTGTACTGCTGGGATTGGGCAGAGTTTTGCTTTGCCTTCTTGTGCTTTTCTAAGATTCCAGTTGCTCGATGATACACTGCCTTAGTAATCAGACCATAAATATCACCAAAGGCAGACTGCTCTGGGCTTATTGGGGAATTCACCACAGTATTTACAAACTGTGGTATTTACAAACAAATAACAACTATTCACATCCAAATGTTGCATGGTTGTTTATTTTTTGCCTTTTGTTTTTTTTTCATATTCCTCTAGACACTCAGAGTGAGCTTTTAATGTTATGTGGGCAAACCTCACACGTATCCATCTGCTTCTGTGGCTGCTCTTTCCTGGTACAATCATGTCACGGGGGAAGGGCTGTCAGCCACATGGAGGGTGTTTGCTTTTTAATAGAACTTATTTACTGACAGTTAGACCCTCACTACAAGGAAAGATGCCTTCTACCTCTACTTTACAACAAAGAGCGCTCAGCTCCTGAGTTTTTTGTCTATACAACGGGACATTGTAAAATGAAATTGTTAAAGAGAAACAGCAATAGTTTACCATAATGACAATACACTACATCGCTAGTATAAAGTGAGCACCTACTATGTGTTTTAGCCACTGCGTCATTCCAATCTTACAACAAACTCCGTGAAACAGGTACTGTGTCCCCAATGACGTTCAGGGAAACTGAGGCAAGGTGAGGATATGACACTTGCCATAGTCACAGGGGGAGTGGTGGCCCTGGAAGTCTGACCTCAGTGACCTGATGTGACCAAACCTCAGTGAACCCACTACCCTCTGCAGGGCCAGGGGGAGGCTGAGAGTTCAGCACCAGACCAATCACAGCAGTGGCTTACACTTGTGCTGCCTCCAGCTCTCCCACCCTGGCACTTTTAGTTTTACTAATGATGCAACATTAAAAACCATTTCACGGCCCTCCCTGGTGGCACAGCGGGTTAAAGCACTGCACTGAAAAGCTAAAGCCACTTCTGCATGAGTTCGATTCCCGCCTGCCCCGGAGGAGACCACATGGTGTGGCGGACCTCTCCTGACCCGCCAGCTGCTCCCCTCAGCAGTGTACTTCGTCGATCTGCCTGTTCTGCTCCCCACTCTGTCTCTGGTGAATCCTCTCACCCTCCGCATCTCTGGCCTGTACCCCAGTTCTATATGAATAAATAAATAAATCTTTAAAAAAAAAAAAAAACCATTTCACAGCTGCTGTGTCAGCTTTCAGCCCATTTCACTAAGTCCTGATGAAACGTCAAGATGCAGCTTGTTAGGTGGAGTCAGGCTGCTTGCAGGAAGCAAAAGCAGAAACACTCAAATGCACTGAGTTTTTGAAACAAGCAAGCTTGAAGCAAAGCAGACCCAGCTGTCGTTTTTATTACTGGGCTATAGATACACACATGAAATTGTCTAACTGGCCCAAAAGATTGAGCAAGAATTACAAACAGGGCTGGGCTTGGCGCAACTGGACTGGGCAGAAGGAGGCTTTACTTTCATTTGTTATCTGGGTAGTACTTGAAATCTTGGTAGCAAATCTGTTTAATTTTGTCGGGTTTTTTTTATGATTAAATCCTTTCGAAAGATACCCCAAAGCAGTCAGGATCATAATCAACTCTGGAATGCTGGGGACGGAGCCAGAGTAAGGCCAAAGAAAGACTCCCTTGTTGGGCCCACCCTGGTGGCACAACTGGTTAAAGTGCAGCACTATGAATCTGGCTACCGCAGAGTTCGATCCTCAGCCAGGGAGGTGACCCTCGTGGGGCAGCGAGGCAGACCTCTCCTGACCCGCCCGCTGCTCCCCTCGGCAGTGTACATCATTTGTCTGCCTCTTCTGCTCCCCACTCTGTTGCTGGTGAATCCTCCCACCACCCCCTGCACCTCTGGCCTGTACCCTAGTTCTCTATGCATAAATACATAAATCTTAGGGGGAAAAAAACCCCAAAAAACTCCCTCCTTCCTATCCCCACAGGAAGACAGGCTAGACAAGGATAAGACTCCAAAGCAGAACTCATTCTGGGAATTCCAATTTGTCTTCTTTTGCTTCTCTTTATTTTTTTTTTCCCTTGGAGAAAGAGTGTACAAATGTAGGAGGAGAACACAGTTTTGGTTATTTTTTTTTCTTTAAGAAGCTCATTAGACTCTTAAAAAGCCTCTGGGAAAGAAAGTGCATTTTTCTCTAATCTCTATCAACAGAACAGCCACTGACCTTGCAAAACAAGTATAAAAAAATTTTTGCTCATAATTTCATGAAACTACTTGGTTTTTTTTTTTTGAGAGGAGGGATAGGATAGTTTTTATTTAAGTTTGATGCCAACTGACTAACTAGCTATTCAAAATTTTCAATACTGCCACCTTTAAAGTTCTAAGTTGCCCCTGATATTCATATTAAGATTTGTGTCACCTCAGACTGACTCACTCTCATCCACCAATAGTATATCAATACACATTTTCCACTAAACTCTAGCTTTCAAAAAGTTCCTATGTGGACAAAAGCAGAAAGAGAACTCCTGGGAAGATTAATTATATTCACATTGCTTTACAATTTGATGTTTACAGGCTTAAATTAACACAGGACTAAAATAACTTGTATCTGTCCAAGTTGAAAGAAAGTCACAGGTTTTCAAGGAAAAATCAGGTTATAAGAAAAATTATAATTATATTATCATAATTGCATTGTATAAAAATACTAGGCATGCACACATATTTCTCATAGGAGCTTTTTAAAAAACTCCTAGGGCCTCCCTTGTGGCACAAGGGATTAAAGCACTATGAAGCTATCAGCAACCATTTTAGCATAAGTTCAATCCCCGGTCAGGGAGCTGACCCACATGGCGCAGGAAACCTCTCCTGACCCGCCCACTACTCCCCTCAACAGTGTATTTCAATCCATCTGCCTGTTCTGCTCCCCACTCTGACTCTGGTGAATCCTCTCACCAACCCTCCCCCCTCCAACCTACCCTTATACCTCTGACCCATACCTCAACTCCCGTATGCATAAATAAAATAAATCTTAAAAAATAATAAAAAAAAACTTCTTATAGTCAGACAAAACCAACCCCAAAACAACCAACCCTAGAAATTTGACTGTAAAATGGGGGCACTTCAGGGGGGAGGGGAGGGTGAGACAAAGCATGGAAGGGCCCAAGTGTCTGTGGCGGTTGTTTGGTGGTGGTTTGGTGTGGGACACAGACCTGGAGAGGTGCGGTTCTGTGCCTCTCTTACAGTGATGTAACTAATGGTATCTAAATTTTTAAAAAATCCACTAACATTCATAAAATTGGAAAACTTAAATGGAGAAAAAATAAAACTTTACGTTAAAAAAAAAACTTTTGTATTATAAAAATACCTCACATGCTTCTATTTGGGCAAGTTCATCATTAGAAAATGTCAAGTCCTCTCCCTATTAATGAACTTATGTATAAATTCAACAAAAGTTCAATGAACAAAAAGGATGTAGAAAGAAATTAATGAAAGAATTCTCAAGTTTGTCCAAAAGAATAACCAGATGTTTTTAATAAAAAGTATCAAGGGACAATCTTTCTTGCTCTCTTGATCTTCTGCTAATCTTACTAACAAGAGCGTAAGCAAATAAATGAAACAAAAAGGAATCCCAGAGCTAAATGTATTCCGTTAAAGAATCCCCACCTATGATAAATGTGGCTTTTTAGTTAGGAAAAAAAATGAAGCCATCAGTACAGCTAAATATCTGGAAAAGAGGCTAAGTTTTTACTTCATACCATGTGGTATGACAAACAGTTGACGACTATGATACTTTTACATGATATGACAAATGTAGATGTAATGAAGATGTCAGGCTTTAAGATAGGGTTGTTTACTTAGACTATCTGGGTGAACCCAATCTAATCACATGAACCCTAAAAAGCAGAAAACTTCCTCTGCTGGAATCAGAGGACCTGTCACTGCAGACAGAAGATAGAGGAGAGGCACCATGAGGAAGAATGGAGGTGTCTTCGAAAAATGAGGGGGACTCTGGGAACCAGTTCTCCAGGGGCAGGGAAGTGGTCCTGCCGGTTACAAGGGTGAGCCAGTAGGAGGATTCTCTCTCTCTCTCTCTCTCTCCTCTCTCTCTCTCTCTCTTTTTAAGGAAGGTTTGTTTATTTATGCAGACAAGAGATGGAGTGTAGGCCAGAGGTACAGGTGTGTGTGTGTGTGTGTTGGGGTGGGGTGTGAGAGAGGATTCACCAGAGACAGAGGAGGGAGCAGAACAGGTGGATCTACTGAAATACACTGTTGAGGGGAGCAGCGGGCCAGACAGAGCTGTGCCATGTGGGTCAGCTCCCTGGCTGGTACTAGTGCTGCAGTGACTGCCAATAGCTTCATAGTGCTGAGACTTAACTCCTAGCACCACCAAGGAGGCCCCAGCAGGAGGATTCTTTACACTCTCCCTGTAACAGCCCCTCCAGCCACCACTTTGACTTCAACCTTGGGAAACCTGTGACACCAACCCAAACTTCTTACCTACACACCGTGAGATGATTCATTGGTGTGATTTGAAGCCACTAAATTCGCAGCTATTTGGCAGTAGTAGAAAAGGAATATACATCATATACCAAAATTAGTTCTAAATGAATGAAAAATTGATGGCGTAAGGGACACCATGACAACAAAAAGGAACAAAGTGCTGATAAGCAGCAAAATAAAGAACCTCAAAAATAGTATGGTGAAGGCCTCCCTGGTGGCGCAGGAGTTAAAGTCTCAGTGCTATCAAGCTATCACCAGTCACTGTAGCAGCTGGATCCCAGGCCAAGGAGCTGACCCACATGGCGCAGCAGACCTCTCTTATCTTGCCTGATGCTCCCCTCAGCAGTGGATTTCAGTAGAAATGCTAGTTGTTTCTGCTCCCCGCTCTGTCTCTGGTGAATCCTTTCACCACCTCTGGACTGTACCCCAGTTCTGTATGCATAAATAAATACAGTTTAAAAAAAAATGCTAAGGTAGATCCAGCTGAAGGAGAAGGGAGAAATGTCAAAACATACAATTCAGTTGAATAAAGCAAGTTGGCGCACAATGTGGAGAACAACTTGGAGAGCTTAAGGAGGTGTGTGCGTGTGTATACACTTGATCTACTAGGAGAATTTCTGGAATGACTCTTAAGAAACTAATAAGAGGAATAACCTTTGGGGAGTAGATCAAGGAAGAGGGTAAACACTTCTGAATTTTGACTGAATAAATTTCTGTTGTTTTAAGTCTCCCCAAGTGGGGTCATTTGTTATTGCAGTTCTGAGAAAATAATACAACATCTGCCTGAATAGGCTTGCAGAATCATATAAACAGCTAGTATTGAATCAAGTGAGAAGGTTGGACTAAAACTTCCAGAGCCTGGAACCCAAGGCTCAGAGACTCAGGGCCTGACCACGGTGATATGCAGTGTGTCATAGAAGAGCCCCAGACGCCTCAGCAGGCCAAGGTCCTCACCACCTGTGGGTGAGCAGGAGGCCAAGCCCAGAACCCAGGTCCTGGCCCGCCATGCCTCAGGCTGCTGGGAGGTGCTGTGTGCTCCCTGCCTGTTATCTGAGTGTGAGCTCTGACCCGTTTACAGAACTTTGGCTTTGTTTACCCAGTAAAGAGAAAATATTTGGTAAAAAACATAACATAACCCTGGCATCTACCTGTCTTCACAGGGGCTCTCTGAGATGAGCAGATGGTGAAGCAGCAGCAGTTGAGAAAATCTGTGGGACTCAAGACCTTGAGAGGAGGGGGACAGGGGTCATGCTGTCGTGTCCAAAATTGCCCCCCCCCCCCAATTTCTTCTGCTGTGACTGCTCCTTTGGGAAGGAGCCCTCTTGAACTGAGGAATGTTGCCTTTGGGAAACTTGCTGCGGGACCCTGCTGAGCTCGCCAGAGATGTCTCCTCTCGGTGGGAAAGATGGAGGAGCCCACGGCAGGTCCCGAGGTCCATGCCAGGCTGCAGGCTAGAGTGTTCCCTGGGAGTTTCTGAACTAAAATTTTGCGAGGAGTTCCTCTGGTGGTGGTAGCTGGGGTGACTCCAGCAAGGCACAATCTGGGGTGAGAAGAAACCAATCTGGGGTACGAATATGATACTCAAGAGTGAGGAGACACAGGAAAAGGGGTTTCTCAGGCCCCACAGTTCCACATTCCACTGCCTCCAAGGTCCAGCTGCTTTCCTGCCCCTTCCCTAGTTATCAAAGACATCAGCAGCATTCCAGAATGTTCCTCCTTTTTTGCCTAAGTAATTTGAGCTGTTTTTTTCTTTCCTTCACTTGAAAGGAAGGACACATGTACGACTGGACTGCCTGCTTCACCCTCTCTCTATAATTTCACATTAGACAAGGGTCTATAGCTATTGAGGGGTTTCCTATCCCACCCCACCAGGGACATCTCTGGCTAGTGTTCCTCCCTAAGGGCCTGACAGGGCTTCGGAGTCCTTTCTACAACATTCACTCAAGGTGGCAAAACACTTATGCCCCTGTGTGTCATTCACAGTTTACTTAACAAAGATGTGGGTCAAAAATTAGCTACCTAGTACATCCAAGCACAAACATCCAATGTGTTGTGACGAGGGGATAACTGGGCCAAGACAGAAAGTCAGCGGTTCCCCACCTCACACTCAGTGTGCCCCTAGGAGGTAGGCAGGCTCGAGTAGCTGTCCCTGAGTTAGGTTCACATATACCCTTCCGGAGCAGTTTTTCCTCCTCAGCCTAGGTTAGTATAACATAGGCCTTCACATTTTCTTCTCCTTGCCTCAGTGTCCTCACTAGCCCTGGAAAGGTGGTCCCCAAATCCCATATCATGTGCTGTGCCCCGGTTCAAAGTCTTTGGGGTCACCCAGCCCCCCACCCCAACTGCTCTCAAGCACAATTTCCATGGAAGTTCCCAGAGGATTTTCAGATTCTCTGCGGTCTCCTCCTCTGTCCTTATACTCCAGCAAACCTCACTGTCACCCAGATCCCCGTCCCGGCAGAGTGGGGGTGTATAGTTATTGCTGCCCGGGGCGTAGCTTCTATTGTACTTCCCAAACTGAGTTATGATCTTCTCCTTTGACATTATTTTTAGGTAAAGCCTCTATGTTTTGGGCCCTTCGTTAAGTGTCAAAAGTTCTGTGCAGAAGGTCATTTTTCTGTTTCCCCCAGGAAACAACGCATGCTTAAAGCAGAAACTGCACCTTATCATTTCTGCAACCCAAGGGCTTAGTGTTGTACCATGAACAAATGACTTTGTGGTTGTTTCTTTTCTTATCAGTTCACATGATTAACTGGGAGGAACAGAGAGAAAGGGGCGGGGGCGAGGGTAGGGGGTGGGGAGTGCAGCTAGATGATTTCACAGGTGGTTTTGGATTTCTGACTATATCTTCTGGAAAGCCAAGAGTCAGTGGTTCCCTTGTAGATGGACACAAATTTAATGAAAACCAACCACACAAAGTACAAACCAGAAACAACCAGAGAAGTCCCGGCACTATAACACAGCCAATGCTGTTGCCCCTCAGCCCAGGTATGACTGAGCATTCTCACCACCAGGTCAAGACTACCCAGCATGCAGCTGTAGGGCCCTATATTTTATGCACTGTAAGTACTGGTCTGGTTTCCTCAGAAATCTGACCACCAGCCCTACCCCTAGCCAAGTGTGACCTCCATTGACAGAAGGATCCAGTACTTATGGAATACAAACATGTCCATCTAAACACTACTGGAACTTCAAACACAGGCATGGCTAGCCCAGACATGGCTCCAACAATACACAGGAGTCCCACCAGCTCTCCAGGTTCTTGGGAGCTCAAACAGACCTGGGAAATCCAGGGGGACAATGATGCTGAGGGTCAGAACCAGGCAAAAATTGGAGCCGGGGCCCTCCCTGGTAGCACAGCGGGTTGAAGCACAACACTAAGAAACTGGTGCGGCTACTTCAGTGTGAGTTCAATCCTTGGGCCTGGAGGTGATCCGCATGGCTTGGCAGACCTCTCGTCACTCCCGCTGCTCCCCTCAGCAGTGTACTTCATCAATCTGCCTGTTCTGCTCCCCACTCTGTCTCTGGTGAAGCCTCTCACCGTCCTTGCACCTCTGGCCTGCACTGCACATCTGTATGCATAAACAAATCTTTTAAAATAAATAAAGTGATCACCTTTCAAAAAAAAAAAGGATGAGAGTCGATGCAGGTAAACTGGGGCCAGTTTGCCCTTCTAGTTTTTCAACATAAACAAGTAAGCTTGCTTACGAACTTTGAGATAAGTATCTGGTCAGGCAGAATGGACAATCACACTGACCCAAGGAAGAATCCTGCTCTTAATTAGACCACTGCGCTATTCTGGGCTTCCAAAGACACCTGTTTAGCTGGTTCGATACTTTTAAGTTTAAATATGAACAGTCTCCCCATCACTGCCACTGTCCCTACCATGTGCTGTGGCTGAACAGGTAATATTTACTAAGGACTGTTCGTTTCCCCCAAATTTCTCCTTCTTCTAAAGATCTTTTATAACAAAGATTTTTTCTCCCCTCTTTAAGAACCTCAGGCTCCACTCCAAGGAAATGTGGAAACCAGAGGTCAGGCACTGCCCTGCCAGTTCCACTTCCCCTTTTGGGAAAGCAAAAGAGAGTTTGCTCCTGGGGTCAATATAAACAACGCCACACTCTTGACAATGGTCATTTCTACGCCCCAACTTCCTCCTCTTCAGTTCTTCAAAACATCCTCAGGATGCATTTCACCTTTGCCAAACACAGGGCCTGCAAGCTCTGCTTTTGCTTCCAAGCAGAATCTTCATTCCAAAAGTAAAGATAAAATAATTAGAGGTTATATACCACAGAAATGGCCTTGGGTAGCAAGCTCAGGAAAACAGGCCGACTCCACAAAGAAAAGTTTACGAATTCCATAAAAGAGCAAAGTCTCTATTGGTCCCTGAGAGACTTTCTTGGGAAATGAAGGGAGGAGGTGTCTAATCCCAGATCTATCGCCAATTAGCTATAATGACTAACAGGTGGTGGGATTGCTTGCTTCATCTATAAAATGTCCATGGCCCCAATCCTGGGACTGCAGCTGTGAAATTCTGAGCAGAGATGTTAAAAATCCCCTTTTGGATTTACTCTGGAGTTTGTGGCAGCTTTGCAGGATCTCCTTTCTTCTCCCTCATAAAAAAGATGGCCATCATGGCTCCTTGCCTCTGTTTTCCCTGCCTCCGCAGCCATCACACAGGGTCTGCAAGGCTCCATGTCAGGTGACCAGCTGGGGCCCGTACAAACAGAAGGAACCAGAGTAACTAGAAGGAACCCCCAGCCTACCTGCCAAGCTAATGGTGTGAACCACACTGCCATGCCCCCATGGTACACTCATCACTCAAGTGTGAATTTTACCCTCCATCCTCCCTACCAAAGTCACCCCCCCCTGCCAAAGTCAGTTCCTCAGGGAAATGCTGATGTTCTCCTCAACCTCTAGGATATGGGGATACCCCAAAGAGAGCAGGCAACCACGTCCTAAAATTGGTTAGCCAGTCCTAAAATCAAGATACTGGATTATGTCTGTTTTTTTTTTTAATAGAAAATAGGATAAATTAGAAAAAACTACTGTAGGGAGAAAAACCATACAGTGAAGCTTTGTTTTCGTTTTACACTTACATATAAGTTTATATACACTTACATATGTTTTACACTTATGTATTAGGTATTGGTCTCTATTCTAGGTCTTGATCGAACGATGGTCTTGATCGAACGATGACAGAGAAGCTCACAGATCTGAGGCAATGCGATCCGACTCTGGGTGTTAAGGCCACACACACCCACTCCCATCTTTTCGGGGTAGAGATGATGCAAGAGCTAGCAAAGGGTACCCCGAACAAGCACTCAGCCCCTCGGTGCAAACCAGATCTGACTGGAACACAGCTCACAACTTCTCTCTCCTACAGGGCAGTACTTTCCATAAACAAAGCAGGACGCTCAACAACAATAACAACAAAAAGACTTCCGGTGACAGCCTTGCCTCGAAGGGCGTCTGGCAGGGGGAGGCTCGGCTTAGTGCAGCCGGAGCGTACCTGGGTGCTGAAGACGTAAAGCCCTGGGCGCCAGCTTCTTTCTTCCCGATACGGACTGACTGGGCCAACAGCGAGTAGGCTAGAGCTGGAGAATTCAGGGCCGCTCCCTCCCATCCACCTCCCACCCCCTACCCCAACCCCCCATTTTCCGTAGGAAACACCAAAGCGATCACTCGCCTAGGCACGCCCCCAGGTAGGAGTGGATGGAGCGAGCCCGCCCCGCGCCCGGGAAGCTCGGCGCCGTTTCAGCGGGGAGGCAAAAGCGCCTCGCTGGGGTGGGCGCGCCGCCGTGGGGGTGGGGGGTAGGCTGGGCGGACCCAGGGATTCGCCTGGAAGGGGGAGGGGAGTGCACCCAGCTCGCTGTTCCGAGCCGGGTTTGAAGAGGCTCGCGGGCAGAAGGTCGGGCTTCTGGGGACTCCGCTTCTCGGGGACGCCTGATGCTGCCCCGCCCCTAGCCTCGCTCAGCTGGGGACAGAAGAGCAAGCTGCCCCTCTCCGGGAAACAGCTCACGATCCGGTGGGCAGGGAAAGAGGCCTGGCCGGGGCTGGACTCGCCAACCTCCTCCTGTCCGGGAGCGGCCAGCGCGCTCCAAGTTCCGCGCGATCCCGCCCGGCACCCCGCGCCAGCCTGCCCGAAAGCGCGGCCCGGGGG
>NW_004567105.1:68684113-68686580 GCF_000260355.1 Condylura cristata | reverse complement strand
CGTCAGTCCCCTGCGGTCGCTTCCCGCCTGCGAGAGCCGCGGGGCCCGGAGGCCGGAGCACCGCCCGCGCTGCTACGCACCTAGTAACCAGCGGGTCCCACATGGCCGCGGCCGGAGAGCCCGCGCGGGCACCGCCGAAGCCGCCAGGGAGCCGCTTCCTGGGGGCAGGGCTTGGTGGGATGTGCGGAAGCCGGAAAGCTGCGGCCCTGGGCAGGGGCCGCGCGGTGCGGCGGCCGCTTGGGGCCCCCCTGTTCCCGGTGACTGTGCTCCCGGGCCGTGACGAGCAGGGGTGGGGGCGCGGGACCCCAGTTCCCCGACTGTGTGCAGCCGCAGACCTATTCTAAGTTTCCACGTAGTTGCTAGTGCCCGAAAACTGTCACGTGCACGTCGCGGCTGGGTGGGAGGGGGTGTTTGTCACCGTGTTCGAAAGAGGCGTTTCGATGGCTCCTTTCCGCATGTGAGTGCTCCAATGGGTTGGCTCTCGGCCGCCTTTGAAAGAGCTTGAGTAGGTTCACACACCACCACCACCACCACCACACCACACCACACTACACACCCTCTGGCGTATTGCGGTCACTGCTGAATTCAGCTTTGAATTCTGCTTTTGTTAGCAGGGGTCCTCCATGGTTGTCAAGGAAATGATGAAAATGATCAGTTAATGGCCTTGTCCCACCTCTTCTTTTTCCCTCCAACACAAAAACTAGAACAAGTTGTGGGTCACCACACGTTGACTCCCAGGTTGCCCCCCCTCAATTCAGTCACTGCGAGTACTTACTGTGTACTAGGTGCTTCTTTCTGAGGCGCCTCGGGATTCGGGTGGGGAGTGGACGGTGAAGCCTTGGACTTGTTGACCTTTCCGGCCATGTTCATGGCGCTCACCCTGGAGCGAACTCTCACCTCAAGCGGCAACTAGCAAGGATCTTTTTGGAAAGTCAGTGATAGCGTTGGGAGATGGTTAGGTTCGCCCCAGCGCATCTTTCACGCACCACTCACCTTGGATCCCCAATTTCTCTGACACCGGGATTGCTTTTCCAAACGCCAGCCAGGGCCCATCACAGAGCCAGGTCCTCTGCGAGCCAGGTCCTCTGCTTTGCACAAAGCTTTGGCTTATGCTGCCTGGTGGTTCCGCTTGCTTGCGGGGACCACCGCACCAGGTTGGGGTGGGGGAGGCCGGTCAAGACACCACAGTGCATTAGCGAAAGGAACCCGGACAGTTTCCACACCAGCAGATAGGATTTGGTGACACATGGACACGAGTCATGCACAACAGCCTGTGTACTTCTCTCCTCAACGTGTAGCTTATCATAAATAATGGTCCTCTTGCTTCTGGAGTCTCACCTCCTAGTTCTTTGTGTTAATACCCCAAATATCTCAATGCATCACTTCCATTTCAAAAGCCTTTGATGGCACCCCCTTTGTTTATCAGAGAACAGATTGGGTAGCTGGGCATCTGAGAGTCTTCACAATGCCACCCTATCCTTGGGGATTAAAACATGGGAACCGCTCAAGTCTCCAAGTAGTTGGAGCTATTTGTTATTTACCGGTAAAGAGGTTCAAAAATGTGTCAAGATATGCCTCTTTTGTATCTTGATTATTTTGAATTAAAGTGTAAGAAGGACACTCTGGCCCTCTGTTGTCCTCCTTAAAGTAGAAGCTAAATCTCTCCTGTGAGAATTATGTTCCTTCTGGTGGTAGAGGACACCCCCACAAGTGGGAGTGATGAGTCATGGAGCAGGTTTGCAAGGCAAGAAGCTGCTGTCCAGTGAACAGCCCTCTTGCTGTTTATTTAGCAGTATTGAACAAGCATGATTGATTATGTGACAACCACAGAAGAAACAGGGTCCAAGGAAAACAAAGGATAAGCAACTTTATGGGAGCAGTATCCAGGGGAGATAATGGGTAAACCTTAATGGGAAACATGAGGGGACATGTCAGCCATATAGGCAGGGAGTAGTCCCTCTGCAGGTGCTTTGTGTACTTCCCAGCTACTCCCAAACTGTCTCGCACCCTGACCACAGTCAGTCAGGGGCCTTCTAGGCCTTGGCAGTTGTCTAGGCCTCTCCGCTGCCTGTGATGTGGGTCATTGTTTCAAGGCAGTCATGCAGGAATGCCTTATCCAATTCTTTCAAACATACAAAGTGCACAGAGAGGCGATGCCCACACAGCTGCAGAGGCCCCAGGTGCAAGAGAGGCCACATTCCCTATACCAGAGGGTAAAAAGCAGCTTTATCACCAAAGATACAGATATCTGTATAAAGACATTTTGTTAGAGTAACCTCGTTATCTTCCTAGCTATACTTCTCCATTTGTTATCCATAGCCCAAAACCCTATACTTGCCAATACTTCACAGATTTAAGGCATAAAACCTTCCTTTCTTTGTTTTTCTTGGAAATCCTACTATTCAAATATTGAACTTGCAAGATTGGTCTCTGTTCTAGTTTTTTTTTTTTTTTTAAGATTTATTTA
>NW_004567105.1:68678745-68683915 GCF_000260355.1 Condylura cristata | reverse complement strand
GCGGGAATTGAACTCATGTGGAAGTAGCTTAAGCTTCTTAGTGCTGTGCTTTAACCCGCTGCGCCACAAGGGAGGGCCCAAAGATTTATTTCTTTATGCAGACAGAAGTAGGGTACAAGCCAGAGTGCAGGGGCGGTGAGAGGATTCACCAGAGACCAATTGGGGAGCAGAACAGGCAGACTGACTGAAATATACTGCTGAGGGGAGCAGTGGGTGACACAGGGGAGGTCTGCTGTGCCATGTGGAGGTAATCCCTGGCCTGGCATCAAACTCCTGCTGCAATGGCTGCATCATTTGGTATTAAGGAAATGCAAGTCGAAACAACAGTGAGGGCTTACTTCACAACTGTGAGAATGGCAAATATCAAAAAGACTGAAAACAACTGCTGGTGAGAATGTGGAGAAAAAGAAACTCTCGTACATTGTTGGCCATGTAAATGGGTGTGATGCCTGTGGAGAACAATATGGACATTCCTTTTAAAACTAAAAAAATGGAATATGATCCAGGAATACCGATCCTAGATTTTTATTTAAAGAATATGAGACCATTAATTAGAAAGGATGTATGTACCTCTATGTTCATAGCTCATTCTCAATAGCCAACCATGGACTTTAAGTTCAATGCCCTAAAGAGGACTGGGTAAAGGAGTTGAGGAACACTACTTAGCAATTTAAAAAGATTAAATCTTACCTTTTGCAACAACATGGATAAAGCTTGAGGTAATTATGTGAAGTGAAATAAGTCAGAAAGTGAAAGACAATTTAAGGATGGTCTCGTCTCACTCATATGTGGAATATAAATAGCCAAACAAAGGAATTGGCAAAACACAACAAAAATAACTCTTAGACTGTTAAAAAATACTAAGGGGAAGGAGGGTGGGTCAGGGATGAAGGGGTGGGTGGGGAAGGTGAATTTGATAGTGTGGTGGCCCTAGAACTTGGGTGGGCAAAGCATATACATATATCAAGGTAGGAAGCTGTGTTCCCAACGTTATATAATATTACAAACCCAGGAAAGAAGTAACGTTTCATTTAAAAAATTAACATAAAACAAGATACAATTTTTATAATTTTGACTTTGGAACCAAGTAAACATTTAACATAAGAAGTTAACATAGAAGTTAAATCTAATTTTTTTTTTAAGATTTATTTATTTATACTTACAGAACTGGGATACAGGCCAGGGGTGGTGGAGGAGAGAGGCTTCACCAGAGACAGTGGGGAGCAGAACAGGCAGACTGATGAAATACACTGCTGAGGGGAACAGCTGGTGGGTCAGGAGCGGCCTGCCATGCCAGGTGGGTCAGCTCTAGGGCAGGGATCTAACTCTTGCTGAAGTAGCCTTTGAGAGCTTCACAGTGCTGCTCTTTAACCCTTTGTGATACCGGGGAGGGCTTCCCAAATAAACATTTAGCATAAGAAATTAACATAGACATTAAGTCTAATTTTTTTTTTTTAAAGATTTATTTATTTATTCATACAGAATTGGGGTACAGGCCAGAGATGTGCAGGTTGAGAGGATTCACCAGGGACAGAGTGGAGAACAGAACAGGCAGATCGACGAAGTACACTGCTGAGGGGAGCAGCGGGCGGGTCAGGAGAGGTCTGCCACGCCATGTGGATCTCCTCCGGGGCAGGCGGGGATCGAACTCATGCGGAAGTGGCTTTAGCTTCTTAGTGCTGCGCTTTAACCCGCTGCGCCACCAGGGAGGGCCACATTAAGTCTAATTTTTAAAAGTACTTCTAGCTCCACCAGATGCTAGCTCACCAGATACGCCTCTTCCAGCTCCCGTCAGTCAGGACACAGTCCCAACTGTGGTCCCTGGGCCCTGGCTGGCTCAAACCCCAGGTAGGACACATGGTGGCTCTTGCCAAATTGGACCTTGATATTCTGGTACAACAGTATGTCCCAGAAAAAGAATATGAAGGTGAAAAGTTTTCAGTTTCAACAAGATTTTTGCTTTTCCACTTAAGTGGAAGGATGTGTAAAAGCTGAAAGGAGGAAAAACTTATCAAATAAAGCCTTGAAGACAGTGAAAGAAATAATGGAGTCTGACCAAAATATGACTGAAAAGGAAAAGGAGGCAAAATAAATGAATAGTAACTTTACTAAAACTAAGATAGAATGGGATAATGAAGCCAAAGGCTGGAATTAAAAATCTGGCAAGAAAAAAAAGAATGATTACAAAGAAGGCTAATTCTATTTGAAAGAAAAGTTGGAAGACTATATAAAAATGGACCTTTGTTCTTTAAACCTGGTAGTCAGTTTCTGTATTCAATTTTTCGCTCTACTCTTCTGGCACCCTAGTAGAAAGATCTTCAGGATATAAATCTTTGGATTATATGCAGAAAATGTTCCCTGACTTGGACATGCTCACAAATGTGCAGGAAGAAAACAAACCAGTGATTTAATAGGGCAAGATTGTATGTTTATAATAAAAAGAGACCGACACACCTTATGTGGGTAAATCCTATAAATGGGCAGGTGATGACTTTCTGTCCCGTGAAGGATGTACTTAAACTTGTGAATGCAATGCTGGATGATTGTTGTATGAGGCTGTTTAAGAACTCAAATGAAACTCTTTTACCTGCATAGCTTAAACCAGAAACAATACTTTAATAGTGGTTTAACCTTTGTGGGCCCAGGGCCATGGGCCCAGAACTGGGACTGTCCTGACTGACAGGAGCTGGAAGAGGCATATCTGGTGAGCTAGAAGCAGAGCTAGAGATACTTTTTAAAATTTGGAGCTAGAAATACTTTTTAAAATTAGATTTAGATTAGATTTAACGGCCCTCCCTGGTGGCGCAGCAGGTTAAAGCACAGCACTAAGAAGCTAAAGCCACTTCAGCATGAGATCGATCCCTGGCCAGAGAGGTGACCCACATGGCGCGGCAGACCTCTCCTGACTGGCCCGCTGCTCCCCTCAGCAGTGTACTTCGTCTATTTGCCTGTTCTGTTCCCCACTCTGTCTCTGGTGAAGCCTCTCGCCGACCCTGAGCCTCTGGCCTGTGCCCCAGTTCTGTATGTACAAATAAATAAATCTTTAAAAAAAAAAATAGATTTAACTTCTATGTTAAATGTTTATGTGGCTCCAAAGTCAAAACTACAAAAATTGTGTCTTGGTTTTATTTTAATTTTTTAATGAAACATTACTTCTTTTCCTGGGTTTGTGATATTATATAGCGTTGGGAACACGACTTCTTACCTTGATATATGTATATGCTTTGCCCACCCAAGTTTTAGTGCCACCACACTATCAAATTTACCTTCCCCACCCTGTCATCTCAGCACAGCCATATGCTGGGATACAGAAGGTAAAGGTGCAAAGGCATGGAAAGTTGAAACAGCAAACATAAGGTTTTGGTAGGAAGCAGCTGGAGGTGCCATGAGTGCCAGGTGCCAGTATTCTGTGATTCCTTCCTGAAGAACTAATTGGATGCAAAACTGTAAATAACATGGTTCCCTCAAAAGGAAAAGTTGTTGCTATCATATGTAACATGCCATCTGTTGGCCTCAAGAGCACTGCCTTAAAGATTGTGCTGCAATTTAATAAAGAAAGCTGAGATGAAACTTAACATCACAGGTAAAAAACCAAAAGTGGTTGTTTGTTTGCTTGTTTAAAAACAATAACTAACATCTCTTCCAAAATGAGATTTAAAAAAAAAAAGATTGATCTATACGTACAAGAACTAGGGAATGGGGCATGGGGTAGGAGTGGGAGAGGATTCACCAGAGACAGAGCAGGGAGCAGAGCAGGCAGATTGACAAAGCACACTGCTGAGGGGAGCAGCGGGCGGGTCAGGAGAGGTCTGCCCCGCGCCATGTGGTCACCTCCAGGGCAGGAATCAAACTCATGCTGAAGTGGCTGTAGCTTCTAAGTGCTGTGCTTAACCCGCTGCGCCACCAGGCAGGGTCCGGGTTGGTTTTTTGTTTTGTTTTGTTTTGTTTTGTTTTTTAAAGGAAGCGTTTATATGCAGCAGGTAAAGAAATACAGTGGATTTTCATCCAACATTTGTGTAGCACTATTTTTTAAGTCCTTATAATGTAAGTTGTTTTCAAAAGCATCCTCTAAGAAGGATATGAATTATCCCCTCTTTACAGAAAGAAAACAAAAAGGATAAGCAGTTTGTTGTGCAACCAATTGGCCGAAGGGCTGAAACAAAGGAAAAGCAGCTGATCTTGGTGATCTTAGTCCCTGAGCTTGGTCTACCCTTGATTTTGAAGCAGGACCACTGGGTCATTATACATTTGTTATACATACCATATGTCTAGAGGCAGACAGGTCAACACAACAAGAGAAAGCATTCTGAAGCAAATTTTTTCATTTTTCACTTCGGCAGAGCTGGCTCTTACCCTGTGTAGTATTTTTTTTTTTTAAGATTTATTTTTTTATTCATACAGAATTGGGGTACAGGCCAGAGATGTGGAGGGTGATAGGATTCACCAGAGACAGAGTGGGGAGCAGAACAGGCAGATCGGCGAAGTACACTGCTGACCCTGTGTAGTATTTTAAGCATACCAGTTACGTAAGTCATGTATAATGCTAATCTTTCCTGATAACATAGGAGGAGGGGCAGTGTGAACTATGTACAATATAACCGCAAGACATAAAGATTAGATACCTCCACCCACTGCAAAAATAGCACATCTCAGAACTGTATGCACAAAGAATAAACTAATAAACATGCTTATTCAAATTCATGTACCCACAAGCACGTACACACACATACACACACAGGATAATCTATCTTGGTTTCCCCACTGTGCCTGAGCACAGCTATTCATATCTAAAGCCACCGGTCATCTACCCACCCCTGAGAGAGGCACCCCTCAGAGGCTGCCTCTCTCAGCCTCTGAGGCAAATAGAGGGAGATGGAGAAATCAGTAGCTTCATCCGCACTCTCCTGACCACTGAGTACATCCACCTGCATGGGCTGATCCTCCCACATCCTTTGGTTGGTGGTTCTGAACTAGAGGTGAACCCCCTGCCCCTAGAAGATATTCAACAATGTCTTAAGATATTTTTATCAATATTTTTTTTTATCAAATTCAATGTCTTAAGATATTTTTATAAAAGATTTATTTATTCTCCATGGACACATTTCTATTTTTCTACCAATAAAATTATTGATGACAATTCTTTATTTTTTTTTTTAAGATTTATTTATTT
>NW_004567105.1:68602271-68678580 GCF_000260355.1 Condylura cristata | reverse complement strand
CCTCTGGGGCAGGCGGGAATCGAACTCATGTGGAAGCAGCTTTAGATTCTCAGTGCTGTTCTTTAACCCGCTGTACCACCAGGGAGGGCCATTGATGACAATTCTAAAAAAAAAAAGGATTTATGCATACAAGAGCTGGGGTGTAGACCAGAGGTGCTGGAGGGTGAGACGATTCACCAGAGACAGACTGGGGAGCAGAACAGGCAAAGCGACTGAAATACACTACTGAGGGGAGCAGCGGGTGAAATAGGAGAGGTCTGCTACACTATGTGTGTCAGCTTCCTGGACGGGGATCGAACTTGTGCTACAGTGGTTGCCAATAGCTTCATTGTGCTGAGACTTAGTCCCTTGTGCCACACGGAGGCGCTTAAGATATTGTTATTCAACTTCAGGGAAGCATCGACTAAGTGGAGGTCAAGGACGCTGCTAAGCATCCTGTCATGCATAGTCCAGCCCCCCACAATAAAGAATTATCCAAAACGTGAACAGTGACGAGATGGGGACTCCAGCCTCAGGGTGCACACTGGGAAGTTGCCTATCCTTAGCAACTTGCTAATAAGCCACCTGGACTGTGCTTCTTTCTTGAGAATGGGCTTTGACCATAAGGACCCTGTCCATAAGGACCCAATCCTGGACACAGCCACTTGGGCCAGAGTGGGCAGGTACCAATCCTGGGGGCAACCAATGCCATACTAGCCAGTAAGAAAGTTGTTCCTTCAGGGATCGCAGCAATTTTCCAGACTAGACCATCCCTCAACAATTTGAACCAGAAGTTAGATCAGACTGGGCAACTAACAGTGGAAGCAAAAGGTGAAAGATAATGAGATAGGCCAAAGTCAGCGAAAGACATCCGGTAAAAAGAGAGTGACAGGATAAAGGCTGGGAAAGCAGCAAGAGTGATGGAAAAAGATGAGATGGATGCACTGTGATTGAAGATGATGGATTAATCTTTGTTGGCAGGAGTCCCTGCAAACCAAGTCATCCTGGGGAGACATCCTCCTGTTCCCCTGACTACTGGAGGCTAGTTTATAAGATGGCCATATGGAGACACAAAGATACCGGGTGAAAGCCAACAGAAGATGAAGGCCGAGATTAGAATGAGGTATTTCAAGTCAATGAATGCCAAGGTTGCCCCTATCAGCAGGGGCCGGGACAAAGAGAGAGAGCATGGAATACATTCTCCCTCAGAGCCCCGAGAATGAACCAACCCTGCCAACAGCCAGTTTTTGATATACAGCTTCCAGATCTGTAGAGAATAATTTCTATAGTTTTAAGCCACTCTATTATGGTACTTTGTTACAGCATAGAAAATAAATATGGTCCACATTACCTAAAGTATATCTCTGTTTTTAATACTTCAACCCTGGTGTTGGGGGTTAGAAAACTCCAGAACTGGGCCTTCCCTGGTGGTGCAATGAGTTAAAGTGCAGTACTATGAAGCTATCCACAGCACTGCAGCACAAGTTTGATCCCCAGCCAGGGAGGTGACCCAGACGGGGGTGGCAGACCTGTTCTCCCTACTGTCTCTGGTGAAGCCTCTCACCCTCCCACTCCTGTCGCCTGTACCCCAGTTCTATATGTATAAAAAGTTGTTTTAAAAATAATAATAATAATAATAATAAGACTCCAGAACTATGACTATCCTCTGACTACACCCCTCCTTAGGAGACAAGGAGTCCACTGACCCAAGAAGATTGTGCTAATCCAGAGCTTGCGTCTTTTTTCTAGACCATAATCTGGGCCACAATTCCCTGCCCAAATGGCTCTGAGCCCGCTTTCAGGGTCTGGTCAGGCCTGGTCCTTGAGTCTGTCTGAGAGTGGACCAAGTGTCTGGTGTCCACCTCTAGGTCCAACAAGTGGCCAAGGGGCATGAGGGGCTATAGACAGAATTTAACATGTAGCTGGGCTATTCACACACATGTGCCCTCTGCTGGAGGTCTCCACTTGTCCTACTGCTTGGCCCGCATGTCAGCTGGGAGGACCTATCAGTTTTGCCCTCACAGACCAGGATGATTGTCAAGGTGTGTTCTGAGCATGCTTGTTCATCACTCTCTGTTTCTGTTGTTCCTACTGGCCACAGGAATGGACTGTGACCACACTTCACTTTGTTCTCATCTCACGGTGGCCCTCTGCACAACCAACCTCAGTGATTCGGACAGCTCTGCTCCCCTCTTCTCCCTCCTCTTCCCCACTAGCCCCAGGAAAGAGGTTTGCATCAGACTTCTTAAGAATCCTGGCTTAACAGGGGTTAAAGACACAGCACTATGAAGCTCTCACCAGCCACTGTAGCAAGCAGACCTCTCCTGTCTCACCTGCTCCCCTCAGCAGTGTACTTTGTAGATCTGCCTTTTCTGTTCCCTGCTGTCTCTGGTGAATCCTCTCTCCCCCCACCACCTCTGGCCTTTACCCCAGTTTTTGTATGCTTAAATAAATAAATTTAAAAAACAAAACAAAACAGAATCACTGTCTACTTGAACAGCAGGGCATCCAAATGCAGCAAAATAAAGGTCACAAATTGGCTGTGTGCAGGGGCAGGCTAGTATGTAACTGGCCAGGTGGGAGCACCAGGGGGAGGTAAGGGTGGCAGCAAATCAGGCGAGTTGGTTGTCGTTTAGAAGGTAGGTTTGATGGCAACGGCAAGAAAAAAGAAAGGCAGCCTCCGAGGCCTCCTCACAGCTTCTCTATTACTATCCACATTTTAACAAGACCTACACTTAACTAATTTGCACACTGAACTTTGAGGGGCTCTGATGGAAAGAATCCATGTAGTCTAATCCAACTTTCAGTTTTAGCAGTTTTCTACAAAATGATTTAAAGAAATAGTATCAGAAAAACGTAGTAGAAACTATGCTGCCACTGAATTCTATTGGTAAACAATACCACATAACTTTTGACTTATAAAGCTATTTTTAGATCAAATATTTTCCAACATGAAAACTAAATTTCCTTGATTCTATGGTGACTTTAAAGTTAGTTTTTATTGGTTTGTCCATCCTTACGCTAATTGGTTTCTAGGGATGGCTCAGACACTGTCACTTGCTCGCTTTGTCTCTTATTTGAAAATTATTTCAAGTGTTCTCCAAGTTACCCTCCACTCCCATGAAATACCTACTGCTAAACAGGTCTAAATCTGGTTAAAGGTTTAAATCTGGTTCTATTTTTCTGTCTTCTGGAGCTGCCACCTTTCAGATGAGCATAGGACCTAGGGCCACTGTTACAGCACATCTTTTTAATAAATTGTGAGTTTCTAGAGCTCTAAGACAAAGAATTAAAAGAAAATGGAATCCCCAGGCATTTAATAAAGTTAGCATTGCAAAGGAAAATTTAGACTGTCATCCACTGTCCCTATGTCACTATAGAGGTTCAATTCTAGAAAATCATGATTTCGTAAGAGGAACAGTCACACCTCAGTTATCACAATAAAACTTTGGAATTTAAAAGGCATTTATGAAGATTTAACAGTGAACCCTTTAGGATTCTACCTACATGTGCCAAAAAGCAAAAAAGAGCAATTGTGTACCCCAGTGCAACACTGAATTCTAGTCTTACGCTCTCAACTCTGGCCAACTTTATTGGGCCCCATTTTAACCAACTACAGCCATTCTACTGCCATCCTTTTTACACCTTAACCTTGATCTGACAGTCTCCCTCCTACCAGGATCTCCAGTACGATTTACTGATAATTTATTTACTAGCATAAACTAATAAAATTCTAAGCAACATATAAAGACAGAGTAGGACTTGCTTAATCTTTTATTTGTTTAAAGATTTATTTATTTATGCGTAGAAGAGCTGGGGCATAGGCCAGAGATGCAGGGGGTGAGAGGACTGATTCATCAGAGTGGGGAGCAGGAGAATCTACTGAAGTACACTGTTGAGGGAGCAGTGCACCAGGCAGGAGAGGTCTGCTGTGCCAGGTGAGTCAGCAACCTGGCCGGGGATCAAATTCAGGCCATCGCTGAGAACTTCACGCCTAGGCTTCAGGGAGGCCCTAAATAGCTTTTAAATCAAATATATCTTTTTTTAAAGCCTAAGAACTACTATTCCATGTAGTATCATTAAACAGGAGCTGATAAAGTGAGTGACACATTAAAAAAAAATAAGTTTATTTTTACATCATTTTGTGCATTTTTCCATCTCAGTTGTAATTCCCATGGGCTTCTCATCACCAAATCACCCATGTGCCATCACCATAGTCTAGTGCACTTCCTTCCCCTCACTGTTTTTGATCCCATTCCCCACTCCACCCTCATAACATGTTTCTGGTATATAGCTGTTCATTATTATTTTCTTGCCTGTGAGTGACACATTTTAATTCCACAAAATTGAGAGGTGGTGTTTTCTTGGAGGAACTGCAGTGCCCATGACACTGTAACTAAAGATGTATTAGTTGCATTCAGAGTACTGGAATAAAAGGATGAAAATGAAAGTGTTCTCCAAGTTACCCTCTACTTCCAAAGTACCTACAGCTGAACAAGGGAAAAGTTAAAATCTGGTTCTAGTCAGAGGAAAGGTTCTCATTACTTTCTCTTGAATATATTTTGGTACTCAAGTTAGCCTTAACATCTAGAGGTAATTTTGCTATGGGAGGTTCACACCATCAGCCTGTGTTTTGAGGATTAAAAAAAAAAAAAATTGTTGATAGAAACTGAAAATCTGATTTTATTATATTAAGTTCCTATTTAACTCATTCAAGACTTTAACACAGTACCCACCAAATAAATCCAGTTAGACAGGCCAAATAGGTCAGACCTCATTGGCCAGCTGAGGTCAGCCAGGAGTTACTCAACATGTCCTCTGCCCTGCCCTCATTGAACTTCAGTTTCAGGATTGCTTGTCTTTGTTGCAGACTGATAGGGCCTTTCCACCCTATTCCACTTGGTAAACACAGATATCCCTCTATGACTCATCTGTCATTACCTCCAAGGTATAAACATGAACTAATTCCCTACCTGGCTCAGCCTCTGTTTCTCCACTTTCTGCTCACTGCTCCCTATCTCTGTTAACAGCCCTTGTCAACTGTTTTTGGATTGTGTTTGTTTTCTACCATCTGACAGTGAACACCTCAAAGCCTAGGAATTTGGTTTGTTTATGCTGTGTTCCCAGCTCCTTGGCACTACTGACATAATGTTTATGGAATGGATGAATCAATGAAATACACCAGTGATGAGACCAATGTCACCAAGCTACTGTATATCGTTTCAAATTCATCTTTGTGACAGTATTTGTCATCATAAGTGCTTAGGAGTGGAGAGAAATAATGTTCAAATTTTCACTTGAATTGGGAAACAGGTGTCTGGGGGAGGGAGAGGAGCAAAAGAACAATTCAGAAATGAAATGAAAGGCTCAAGGGACAGAAAGCTCTGGTGGGCTCCGTTGGTGTGTGGCTGGGGAAGCAAGGCAGACAACACAGAATTAAGTGAATGTAATTAGGGGCTTTTAAAGGGGAACCGTAAGGAGACAGCTGTTTGGGTAAAGCTGAGGTCGTGGTAAGAATAAGAAAGTGCTGACCTCTTCAGAGTTGTTTCCGCACTGGGAAGTGATCCTCTTCCTAGCTCCCGGTCCCCAAGGACCCGCCAGAGCTGTTCCATTTGCTTCGTATGCCGCCACCTTGAGGCGGGAGTGTGCAGTTACACCACTAAGCGTCAGGCTCAGCTCACAGGTGCTTGACCAGGAAAACTACCCCAAGCCCAGAAAGTTTAGAGGTCCAACTTTAATGACATTTAAATATGGTAGGCAGGCTCTCTTCACATCAACTGAGGTCAAGCAAAAGAGAGTGTTATGTTACTCATTTCACAATCAACTGGGTTTATTCCTTTGCTGGTGTTTTTTGCCTTCCTCATGGACCCTTATATACACTGCTTGTTTCAAAAAAAAAATCTCTGCACTGTGCATTTATATTTAGGTGACATCTTTTAGCAAGTTTGTTTAAAGGTCCAAAACCATCCTGTCACATTTTTTGAAAAGTGAAAATAGAAAAACGTCACACATAATCCTAACACCTGAAAAGTCACTGATGACTAGTAAACAACTTCAAAAGAAGTAAACTTGCTTATATGCTCCATGACATCACCATATAAAATCACTGAATCCTAGTTTATAATAGGGAAGAGATTTAGAGGTTAAGTGGAAATTACATTAGGTTGATAATGTTAAGTGACAGAGAACCCAACTCAAATTGAGTTTAAGTATGGGCTTATGCAAGTTCTGAGATAGTGTGTGAACAGGACACAACGTATTCAGAAGCTCACTCTTGAGAGGCTTCTACTGTCTTGGCACCTGGATAGTGAAGGTGGGTGGGGAGTGGGCAAGGCTGACAGTCACCGAGCTGGCAGCCACTGGAGAGGTGTGGGTCAAGAAAATTGCCCATGGTCGCTTCACACTTCTGGGTGACAAATAGGGTGATGAGGTACAGCAGGGCAGTATAAAAGTATCCAAAAGTAGAGCTGTTAAGAGTAGTGGGGTCCCCAAAACACCTACAAAAAGGAAACCTACCTCTCTCAGTAATGGGCTTCTCCCTTGGGCCCGTTCCTGCTGTTAGGAGTCTTTCTTACAATAAACCTGAGCTTGCCAGTTTTCAGTTCAAGTGCTGGTGATTATTCCTTAATCGCCAGAACACAAGAATCCAGGCAAGGGGCAACAATATCACCTAGAAAAGACCAAATTGCCTCAGGGAAAAGCAATCCCATCTATCACCTTTAGTCTCTTCATGCCTGGACAATTAAATCCAAAGCAAATCTCCAAGTCAACTAGCTAGAAGTATGTGTGCAGAGCCATGTTTAGTCTGCTTTCTAGCTCATTCTTTGATACTAGTTAAGAACCTCGCATTTCAGGAAAATCTGTACCCCAAAGAAAAAGAAATACATAGGGTGTGGGAAATCACCCCAGTGGGAATAGACGTGACTCAGTAAACAGGGGTGGGAAGGAAACTTTAAAATCACACAATATCATTTTCAATTACTGCAAGGAAAGAAAATATTTAGATATAAAACTTATTTATAAAGATGACATTCACATAATTTAACACTTCAGTAGTATTTATCACAGTATTACATTGGACAACCACACCACCTCTATCTGGTTCTAAAGTATTTCCGGCATTTCAAAGTAAAACCCCTCCCCCAGTAAGCTGTTTCTCCCATTCCATTTCCCCTGAGCCCCTGGGAACCACCAGTCTGCACTCTGTGGGTGAATTGATCTCTCTGGAATCAAAAAATATGTGAACTTTGGTGTCTCAACTTCTTTAGCTTAGTATATTTTGGGGTTCACCCACATGGCACTTACCAGTACTTTTGTATGACTGAATAACATTCCACCGTATTTGGCAATTTGTGTAGCTAGTAATCTGCTAATGGACAGTGGGACTGTTTCTGCCTCTTGGCAATTGTGACTAGTGCTACTGTGAACATGAGTGTGCATGTGCTTGTTTGAGTCCGTGCTTTAAACTATTTTCAGTAGATAATTTAGAAGTGGAATTATGAAGTCCTATGGTAATCCTACATTTAATCTTTTGAGAAAATAAAGTGTTTTCCATATGGCTTAAATGTTTGCAAAATACAAAGTTACGATTTTTTCATATCCTTGCCAATGCTTATGTTTATTATGATTGTATCCTAGTCATTGTGAAGTGGCATTTCACCACCTTTCCATGTGTTTGTTGGGCACTTCTTTATCTCCTTTGGAGATACAGCTATCTAATCCTATATCCACTTTTTTAGCTGGGCTATTTGTTTTGTTGTTCCTGCTCAGTATATGTTCTGGCTCAATCAGCTCTGTGCCCTGACCTCAGGCTCCAATCATGGTCTACAAACAGCAGACCAGCCCTGGGGTCAGCCTGAGCCTGGGGAGGTCATACAGCAGGCCAGCCGGGGTTCAGCCTGGAGGCTGTAGAGGTCAACTAGCATGCTGGTACTAGGCTCACCTGGACAGCCCCAGTATTCAGGAAGAATTAACACTTCTAAATAAGTAGAATTGAAAAGTGAAAATAGAAAAATGTTACACATAATCCTAACACCTGAAAAGTCACTGATGACTAGTAAACAACTTCAAAAGAAGTAAACCTGGCTTATATGCTCCATGACATCACCATATAAATCAGTCTTCTCATGTGTAAAGCAAGTTGTCCAGTCACAAAGGCCAGTTTTCTCCACACTTTTAGGATTCCTTCCCACCCTGGTGCCACCCTGGTGCTTTTGTGTGGGACCCTGGCTGGCCTGCCATGCCCCCTCCTCTCGGGCACTGTGCATGATATCTTTTCAATGGCAGTCATCCCCTGATCTGCTTGGCTTATCACTGAATACTAAAGCTTATATCTTAAAACATTCCTTCTTCACCCCTAACTTTCTACTCAAAAGACCAATGAACTGAACAAATAGTTTATTACTCCCACAAGGAAGGAAAATTGACTTTTATAATCAAATTACTAAAATAAGAAACAACAGAAATAAAAAATAAGCAATACCATGAAATACTTAGCCCGTGAGCTAACTTAGATGAAATTCCTAGATACAAATTACTAAGTGACTTGAAAAGAGATAATCTGAATAAACCTGTACGAAGCAAAAGATTGAACCATTAACCCAAAAAACTATCCTCAAAGGAAAAGCTAGGCCCAAATGGCTCCCCTATCGAATGCAACCAAACATTTGAGAATACCTACCTTTTACAAACTCTTCCAAAACTTAGAAGAGGAAATAACATCCCACCTACAAATCCTTTAAGTGAGAAGGAAGCTACTGATACCATAAGAAATTCAACCAAGGTGCAGAACAGTAAAGAATTTAACCTTCTTCCAAAAAGGGAATGTGATGTTACAAACATAGGCATTGGAGCAGAATAGAACTGGATTAGTCCAGATTCCGTACAACAGGAATGTTGTTCATTTACTAACATCTGTAAGATGGAACCAGTAAGGGCTCCTAGATGTGTCGTGTGGATGAAATGAAACAATGATTCTAAAAATGTCCTTACACAAAATAGGAACTTCAGAAATGACAAATATCTGGAATAATACAGTAAAACACACTTTTAAAAGAAACCACTGTATCTCCTCTAATGTCTCATTGTTAACATTATGAACAGATAAAGTCTATGATGTTTTGTTAAGTTATAAATGCAGATGGTGTAAAATGAGCTCATATATGTGTCACTAATGCTGGCAGCATTAAAACTGTTTTCCCTGGGGAGAAAAATAAAAGCACTGATATAAAACTGCAGAAGCAAATGCTTTGAAAAGACAAAAACTCTGTACTGAGATTAAGAAAAAGACCCAAACATTTGGGATGAGAGGAGGGTATAACCAGATACAAAATTAAAATGCTATGAACAATCCTGTAAATTTGAAAACCTTAAAGAAAAATATGCTATAAAAATAGAAAAACCTGATTTCCACATGCAAGCATAAAATAAATAAAATTCACCGAACCTAATGTAGCACCAATATCCTTCTTTTCCAATTCTTTAAAACTCTCAGGGAATGCGTCCTATTTAAGCAGTTTCATAATATACAACAAAATATAAACACAGTAACTTCACTATATAAGTAATGATAACTCTGTATCAAGATACCATTCCAGCTACTGCTAACCAGAACCAAAGGGCAACACTATGAAGCTTCTGGGGTCTTCCACCTGGCAAATTCTTTAAAAGAAATGGAGACATAGGGTAATCTGGCCATGACAGCAACAGCAGAGTGGAAAATGCACCTAAGGCGAAGAGGTCAGGAAATAACTTATTCTGCTTATAGCTGCTACTTCTAGGACCCAATTTCTTTACTTGTAAAGGAGGTAGAATAAATGATCTATGAACTTTGCTCAGTTCCATAAATTCTAACTTAGGAGGGTCAATGAGAATCCAATGAGACAGATACAAAAAGTATTTATAGCAACTTTATTAATAATAACCACAAACTGGAAACAATCAATTTCAATTAACAACAGAATAGATTTGTAAGTTGTGGTATAGTCACACCATGGACTGCTACACAGAAGTAATGAACTGCCGCTACAAACATGGATGACTCAGACATAATGCTGAACAAGACACTATAGTACATACACCTATTAGACTCACATGAAGTTGTAAAACAGACTAAAGTAATCTATGGCAAAAATGGGGAGAATAGTGGTTATCTTTGTGTATGAAAGGCCTAGGAGCAACTACTTGTGTTAGAAATGTTCAGTATCTAGGTAACAGGTTCAAAGATATACATAAAAATCCACTGATACTTGCACTTTAATGTTTTACTCCAATGAAGGAAAAAATGTATTTTTAAAGGAATCATATAAATGGACAGATATAACCAAATGTAACTGCTAATCGTTAGTGTTTTCTCCCCAAATATTCCTGGTTTTCTTCCCAGGTACTTGGAAAGTTTACACTCCTCCCTAAACTTCAGTGTGGCCATGAGATTTACTTTGGTCAGTTAAAACGCTTTGAAGGTCCACTGGATCTACCATATATATACATATATTTTTTTTTCATAAAATGAGTAGCAACATTTTACACCTAAATCTCAGAATGACTGCAACGTAGAAGGGGCATCAGTGAACTTTTTCCTGTGAAGGATTTTAGACTTGCACCATACACACTGTCACAACTACTCAATTCTCCTACTGTAGAACAAAAGCAGCCAGACAATAAATGGAGAAGGCTATCTCCAATAAAACCGTATTTACAGAAATAGGACAGTTTGTTGAGGGCCATAGTTTATCAACTCTTTATCTAAGGCAAAATCCCTAACTAAATTACAAGAAAAAAGCTATGAGAACATTACGATTTTTGTGGTTACTAGTATGTCCTGACACAGAAATTAGATCTATTTTCAAAACATCTAAAATACTGAACACTGGGCTAGTTGGCATTCAGAAAATTGCCACTGGAAGATAGAAGACATAACTTATGCAGGGGAAAAGCATGTTATGGAGTGGTGCAACTGTTCCTTGAAGAGAGCCTAGAACATAGTGTCTACTACTATAGACACATTACTAAGACAAGAAAACGAAAAACTTATGGTTGCCGTTGGCTGCTTTGGGGAAAAAATATACAGTAGAAAGATTAGTTCAGAAAAAGAATTCATCAATTTGTGAACAGAAATATAGGGGAGTAAGATTTCACAAATTTGGGCATTCACAAATTCGGGTATTTAGGATGAGGCCATTATTTGATTATAGAAAGACACAGATGAGAACGCCTTTAATCCAAAGGCTGAATGAAGCCCAGTTATGCAATAAGGATCAAATCCCTGGGTGAGTGCCACACCTATTCAGAGCTCTAAATGAGCTAATGTGCCTAAAACTTATATCCAAAAATGAGGCTACCAATACTGAGTCTCCTTAAATTGGAAGTGGCTCAAAGGTAAGAGATTAAGGGTGTGGTGCTCCCAGGAACCCTCAAAGATTCAGAAATTGAGAGGCCTGTGAACAACAAATAGTGTAAACCTAAGACTTTCAGCACTGTCACTCTGAGGGCATCTTCACTGGTAGTAAAGATATTCTGCAAGGCAGCAACTGAGTATCTAGTGACCAGGAGAGCCAAATTTTTAAAAAATTCTGTTCAATTTACTTACTTTTAAATCCCAGAAGAGCCAGAAATCATCTGTAAAGGAAGTATTGATAGCAAGTAAATAATAGGTCATATTCTTCTAGGATGATGCTTACACAAGGGAAAAATGGATATTTACTCTTAAGCAACATTATCTGTTTCTAAAACCAAATGTTAACTTTTTGATTACTGAACTAGTTTTAGGTCACTAAGGGCTTTCCCAATCTTTTCATCCAGGTCTATGCGAGTATGTCTTTGAAAATCAATTAAAAAAAAACAACTTTTGTTACCAAAGAGGTGTAGACTTAATTCAGCCTTACAGAGTAGATTTTGTGGGTATACCTGGCTTTGTAATACATGGATTACAACTACACAGCACACAGCCTGAGAAAGGACCACTGTGAAGGGCAAATGAGTTTGTGAAAAGGTTTCAAAGACTATAAAACATTACACAAATATTTATTCACTGCAATGTTTATTGAGATGCCAGGCACTGTGCTGAGCACTACAAGTAACAGCAACCAAGGCTTCTGGGGGCCCTGCCCTCACAAAGCTTACAGTCTAGTAGTGATCAGTAAGAAGCAACAATAAAGTGTGCTGCAAATATATGGCTGGGAAGGAGGAGATTTGGGGAGTACACTGTTAAGGGCATCTGGTCTAGAGGATACTCATGAAGTCTTTGAGAAATTGATCTATGAAACGAGACCTTAAAAAAAGAAATGTGTACCATACCTTCAGAGCAGTGATGGCAATAAGCAAATGCAGTGACAGGTATGTCTTTTGGAACATGGAATCAGAACCAAAGAAAGGGAGCACAATGAGGAGGTGTCTACTGTCATTTAGGTAGGCTGACAGCCTGAGTTAGGATAGTAATACTAGAGAACTGAGAAAAAAAAAAATCAGAAAGTAGACTCAACACATAGGTTTCTGCAAGGAGACCAAGAGGGGAAAGTCATGGACTTGAGCAATGGCAACTGGTTGGTTGGTTAGTGGCAGTGCCATTTGCTGAAAGAGGGAACATCAAAGAGGGGGTTTTGGGGGCAAGACCATGGTGTGTGTGAAATAGCTAAGTGGACTTGAATTAGCTATTAATTACACAGGTGAATTAAGAAAATCTAGATATGAATTTGGGAGTCACTTGCATACAGGTGCTAACTGAAGCCATGGAAGATATAATCAGCCAAGGAGATGATGTATTTATACGATAGCCTAAAAAACATTTTTAAACGGCAACACAGACATTTAAGGGAAAGAAATGCTGCAGAAAAGACTGAAAAGTGCCTGGATATGATAACTCCTGACAGTCCAAGAAACAAGTATATTAAGGACAGTGCGTCAAAGGTTAAAAATACTGACAAGCACTTGGTGAGTGTAGGAGAGAGGTTTGACCAGCAGTAGACAGACTGGGAATACAGACAAGTCTTTCAAGAAAATTAATAAGGACAGGAGATACAAAGACACAGTTCTTTAAAAACTGCTTATTTTAACTATATTCCTGGTCCAAGACCAGTAACAACTATTTTATATTAAAAAAAATCCAAAATAAAAACTGCCATGCAGTTACAGAATTACTTAATACAGAAAACAGTAAAATACATTTTTTGAAACAAACAAGACTAGTTTATAGCAAATTCTCTGTTGTTCAAAGTTGATTTAAAGTCCTTGGCTATGTCCCCACCCCCACACTACCTGAGCGACATATGCTGCAATCCAACTTTATCACCTTAAGCAAAATATATACTTAACTCCACAAAATGTACAAGACTTCAATATTTGAAGAACTGAGATTAGAAAGCAGAAGCTTTCAGCTCTTCCAAACATTCTTTCAATGAAGCATTTGCCACAAAAGAGGTTACTCTAAGCTACTGGGAAATTATAGGTAGGTTTTTATTTCATTGGTTTATCACTGTTGTTTTTCCAAATATTTAAACTTACTCACTTTTGACCTATCTCAACTTGACTATCCTCAATAAATACTTTATGGATAATACTTGCTTTTCTCCCTTAAACTAACAGTAACAGGACACAGCCTTTAATCTGGTGCAGTATCAGTTACTGATTATGAAAGCTACTGTGAGCTGCTGGAACTTACCGAGGTCTTCACTGCACCCCACCAGGCAACTATGAATACTGGAATTAGTCTTCCCTATTACCAATTTGCCCAACTTGCCCTTCTCATTTTGCTTCTATGAGTAACCTGCCCTAGTCTTCAAAATAAGGTAGCCTACATTGGGCATCTGATGGCACTTTGCAAGTGGTAGTTCTTCCTGTGCCAGACTGTCCTGTCCATGAGAGGGGAGAGGTATTTCAGGCATACAGTGAGCAGAACCCCCCAGTAAATACAGCAACCAAAAAGTCCAGCTCTGTATTTCCCAACATCCTCTAAAAGGAGGGATTACTGACTCTGTTGAGACCCAGGCATATATTGGTTCCTGGGGTCTTAGGACATTTATTTTGATTGTTCAGGCATCATTTCCTTCCAAGTCTTGGGTCCTTGAGTTTCCTGGTTCCTCGACTTTACTGAATTAGTGATCAAAGGATAATGTTTGCAATAGTTATGACAGGACTTATCACAATAGTTTTTAAACTCTACTTGATTGGGTCCTGTTTTTTTTTTAAGTTATTTTACATATTTGGCTCTGCTGTAAAGAATTCCTTTTCATGTTAACAGAAGTCTGAAAATTACTGTTTAGCACAAGGCAGATGTCTCACTAGAAACACGGAATTTTTACAATCTGGGAATATAGCTGCTTTTTGAGAGTTAAAGATTTCTACTTGTCTACTGTCTTAATCACAAAACACGTGGGAGCTTCAAATTTAGAATGAATCCCTTTTCAGGAGCTAACAAAATCAGTATATCATTTTAAAACAAAGGCATTCCTCTAAGCAGGATGTCTTTACAAAGCAGCAACACCCATGCAGACAGGACAAATAGGTGGACACAGCTCACACCTTCTGACTCAAAAATCCTTTTTTCTCATCCTTTTTGACAGGGATAAACTTCTGTCCAGAGAAGAAAAAAGAATCACTAAGGGGCAGTCATTACAATTCTATACTTACCGTAGTCCTTTATTAGGCAAGCTGATAAAACAGTTCCCTATTGGGGAAAATTCAGGGGGAACCCCCCATAATTGGTTAGTCTGATCTCCAAATTGCAGGAAGTCTCCTAAACCAGCAACTTAAAAATCATTCTTGCTCCTCTGACTAAAATTTTATCTGATTACTTCTTCTATTAGTAATATCATTATCACTGGGATGGCTGGGGGAGAGGTGAGAGGAAGGACTTCTCCCAGTATTTACTTCAGACTCAGAATTATGTTTTAAAAAATTCTCATTTTGACAGTTAGACAAAATACCTCCCCTGTTTGTATGTTCTTCCTTTTCAGAAACTTCTGAACTGCTAAATGAGTATCTGATTGGTTCAAACATAAACTTTGAGTTGGTAATTTCAGACTATATGCATCAAAATTTTAACATAGTTTAAATATGAACTTTCTTCAGAACACCTTAAAACAGACTTCTAACTCAATCACATATCAGTACTTCTTTAAAAACAATTAGATATAAAAGCAAAGATGATGACTTTGTCATTAAGTTTTAAAAAAAGGTGTTCTCTTATCAGTCCCGTGTTGTTTCTTGAGATGAAAGAGAAAAAAGAAAAAAGATTAGTCAGAAGAATCTGAATCCTGATCAATTTAGATGAATAAACTTGGTGCTTTCCACAATCCGCATTAGTAAATTTAAAAAAAATCAAAACAACTTTTGTTTTTAGAACTGGGTTCTAGAAGTTCAGTGTTTCAGCGCTGTGTTTTTAAAGGGTTACGGATTAGATTCATTTCTTCCTCTCACAAGATCATCCCAAAGGGGCTCTATTTCAGTTGTTGCAATCCGAAAGAGGGCGCGGAGATGGTCATCTGTCAGTGGCTGGCTCAAAGTGTGTTGATTTCGAGTCAAATATGAAAAAGCCTTTTCGCAGATTTGGTTACTATCAAACAAGGATGCCACCTTCCAGGCAACCCCTTTGATAATTGGGTAAGAATCAGCAGACAAACCAGCATAGAACTGCCCCAAGTCTTTGTTTCTATATTCATCCCAAAGGTTGGTGTTTGCCTGAAGTTTTGTTAACTCCATCCTCACTGAAATAGGTGCATACTCGGGCTTAAAGTCAAATGGATTTGCAAAAAGTTCTAAGTCCTTTTTAATGAATCTGAGGTCCTTGAAATGCCTCTCAAATTCTTTCTGTAGGCGACAGATCACTACTTGATACCTATCGGGGTCAAATATTGTTTCATCTTCTTTAAGATGCGGTGCAAGTTCATCAGCAATTTCCCGGAAGGCAGCAAAGTGTGTTAAATTTTTTTCCTCCATATGTCTCTGAAGTAAATTCAGCTTCCCTTCAAAGGTACAGATATGGTCAAAGGCAGCAGCAGCAAAGACTTTACTAACCCCCAATAACTGACTGAGTTCTCGAAGATGGTCCATAATATCCACCAAGAAGCCAAAGTCGCAAAGCCATTGCTTGTCTGTGAAATGAACAGTAGTTGCTCCTATGGAGACCAAGAATGCCTCTATTTCTTTTCTTAGGGAAAATATTAGTTTCAAAGTTTTCCCTCTTCTCAGCCAATTATTCAGACACCGTCCATTAACCCTTTCCCCGTGCTCTGATTCAGATTCAGTTAGCAAAGCCTGAAATTCGGGTCGCCTAACACCTCTGGTCTTAATCAAAACTATCCACTCGGATATGGTATTCACGATCTGATTAACATCGACATCGTAGGAGCTCAACAGTTCCAAGTGATGAAACCCTGAATAATGGATAACATTCCAACAGTTGGGGCTCACGGCCTTTTCTCTCATGTATGACACCAGTCCTGAGTTCTCACCAATCATCCTCAGCGTGTGGGTCGTGGTGAGTCCAACCATTCGCTGCAAGCTAAGACCTGCCGTCTGCAGGGCCTCTAGGATTGCCGCCATGAGGGCACCGACACTGAAGTGATGAGTCAGGTTGATTATGGTCAGAAGCTCTTCTTGCACCTCCAAGTCCTGGCTCACGCCGCGGACAAAGACCAGGAGATAATTCTCATAGGCCACGAAAGCCTGGTCGTCCAAGGCAAGGGAATAAGCTTTAAAGTCCTTGGCTCGGTTAAAAAGCTGACTGCGTAGATTCTTGTCAATGTTCAGGACTCTCTGCCGCGTGACCTCGGGCGATAAATCGATGCTATCCAGAACGCTTACATGGTCGGGCAGAACATCTCTCAGCATCACCTCCATGCACTGGGATACAAAGTCCCCCTCACCCCAACCGCGACCCTTCAAGGCCAGGAGACGCGCGAGCCCGAGGCCTGCACGAGCAGCTCGCTCCTCCAGAGTGAGCTGGGCGACCACGGGGATGTCGCCCTGACGCAGACGCTCCACCAGGGCCGCGCGCTCGCCCTCCGCCACATACCGCTCGTAGTGGTCGTGCTCGGCCTCGTAGTGGCGCCTGACGTCGCGTTCGCGGGTGGCTACGACCAGGCGGCGACACACCAGGCACAGGGCCCCTTCGCCCTCGGGCGGCTCCACCACCAAGTAGCGCTGGGTCCATTCGGGCCGGAAAATCTCAGCTTCGTCGACTTCCATTTTGCTCCTCTTGGGCGACATCCACATATTACTGGAGGCCACCAGAACAAGGCCGACCTCTCGGAGGCCGCAAGAAGAGGGGAGGAGCAGGAGACGCGCCAAGCACCTCCTTTGCTCTGCGCCAGATCACCCCAGCAGCGGACTCCAGCCCCCCCGACTCGGACCAGCGTTCCTTATTGGCTGGGGATTTCGTATTCCCTGCGGTTTGAGCCAATAAGAGGAACGAACAGTGATTTCCAGCGCGCAAGCGCATATCGTAGTGGACGACGCTATTTTAGGGCGGGACGAAGGGACTCAAGTAACCTATCGATTTGATAAACCAGACTGACATTCAAGTTACCCAACCAATAGCAACCTGGTTGCTAAGCGCGCCGCCGCCGGCCGGTGATGCAGAAAGCGGAGATGGAGTGGAAAAAGAGAGGTGGGCACAAAGCCCTGGTGATTGGCTGATGGCACTTCCGGTTAGCGTCACGACGTGACCTAGACACTCTGGCGCCAAAATGTCTCTCGTAGCGGGAGTTATCCGGCGGCTGGACGAGACAGTGGTGAACCGCATCGCGGCGGGTGAAGTTATCCAGCGGCCGGCTAATGCAATCAAGGAGATGATTGAGAACTGGTATGGAGGGAGTCAAGCCAGGCTTCTTTGGAGGCTACAATTTACGGGGCCGCTGCCCAGGATGGCGCGGACATGCCTCCCTGCCCTCGGCAGAGGCGTGTCAGCGCATGCTCACTTCAGCGGAGGCTTCTGGTTCCCGCCTTCGCACTTCCTGGGTACCGCGTAGTCTCGAGCACCCTCGCGAGACTTTCCTGAAATTTTTGGTGCCACCAGTAAAGGGCTGTCCAGTATTGCTTAAATGGTGCCATTAATTGAGGGAGCTACTTTTGGGATTTTTTATGCAGAAATTGCAAAATTTGAAATGTACAAAAGTTTCCGCAGAGAAAGACAATTTCGTTCACCCTTCAGGTTACCGTGTTAATAAGTTTTGTGCTTGTTTCAACAATCACATTCAAGAGCACAATTCATTAAGTTTTATTCTAAATAAATTGGGACTTTAGGACAAGCGGATGAACCTTATCTGCGTTTTACTTGTGACTTCCCTACTTCCCAATTAGTGAGCCTGTTTCGTGTTTTCCTACCCTTTTGGGGGGACACATCAGAGTTACTTGATTCTATGGGTTATCCAGTGGGTTGTGAAGTTTAGAAGTGTCACACTATGTGGAAAAAAAAGGGGGTGTAGACTGTAAATCACAAAAAAGATTGTGCATAATGTAAACGTTAGGTCTCATTCTTTGTGATGGAATCAACTCATGCAGACAATTTATACATCAAAAATTTAAAACACCCCAATAAAGAATAGTAGGTTTTTAGAAGGGATTTGTTGTAAAGTCATAGACAGCCATTCATTCAGGGTGATGCAACTGGAAGAACAGGTCAGAAAGCACTACTGGAAAAGAATTAGAAAGTAGACAAAAGATGTAGCAAATGATGGTACCCTTGGCTGCCCCCCTCTTTCCTCTGCCACAGGACATGTGAAATGTAAGAGTAATTACAGAATCTTTCAGACAAAAGCATATTAATCAGACAGTCTTGTACTTTGCTGTAGTTTATTGTTATGCTTTGGCTCACACTCAGTTAAAGACTGATAAATTTTCTGTTTTATTTTCCAGTTTAGATGCAAAATCCACAAGTATTCAAGTGGTAGTTAAAGAGGGTGGCCTGAAGCTCATTCAGATCCAAGACAATGGAACTGGGATCAGGGTGAGTAAAGCCTAGAGGAGCAGGATGTGTGAGTGTGGGGGTGTGATCCAGCTGCAGGAAGCACAGACCCTTTCCCTGTTCTTGAAACTCTAGGCTTTGTGGATGTAATTTTTTTCACTGAAAACACCAGCAATGGATATTCACTAAACACTTTTGTCTCTACTAGAAGCTGTACCAGGGATAAGGACATCCAAGGAGCAAGTCGTGGTGCTATTTAAGGAATGATTAGGGCAGGGGAAATATATGGCAGAACCATGAAACAGAAATGTGTCTGATATGTTTAAGGACCAGCAGGAAGGTCACTGTGTCTAGAACAGGGTGACAGCATGAAAGAGTAACAGAAGTTGAGATATTAGCTATAAGTAAGCTGGCAGTGACCTTGTGGACCATAGAAGGCATACAGATGGCCAACAAGTACATGAAAGATGTTCAGCTAATCATCAAATAAATCACAATGAGCTGTCACCTCATACCTACTAGAAGGGCTATTATCAAAAATGCAAACTATAACAACTGTTGGCAAAGATGTAGAGAAAAGGAAACCCTGTGTTCTGTTGGCCTGAATGTGAATTGGTATCACCACTATGGAACAGGATGTAGGTTTATCAATAAATTGAAAATAGAATTGCTGTATGAGCCAACAATTCCACTTTGGGGTATTTATTCCAGGCAAATAAAAACACTTACTTGAAAAGATATCTGTAATGCTATGCTGTTCATTGAAGCATTTTTTTGACAATGATCAAGAAATGCAGACGTTCAAGTGCCCATTGATCAGTGAATGAATAAAGAGAGAGACATTCACACATATGCACACACATACACACAGGAATATTGTTCAACCATAAAAAGTAATGCATTATTGCCACTTGTGACAACATGGATGAAACTTGAGGGTATGACACTATGTGAAGTAAGTCAAAGGAAGCTAAATACATATGATCTCACTCATATGGGATCTGAAAACAAATCAAGATCTTAGATACAGAGAACAGAATCCTGATTGCCAGAGATGGGAGTAAAATGGGTGAAGAGGTCAAAAGATACAAACCTATCGTTATAAAAGTCATACAGCATGGTTACTATAGTGAAGAATAATTATTTTACATATTTGAAAATTTCCCAGTACCTCTTAAAAGTTCTCATAAGGAAAAAAAAAAAAAGAACTCTGTGTAGTTGTGGATGATAATGAGACTGACTTAACTGTGGTGCTCATTTCACAATATATACAATATCTGAACACCTTGTATGCCTGAAATTAAAATATTTGTGTCAAATACACCTCAATAAAAAATGGTTAAAAGAGTAAATTCTGTTATATGTAATTTGTTATAATTAAATATATCTGTCATTTTTAATAAAGAGGTTTTCTAATAATAAAATACACGAGCCTGGATAGGATCATCAAGAGAGTGAGTGTAGAGAGAGAACAGGTACAAGCATTGGCGTGCTAGGTGACTTCAGTGTCAGAGAAATGATACTGAACTAGCAAATGAGACTGAGAAATTAGATGAGTGGAAATGGAGCAGGACAGTAAGGTATGCTGAATGCCACAGGAGAATTCTGCTAATTTAAGCATTTCTACAGGACTTTTTTCCTAAGATTCAATTAAGGAAAGGGATGTTCAAAAAGATTTGGAAAGATGAGTAATATAATTATTTCCTTATATTTTGATACTAGAAAGAAGACCTGGATATTGTGTGTGAGCGATTCACTACAAGTAAACTGCAGTCCTTTGAGGATTTAACTCATATTTCTACCTATGGCTTTCGGGGTGAGGTAAGCTAAAGATTAAAGAAATATGTAAATAGCCTCCTCTGATCACATTTCTGCTTTTTTTGGGTATGTTTCTCAACAGAGATATAAAGATATGATACTTTCTGCATGTTAAATATGTGTAAATCTGAGCAAACTTCATTAAATCCAATTTTCCAAAACAGAATTGTTCATAATATATTAAAAACCATTTTCTCTCTAGAGACGTTCCAGAACATTGTGTGTCACTTGATGGAAGAATGCATTACCATCTACAAAATTTTTTTCTTAAAAGTCAAGTGGAAAAGAAAAAAAATCAAGTGAATCTGGTCAACACTAGGTCTAAGTACCAATATTCACACAATATCAGGGGTAAGAAAGCATGGTCAGTGATTCTGAGATTTGAAAACTACATGATAAAAGATTTATTGCTTTCAACAAATAAACTACAAGGGAAAAAATGTACAGAAGGGCTCAAGAACTAATAGATGAAAAGGGATTTCTGTGTGCTATGCATGGTTTATAGCACTTCACCATGTAAATAGTAACTCACTCTTGACATAATTTCACAGGGTAGGTTATTTATTTATTTATTTTACAACAGTTTATTTTTACATCATTTTGTACATTTTTTTTTCCATCTCAATTGTAATCCCTGCGGGTTTCCCATCACCAAGTCACCCGTGTGCCATCACCATAATCCCGTGCACTTCCCTCCGCACCCCCCCGTTTTTGATCCCATTTCCCACTCCACCACAGGTTAGGTTTTTAACTCTGCTTTACATGTGAGGAAACTAACACGGAGGTTGACCAGATGAACAGGAAACACGAGCAGATGTAGAAACACAGTCTGAAGTGGCAGCCTGGGGGATCCACAGTTCACTTGCAGCGTCTGCCCCTGTCTGCTTGCTCCAGTGTTGGTTCAAAGATCCCAAAGCCTGTGGCCCTCTCTCTTCCTGACAATACACAGTGTTGCTGCAGTGGGTATAGTAAATGTCCTTCCTTACATAGGTCTCAAAATACATAGATTTTTAGTGAAGAACAATTTCTGAAATCCAGCCAGGACCAGCTAATCCCAGAGCCTAAGCCTTCCTCTTCCAGGTGACTCACTCTGCCACAGGTGGCCTGACTGTCTGCCAAGATGCCGTCACACAGACCCCTTCTTAGTGCCTGGGGTGCATTTTTATATGCCGTGAGATGACCTTGTGAAAGGGGATACAGATTTCAAAGGGTTGGAAACGAGTCTTGGTTATAAGGGAAAGAAATTGAATGCGGATTCAATTTCTTTTGTCTTTACTGTATAATTTAAAATTTGCATTGTTAAATTTAACTGCTTAAACAATTTCGAAATAACTGGTGTGCCTTCATTATGCATTTCTGAAGCAAGTTTTAAAGTTGTTTGAAGACAAATCATTGAGAATGCCATTATGCGAACCTGTCATTCTGCTACCTGGGTGAGATTGTTAACACATTAATCCTTTAGTTTGTTTCCATTTAGGCTTTATATATAATATATACAACATATATATATATATATATATATTATATATATATATAAATCGAACTGAAAATTATAGCAAATTAGAATATCAGTTTGATTTTTTTTAAACATATCATCAAAATGATGAGCAAAGTGTTCATTGCCATTTCTTATTAAAGAAAGGAAAAGATGATTTAAGCCACCTTTCCCCTTCATGATGTGAGGAGTGCCCCAGAAGCGAGTTTTACCTTTTATTTTTTCATTTTCCTTCCTAGGCTTTAGCCAGCATAAGCCATGTGGCTCACGTTACTATTACAACCAAAACAGCTGATGGAAAGTGTGCATACAGGTACAGAGCAGTCATCTTTTGTTTATATATATTCACCCTGAAGTGTGCTTTTTAATCTCAGAGTTACCCTATCTAAAAACCGGTGTTACCTTTTTTGGCCAAGATCCTGGTTAGGTTTTCTTTCCTCCCCATAAATGAATTGCTAATCCACGGGAATGACTGTTAGGTAGTAATCTTACTTTGTGGATTCTTGAAAGATAATATAGCATGTAACAGATGTTTCACAAGGTGTCTATTACATAGAAGTGTTTTAAGTAAAAGCTGTTGATATTATTTTGCCCCTCTGCTCTTCATTGGGTATCACTTTGGGTTTATTACAGGTCTGTGATGGGGTGTTGGGGCTCACGTTCCTGAGCAGACTCGTGAACCCCCACTCCATTAGATACCCGTGTCTGTGCTGGCCTTCCCACACATGATCTCTGGCTGGCTGTTGTCCTGGCAGTTTTCGGAGGCTGACAAATAGCCTTAGTAGGACAGAATTTGAGGAATTAAAATCATTGATGAGCACTGGCCATTTCTAGGGGAAGACAGGTGGGGGTACCTAAATTATGCCCCAAAAGAAATTGTTTTTATCACACTGTAACTTATTAGAGGAAATAGCTTCAGCCAGGGCAGTTCTGCCTGTTTCTCAGTCTTCTTCATCTGAGGAACCTGCTAAATAACAGAGATGGCACATTTCTGGGTATACAGCACTGACTGACGCTAGTGGGGGCGTTTAACTCTGCATGAGTTATCACTGCCCTAGGATCAGGCGGGGGTGGGGGTGGTGTGGTGGTGCTGGCACTAGAATCCCTTTTCATAAAACCAGGCTCTTGTGAGCTTGTCTTCATAAATAATCTGAAGCACCAGTTTCCTTTCTTTGTCTCGGCGGTCACATTATGCCCCTACTTGGACTGCTGCGGGCTCCTCTCTTGTGGTCAGAGGAAATCCAGAGTCGTCACCATAGCAGCCAGTGTGCTCTCGGGCCTCTTTTCCAGCGCCTCTCTCCAAACATCCCTGGCTGCTGAGAATTCTAATGCTTTTGTGTTTTTGTTTTTCCCATCCTGGATGGTCTTTCCTGATCTCTCCATCTCAGTCTATATATACCTCTCTGGAGTCCAGATAAATTGTGGCCTCCTCTGTGACACTTTGTCTCACCCCAGGCTGACCGTTTCCTTCTGTGTGTGACTTAGCACAGTGCTCTACAGTTTAAGTAAAATCGTATTTCCTCACACATAAAGGGCTTTCCAAGGCCTTTATCACCAGGACGTCTAAATCCAAACAAAATGGGGTCAGTGGGGGTGGAATGACCTGGTTGGTGGGTCTTTACCTGGACACTTCTGACTGCAGGACACGACCCAAAAGCAGAAACCATGTAAAACAAAAATAATGGGATTTGTTTTCAGGGAGTGAAAGAGGGAGCAAGAAGAGTGGGAGGAGATTATTGGCCTGGCCCATGTTCTAGCCCAGGTAACACCCACTGAGCAGACCAAGGTCTAAGCCAAAACACTGCCTGGCAAGCTGGTGGCTTCTCCAAATGCCCCTGTTCACCAGTCTAACTGCCAAGCCTCAGCTCTGCCCTGTTTCCCATCAGCCCCGGCCCAGGGGGTGGAATCTAGAAAGCGCCACCTTCTGCCATCAAACTGTCTATATGATCCACCCTTGCTGGCTCAGAGGCGCTCTGCTCTTCGCTTTCTCCTACACATCCTTAAGGCCTGTACATGGCAACTCTTGAGAGATGGTAGTAGAGTTACCAGAAAAACTACTGATTTCATAGGCAACGGCAAAACTATGGGTAGATTGTTGTTTGATTTTTTTTTGGATTGCAATTTGAAGTATGGAATTACGGAAGTAGGGAAAAGTCTAAAGAAAAATGGTAATTAAGACAATAGGTAACACGGCTGTATTTTAATCTACTACAAGTTTTTTTTTTTTTTACCCTTTGGATAAGTATCTCTTCTGTTGATATTAATAATCTCCTATTTCTGAATAGAGCAAATTACTCAGATGGAAAGCTGAAAGCCCCTCCTAAACCCTGTGCAGGCAATCAAGGGACCCAGATCACGGTAAGAACAGCATATGAATTGTTGAATAAGAATTTTGTATGGATATTGACATGAAAAAGAAAATTGCTTCTGAGTTTTCAAAGAAATATTTAAATTAATTTTTACTCGTTACTAGAAGCCCCCAAGATATCAGCCCCCGAGCTAGACATTGTTTGTGGCATGGCAGCCTGCCCAACCCTTTATCTTTTGTAAGAGGCTGGGGGATTCTTTTATTCGAGGGCAGAAATCAGTGGCAGGATAATGGATATCAAAAGAACTTGAAATGGTTCCAGAAGACATGAGTTAGTGTTCCAGCATTGCCATGCAACATCTGTGTGTCCCAAGTTACTTAATGGCTCTCACTCTTAGCTTTCCTTATCAAAGGAAACAAAGGCTACCCGCTCATGGGATCATAAGTGAAAAGGGAGTGTTTGTTTTTTTTTTTTTGAAGATACATTTGTTTGGGTTCTCTGCCCCCAACTTGTCCCTGGTGAATCCTCTTACCACCCCTGTACCTCTGGCTATACCCCAGTTCTGTATGCATAAACAAACAACTCTTTAAGGAAAATAAAGATTTATTTGTTTGTGCATACAAGAACCTGGTTATAGACCAGAGGTGCAGAGGGGTAAGAAGATTCTCCTGAGACAGAGTGGGGAACAGAATAGGTAGGTTGAGTGAAATGCTGAGGAGAGCAGCAGGCAAGACAGTAGAGGTCTGTTGTGCCATGTGGGTCAGCTCCCTGGCCAAGGATCAAACTTGTGCTACAGTAGCTATGGAGAGCGTCATAGTACTGCACCTCAACACGTTGTGCCACCAGGGAGGCCCCTCTATCTGTTCTGTAACCTCACTGGCTATTGCATGTCTACCTGAAGACTGACCCTTAGACAGGATGAGGCTGGAGAGGCAGGAATGAAGGTGGGTTTCAGAGTGCATGTCATCTGGTGTCACCGTGGCCACACTGATTCCGGAGAACCCCAGATGGCCTTAGAAATTTTACAATTTGTTTGAAAACTGTGTTTGAATGCCATGTGACGCTATAATTGTGTGTTTATGTTGCCCCACTAAACTGTGTGCTATCCTGGGTAAGACAGTGCTTTGTCTTCCTCTTGCCAGCATAAAGCCAAGAGCTTGACAGAGAGAGTGCCAGCCCTCAGGTACAGAGAGAGAGAGCGCACGGGGTGCCGTTGGGTACCTATTTGTGAAATGAGCAAATAAACGGGGATGGAGGGAATCATATCCCTTATTCCTTTTGCCCCTTCCTTAATCAGGGCTGGGAACTGTGCTATTGGTAAATATGTTTGGATTCACTGCCGTGAACCCACCTAAAGCCTACTTTAGGTGAGTAGCGTGGGCTCTAATTTTCATGTCCTTTCATGAACTTACAAGGAAAAAACTCAATTTCTATTCAGGTGGAGGACCTTTTTTACAACATATCCACGAGGAGGAAAGCTTTAAAAAATCCAAGTGAAGAGTATGGGAAAATTTTGGAAGTTGTTGGCAGGTACAGTTGAAAACCTGGGAGGGGGCCTCTGAGCGGTCTCACCAAAGGAATGTGTTCTGGTGCTTAAAACTTGAGACCTGCTGCTGAGCTGGAGGGAAGGCAATGGTACTGGCCTCCAGACTGTTTCTGGTCAAGGGTTAGTCACCATTTTGGACTTCCAGCTCGCCAGGAGCAAGTAGTTAACCTGTGTGTTAGAGAAGTTTCTTTGGTGATAAGCAAAAGCTGACTTGAACCCCAAAGAAACTTACTAGGCCTAGGAGTGACACAATAGTGAAAACAGGGCGGACAACTGTTCCCTGGGAAGGACAAGAACCAGGGTGGTATTGGGGATTTGATGTAGTCTCCCTGCTGCAATTGTTTTCATTCTTTCCTGGCTCTACTTGAGAGTGTTTCTGGGAGAGGGTTAGGAGCCAGTTGCTAAAGAGTGATGGGCATAGCTTGATTCCCCCCACAGCATATGCCCAGGTCTATGGGGCAGATAGACTCGGGCTTCCCATCACCGAATCACCCGTGTGCCATCACCATAGTCCAGTGCACTCCCCTCCTCCCACTGTTTTTGATCCCATTCCTACGGGGAGGTTTTTTTAATTGGCAGTTAACAAAAGGTGTATCACGTAGAAAAGGGAAGTTGTTTCCCAAAGGAAAATGAGAGGCTGTTCGCAGAAGGAGGAGGAAAGAGGTAAAAGCAGCATGGCGCTCATAATAGATTTAATCTGCTAGCCATGAGGCTCCTGCCTGGATCTAAGCCTGCATGTTCTTGAATTGGAACAGAGATGTATTAACTATTTTTCGCAATTTCTAAAAATCAAAAGTGAATGAAACATTTGCCCATAATAAAGTGGCACAGCTTTGCCTTCCCCTGAAATTCCCATTCGCCAGTGCCTGAAGATTAATTACCTCCAAAAAATAAAGGAGCTATGCTGTGGGCGGCTCTTTTGGTTTTAGGTTATTGACAAGTGAATCACTGTTACTGGACCGTGTATTTTGTTAGACACAGTTCTTCCACTCATGTGAGGAGTAGTGAGTATTGAGGTCCTGGCAGAAGCTGTTGGGTCAAGGAAAAAGCAAGTGGGGGTGCTGTTTTGAGGGGCTCTGGGAGAGAATGGGTTGTTAAAGTGAGGTGCTCAAGATGCCTTTGAAACGACTCAGGCCTCTGGAACACTGAAAATAGAGCTCTTGGCAGGAAAGAAGTTGTAGTATGATATCCTCTAGGCTAGTTACAGCCTTTCAATACAAAATGGAACCTTGGTGTTTTGTTTGACTCAACCAAAATTTCACATTGATATCGCCATGCAGCCTGTTGGCCAACTGTCTGGTGGGTAAAGCAAGATACATGTAGAGGCGGATGCAGCTCTGTGTGTGTGTTATATTATTAAGCCAAGAGCTTAATACTTAAGCTAAAACACATGCATTGTGCCTACTGTTTATTTGTTTACTATTTGTTTTCTTTTCTTTGCCAGGTATTCAATACATAATTCAGGCATTAGTTTCTCGGTTAAAAAAGTAAGTTCTTGATTTATAGGGGATGGGTAGATATTATCAGAGAAAGAAGGATTTTTGTATAGTTTGCTTATGGAGCTAAGTCATGCTGTTTCAGTCATAACTAAAACAGTGAATCCAATTTTCTGCTCTGCCCATCAGCAAGGCGAGACCATCGCTGATGTTAGAACACTGCCCAATGCCACAACAGTGGACAATATCCGCTCCATCTTTGGAAATGCTGTTAGTCGGTATGTTTGATAATCTTTTTTTTTTTTTTAATATTTTTAAAGATTTATTTATTCATACAGAACTGGGGTACAAGCCAGAGATGTGGAGGGTGATAGGATTCATCAGAGATAGAGCGGGGAGCAGAACAGGCAGATTGACGAAGTATACTGCTGAGGGGAGCAGCGGGCGGGTCAGGAGAGGTCTGCCGCGCCATGTGGATCTCCTCCGGGGCAGGCAGGGATCGAACTCATGCTGAAGTGGCTTTAGCTTCTTAGTGCTGTGCTTTAACCCGCTGTGCCACCAGGGAGGGCCCTGATAATCTATTTTTAAAAAATATTTTATATCCCAGGTCTTGGTTTATCATTTCATCACATTGTTTTGGACTGTCAAGGTAGCACTTGCCTGAAGAGTTTACTTTAATCAAATATGCCTCTTGCTTCAGATTTCTTAAGAGTCATTATTTCATATAATCCCCACTTGCTGTGGTGTGTTATCTCTTGGTGCTCACCCTGCATCAGACTGAGACCTCTCTTTGCCTCAGTCTTCAGTGTCCCCTTCACCTGATATTTCCTACTTTAGGATTTATTCACTGCGTTCACTATTTAGGAATTGCCCTTCATATTCCAGACTTTGTGGGAAAAGGTCAGGATGTAAAAATGATTAAGTATTTTCTACCCTAAAGACTCCTTGTCTGGCAGCTAGCAAGCAGCTTTGTGTCCCCAAGTCTTCACTGTCACAGAAAGCAGAAGAAGGGAAATTGCTTGCATTACGGATTCCTCATTGCACTCCCTCTGCAGGTGAAAACCACCGCTTACATGATAGATTCTTGGCTAAATCTCAGCACGGGACAAAGCCCAGCGGGCCTATGTCATCATCTGAGTTATAACGCTAAGACCTTTCTGTATGTGAGGCTTACAGATAGTGGAGACATACAGATGAGTGAAAATGGCCCTGATTTGCCTTTTCCTACAAAATTTTTTTTTAATGAATTTTATTATTTTTTTCCTTACAAATCTTAAAAGTAGCAGCAATGATCCCAGAAGCCAGTTTTCTCCTTCGAAAGACAAGGTATTCATTCTTTGAGCAAAACCAAGTTCCTATCTGAGGGAGAGTCAAGTAGCTTTAAATTACCCTTCCTTTCTAATTAGGTGTTAATTTTTTAACTATGTTCTCAGGACAGAGAAAGCTATGTTGTACAGTGAAACTTTCAAGAGTTAGAATTAGTTGTTAGGAAATTCCTAGGTATTGTGAGAAATGAGAAGTCCCCCCCAAGTGGGGGAAATTAGAAGTCCCCCAAGTGTGTTTCCAGAACACAAGCCTGGAGTCATTTGGGGAAGAAAGGGCTTGCTGGTTCACATCATGTGTGGGAAATGCTGAAAGCCATATTCTCAGAGATTCAGAACATATTACTGCATGAAAATCTTCTGCCATCCATTTAGCAAAGGCTTAATGACTGCCTGCTGTTGACTCAGCTCTGTGCTGTAGGATAGGGAGAGAGTCGGGAGTAACACAGCATTGATTCTTACCATGAGAGGACTCACTTAGTTGGAAAGACATGAAATAATTACTGCCATTCCTTAGAGATTGTGCTAGATGCCTCAAAGGAAAACATAAGGCACAATGGAAGAACCTCTCCAAGTCAGGGATAGTCAGAGAAGGCTCTTTGGGGAGGGAACGCCTGAGACATGAGGGAAGAGGGGGATTAATCAGCTGACAGAAGGTCAGGAGTAAAATGTTCCAGGCCGTGGGCCCAGCACTCGGGAAGGCCCAAGGGCGGCAGTCAGGCCTGTGTGAGGCCTTTCTTGCACCTACTAATCTCACCTCCTCTCAGAGGCTCTCTGAGGGGAATACCAGCCAGATGGTGCAACTCAGCAAAGATGAATTCTTTGGGATATCATCGTTGGAATTTAGCTACTAAGATGCATGAGCATTTCAGCACATACAATCCCACAATTTAGACTTGGCTTTGTGTCCTAGCAGTAGAGCAGTGCTTGGCAGACAGAATAAGTGCTTGAAATTACAGACTGAATGAGTGGCCTGACAGAGGGGTGCAGGGATGTCACCTCAGCAAATCTGGGAGGGAGCCCTGATTTTTCCAAGTCTGGTTCTTCATAATATTTAGATTTTCTAGCGTTTTCAGTAGCCTCAAAATGTCTTTTTTCCATTTAGAGAACTGATTGAAGTTGGATGTGAGGATAAAACCCTTGCTTTCAAGATGAGTGGCTACATATCTAATGCAAACTACTCAGTGAAGAAGTGTATCTTCTTACTCTTCATCAACCGTAAGTGAAATAAAAGCAAGTGGGGAAATCCAGCCAACGGGGCTCTTACAGGACCATGGGAAAATTCCCGATTCACAGTTTGAAGTACCCTCCGAGAAACCTCATGTGGAGATGTGGTTTGATAGGCCTAGATTTGCTCAGCCTGCTGACATGTGCTCACTACTCGCTGACTGTTTGCTGACCCTAGGTCTCAATTTTGAGTTGGAGCCCAGGAGAGGACAGCCCAGAGCCCTGTGAGCCAGCATCCTTTCCTCACCTGCTGCATCAGAACCTCACAAGCAGGCTGTAGGCAGATGTTTGTTCTCTCTGTAGAGCAGGCCCACTGATCGAAACTGCTGCAGACACTGGAGAGGGCAACCTTGGAGTAGGCGCTGTAGTTAAAGAAAAGAAGTGGAGTGCTAAGACCCTTGAGAGTATCTTAGTAAGGAATGAATTATTGATGATACACAGAGTTGTATTGGAAACCAAGGAGGTCGTTACCTCTATGCACTTGAATTTTTCTCCAATTCCTTTCCAGCCTTTTTCTCTCTGCTGACATATTATTTACGATTGCTACTTATTTAGTAAATACTAGTTGCATTCTTCTTCTTTTTACTTATTTGCATATTACATGGTTTGAGAGACAGTGGCAGGCAACAACAAGATGTTGTTGTGACTGTTTTTCCTCCAGAAACAAGATTCATCTCTCTATTCATTTCTTACCATTTCGCCACATAGGTCTTTTTACCTTTATTGCTTAAAGCAATTCATAGTTATTTTATAGTTTTATAGTTTTGCTTGCTAGTTCTCTACGGATAACAGTATATTCCCCCACCCACTTATGGTGATAATCAACTATAAAGCAGTTGCTCAAAGCAACAGAGAAACAGTAAGGAAGGAAAGAGCTGGTATTTTATAAACACATTCTGTTAAACTGGTTTATATTAACAGGGTTTTCCCCTACTTCATTAGGGGAGACTTAAGACTGATCTATAATAAAGTTTGCTGTAATCAAAGCTCAGAAAGTTTTCACTTGTGTTTTCCCTACCCATGGACAATAACTGCTCTGTAACACATGTGTTGACAAGTAAACAAGTAAACAAGTAAACATCAGCACAGTGCCCTCGAGTAGCCCATGTTGGTGCTTTGGCCACATGGACTGCATCGACTTCAGTTAACCCGCTCATGATGCCAAGTTCCCAGCCGCAGAGAGAGGTCAGGCCGGCAGGCATGGACTCAGTTATCTGCACACGGTAGGCTCACTCAGGTGGCAGGGACACAGAGCAGTCCTTACTGAGTCAGAAACATCAGCAGTGTGATTCCTTTTACCAGGCGCCCCCACTGCCAGGCCTGTTTGGGCAGGATGCGTGTTGCAGAGTACAGCGACACTGGCCAGGGCCATGGACGTTCAGAGACTAGTAGGCACCTCGTTGATAAAGTCATGGCCACGCTTCTCATTGACAAATCCTTGGCTACCTTGACCCAGGACAGCAGATCAGCAGCAGGCCATGTGTCACAGCAGCACAAACAGCTGTGTTTTCTAAAAATAGACCTCCCTGGGATTTTTAGTTTTATTTATCCCAGCTTGCATTGTTCTCCACCCCCGCAAACCTGCCTCAACTTCTAAATTACCTTAAACACAGCCAGTTATTTGTATTTCTGAAGTGCCTGGCAGACTCATCTTTCATGACTCAGTGTGTGTACCTGCTGTCGGAACTCCCTGAGGGGTCAGTTGCGCCCCTCACCTCACCTCTCTGTGGTGCTTACGTGTACAATGGGAGACAGTACGTATTTGCATTAGTGGAGCTACGTCACACTGCCCACCATGCCCAGCAAGCGCAAAGGTGGCCCGTCAAGGTAAACTGAGGGCAGGAAGTGGGGACAGAATGTACTAACGTCCTGCTTTTGCCACTTGGGCAAGAGGCGAGAGCTGCACATCCCCCATGAGATGCCGGGAAACAGCAACTGACCCCTTCCCCCCCAGGATCTGAGAGGGTGCCACTCCAGAGATGTTCCTCAGGTAGTGCCATGATTGATACGAATATGCACCTGTTGCCTCGCTCTTCAGAACAACTTTGAGCTGGTTACTTTCATTTTTTTTTTTTTTAGACCGTCTGGTAGAGTCAGCTTCCTTAAGAAAAGCCATAGAAACAGTGTATGCAGCATATTTGCCTAAAAACACACACCCGTTCCTGTATCTCAGGTAATGCAGCTACTCCCAGCCATGGCGCACAAGGAACAGAAGTTTGTTCAGCTTTCCTCATTGAAAGAGGTGGGCTTACAGTGCTCTGTCAGAGTGAACCCCATAATATGCCACGGGCCGGACAATGTGCTCTGCCTTCTCACGGGCACAGCTTTCCTTTTCCCTCATACATTGGGTCTTGCAGCAGAGCCTCCCTGAGAGTTCTGTGTTGGTGAAACAAAGGTGAATGAACATCTTAAGGCATCGGCCCCCACCAGAGAAACCCTTCCTCTCCCAGGGTCCCTCTGGCGCCCTCTGTTGACAAAGTGTTACAAAGCTCCGGAGCAAGCATATGGCAAGTGGATTTGGAGCTAATTAATAGCTGACCCAGCCTCTAAACTTACTTTCATATTAAATTTTAATGACAGAACGCTGTCTGGCGTATATTCTTGTTTGGATCCTCAAATAATGCTGAAAAATAGGTAAAGACAGCTTTATGCTTACAGATGAGACAACTGAGTGATAGACTTGCCCACAGGTTTATGGTTCCAGATGAGAGGACATACCTAGACATTCTGCTAATCTTGGAATCACAGTATTAGCAGCCTAAATGATGTTATTAAATGACATATAATAAATGTCAGGTGCCTGCAAATGTTTTATATGATTTTAATTCCCACCATATATTATATCCATTTTGTGAATGAGGAACCTTAACAAAGAAAGATGGTGTAACTTACCCCCAAACTACGTAGCTTTTATGTAGCAGGGCCAGCATTTTAACCAGGTCACTGAGATTTGACCTTGAGGTCTTGATTGCTGTGTCATTTAGCCTCCCTTGTATGATGAGTGTGATTTTTACCCCCCCAAACCCCCCACCATTCTAAGATGATAATTCCCCTTTTCTCCCTGCCAGTTTAGAAATCAGCCCCCAGAATGTGGATGTCAATGTGCATCCCACAAAGCATGAAGTTCACTTCCTGCACGAGGACAGCATTCTGGAGCGGGTGCAGCAGCACATTGAGAGCAAACTCCTGGGCTCCAACTCCTCCCGGATGTACTTCACCCAGGTGGGGGCGCTTTTCACCCACCAGCTTCTTTACCTTTGCCACCTTAAAACATGCTATGCAGATGTAACAGCCCAGGTATTCTTATCTGTTGCTTTAGGACCTTCATGATCATTGTCTCTCAGCAACATTTCTTTCTTTGAACCTCACTAAAAGCATTGTATTACCCCTACCTCCATCTAGCACTTTCAGTGGCTCCCCAGGGAAATGAGCTACCTAAAACATAGGGGCACCCTCTTCCTGGGTCCCTCTCCACTGGAGATGTTTAGGAGGAGGCTGATCCCACCTAGATGCCAAAGTGGAGGGGCGGGGTATGAGGGCTGTTCATGGCACATAGTCCTAGGCTGTCTGCTTCCACATCTCCCTCATGGAAGGGGAACTGGCCATTCCCACACCGGAGGACAGTTGTAAGCAGTGGGCGAACAATGAGAGGTAAATATCTAGAATAGGGCCTTGCACCATTCATCTTACTTAGTTATCCGGGTTCTAAGTACATAAGGTCAATTATCTAGGCTCCCAAGCTACCCCCCTTCTTAGGAGCCCTCAGTTTTCCCATCTGTAAAACAAGCAGGTTGGATAACAGGACCTGGTATCCCCTCCTAGTTCTGACATGTGGTTTGGGGCAGTCCTGTATCATCAGGAGCTTCGTGAGAACACCCAAGAGAAGCTACAAAAGTGGAAATAGTCTCCCCATTAAATTATACTGGGTCTTGCAAGCAGAAGGTGGGATTCTGAGAGGCCTCCTTCACAGAAAACCTTTTAAGTTACCAAGGATAAATATTTCTCATGATAATATTACCCACCTGAAAGAAGCTGGGTGGGAAATGGGCAGGCCCTAAGTAGGGAGAGGAAATGCACCTGGAGCAGCTCCCCGCCCCTGAACACAGGCGATTGGAGATTCTTGGGACAGAGAGGAAGTGAAAGGTCTCAGGGCGCTCCTGGTGACCTCTGAAAGGTGTGTGTGGCAGGCGGGCAGAGGGAAGTTCTGCCTGGGAATGGGCGCTCAGCCTGCTCTCCTGGGCTTGGGTGTCAGCATGAGCCCGAGGTGTTAGAGAGGTGAGAAGTGCTCAGATGCTGCAGGTCCCGTGCGTGCACGGGAGGCTGGTCCCACCTAGATGGGCAGAGCACCCACATACGCCCAGTGGGCTGAAGGAGTCTCGGGTGCGGAAAGCTCTGGGAGCGGCATCTGGGCCACAGGAACTGCCCGGCAGCTGTGGTTGGCTTATGTCTGCTGTGGCTCTCTTAGCCTCCACACCCCTTTCCTGCTGCTCGTGCTCTGCCTGCCTCCCCAGATATGGGCAAGACACTGCTGGGTGCCCGCAGAGGTAGCATAGAGGGTTCCTACCTTCGCAGAGGAACGCACATCTCCTGAAGATTACAGCCCACGCACAAACAGGGCTGTGTGGAGAGGATGGGGTGGTGGTGGGGGGGGTAGGGTGCCTTCTTTCCCAGGCTTGGGCAGTCAGGGAAGGGAAGGAGGTTTATGGAGGCTGACAGCCCACGATTGAGGAGGAATGAAAAGGACATTTCCCTGTTTCTGACAGAAAAACATTGAGGATAAAAGCCAAGAGGACTCTGAGGATCTGAAAGCCCAGAGTACCAGCCTGGCCTTCATTGCGATCACCTGGGAAGCACGGAGAAAATCCCGCCTTCATCCTCCCCAAGTCAATCAAGCCTTGGGGGTAGAGCGTGGGCACCAGTAGTTTTAAAGCCTTCACCAAGTGCTTTCATGTGAGCAGGTGAAGCACGGCTGGCTTAGTGTGGGCCTGTTGTTACACTGGTGAAAACTGAGCTGACGAAGGAAACCAGGGCGGGGTTTTCTTCAGCTTATTAAAGAGTATAGCTTTGACTTGATGGCCACTGATGGGACTGATCGGTGTTCAGTGAAGAATGTGGAAAATGAATTGGAGGGGAACAGGAGGGAAACTCGCAGCAGTTTGGGAGAAGGGGTGAGGGGTTTGGACCAACAGTTGGCAATAAATCTAGGATCGCCAGGACCTAGAATGAGTTGGATGGCCGCGGGTGAGAGGGAGCCATCCTGGCCTAGTTGAAGTCTAAGGAACGCAATTGCTGCAGATACTGGAGTTAGACTGACTTCACTGAGAAAAGCACTTTTCTGTATTTTTTCTAACACATAAAAGTAGTGATGCAACACATCTCATGAAGCTATCACACAGCTTCAAATACCATCAACATTTTGTCATTTAGTTTATCTGTCCCTCTCCCACTTGGGGTAGGGAAAGGAATATTTTAGAGCACATTCCAGGCATTTAGGTTTTCCCTGGTATTTCATAATGCATCAAAATTTTTTTCTGACATAATCACAGTGCTTTTTATTACACCTCATAAAATTAATAATAACATCTTACAGCCAATCCATTCAAATACCCCATTTATCCATAAAAGATATTTTCTAGTAGTTTATTTTTAAATATTTATCCATCAAGATTCTATCATTTGGCTGCTGTATCTTTCATCTTCATTTCGGTCTCTGAAAGTCACCCTAGTTGCTTTGTTTTTGTGCCCATTGATAACATTCTGAAGGCTGCCTGTAGAATAATGCACATTTTGGATTGGCTGAATGCTGCTTCTTACTGTCATTTGATTTCTCCCAATCCTCCATGTTTCCTATAAACTGGAAATTGGATCCAGAGGTATGATTATCTACAGATTAAAAAATTATTTTTTGCTAGATAATGCCATGCACTTCCCACCGGTCTCAGCAGGTGGCGCACTCTGTCTTGATATGTGATTCTGGAGATTAGTGCCACAGAGGGGTCAGCTAGTGATGGGCTGATTGATCCATCAGAAAGTTCCCCAAGGATATTTAGCGTACCGACTTCACCATTCACTGGTAACCATAACCCGAATCAGTGATTTCCCTGGATTGCAAGGTTATGGTTTTCTGCTTTATTATTTCCTTTGTGCTAATTAGCTCTGCGATATTTCTGTATAGAATAACTTACCTTTCCTCGTTGCCCAGAGCTACAGATTATCCTGAAATACAGTTCAGTCCAGAAAGTAAAGTTAAATGCTGAATTCTGTCCCTATATCAGTTTGCAAAGTGGTATCCTAGCAATCTTGAGTGACATATAATGACTTTCCCCCCTCTGACTCTTCTATTTCGCCCTCTCTCCCTCTCTCACCCCCATGTTTCTTTTATTTTCTTTGTAGTATTTTGTCATAACTGTTAACAAACTGATGTTAATTATAATTATTTTCTTCTTTGATGTGCAAATTATTCCATCTTAGGCCAGCAAAAGCCCCTACAAGCTCTGTTCTTGCCTTTTTCATCCAATTCCAGTATTCTTTGATAGTTTCCTTTTTCTGGCAAGACAAGCTGTTACAGGCTCACTTTGTGCTTTCCCAGCCCAAACCCTGGATTTGACTGTTTCTCAAAGTAGCTCTGGTTTATTGTAGTGGGCACAATATTTAGAGACTATAATCTGGGATTGGGGGTCCTCACTGCTGCTGGTTGGTCACTGATACTCGGCCTTTCCAATACACAGAACTAGGAAATAAATGTACTTACAAACAGAATAGTGGTTATCTGAAGCTGGGGGCGTAGGAAGGGGTGTGTGGAATGGTGGGTTTGTGTTTAATGGGAACAGTTTCTCTTTGTGAGGATGAAAAAGTCAAAAATATATATGTACTCAGTGCCATAACTGTACACTTACAAATAGTTAAGTGGTACATTTTTAGTTACATGTATCTCACCATTAAAAAAAGATCCTCTTACAGCAGGAAAAAGAAGGTAAAAATACAAGAACTTTACATTCAGGTTTCCATTTCAAATCAATTTTAAGATTATAAGAAATTTGCTAAAATCTTCAATTTTATATTTGCATATGCTTTATACTTCAAATTTTGGGTAAAATTGCTTCCATAATCATCCTGCCTCTAGCTTCTTTCTCCCATACTGCTCCATTTGGGGACTTGGGATTTTCTAGGTCATATTCTGAACCTTCCCATTTTTTTTAACAGACTTTACTACCAGGTCTTGCTGGCCCCTCTGGGGAGATGGTTAAATCCACAGTGCCTGTGACCCCCACATCTGCTTCGGGAAGTGACAAGGTCTATGGTTACCAGATGGTCCGGACAGATTCCCGTGAGCAGAAGCTCGATGCCTTTCTGCAGCCTGTGAGCAAGGCCCTGTCTAGCCAGCCTCAGAACACTGCCCCAGAAGACAGGGCAGATGCTGCCGGCAGAGCTGTGCCGCAGGATGAGGAAATGCTTGAACTCCCAGCTGCTGCTGAAGAGGCTGCCAGGAATCAGGGCTTGGAGGGGGATGCAACAAAGGAGACTTCAGATACGTCGGAGAAGAAAGGGTCTCCATCCAGTCTGGGCAACCCCAGGTATGGCGTTTTGGGGAAAGGGCAGCTTGCCTCCTTTGTTCTTTAATAAAGCTGCCTTCTAACTTGGACTTTTCATGGACTTTGTCCATCTTCTCTCCACCCAACATGTTCCCTTGACCTTGGAAATGGGCAGTGCTTGGTCTGTCTGCCTTTCATCTTGGCTTAAGTCAGCTATCATAGTGGCCTTTGGAGTTCCTTTAATGTCCATAGTGCCATTCATTAGTTCAAATTACATTGGAAGACTTAGCCTTATTTCTTTTTTAAAGATTTATTTATTTATTCATACAGAACTGGGGTACAGGCAGAGATGCGGAGGGTGAGAGGATTCACCACGTACAGAGTGGGGAGCAGAACAGGCAGATCAATGAAGTACACTGCTGAGGGGAGCAGTGGGCGTGTCAGGAGAGGTCTGCCGCGCCATGTAGATCTCCTCCCAGGGAGGTGGGGATCGAACTCATGTGGAAGTGGCTTAAGCTTCTTAGTGCAGTGCTTTAACCCGCTGCACCACCAGGAAGGGCCTTTAGCCTTATTTTTTAAGAAATGAATTTTGATAAAACTTCCACAGCAGTGGTGGCTAGACAGGAACACTGAAAATATCTGGAAGATTGTCTTTCTTTTCCCCTGGCATCACCAATTTATTTATTTGGAAGCAGAATTAAAAGTACATTTGACAGGGGCCCTCCCTGGTGGCGCAGCGGGTTAAAGCACAGCACTGAGAATCTAAAGCCGCTTCCGCATGAGTTCAATTCCCGCCTGCCCCGGAAGGGACCACATGGCGTGGCAGACCTCTCCTGACCCACCCGCTGCTCCCCTCAGCAGTGTACTTCGTCGATCTGCCTGTTCTGTTCCCCACTCTGTCTCTGGTGAAGCCTCTCGCCGCTCCTGAACCTCTGGCCTATACCCCAGTTCTGTATGCACAAATAAATAAATCTTTAAAAAAAAAAAAAAAAAGTACATTTGACAGAGATGAAATGTATGTTTATTCTGATACTTCTCCTAAGTGGTAATCTAATGCAGGATACATTACCGATACATTTTACATTATTTCTTCAGGGCTGTGGTTTGTCAATGACCTCAAACCTGGGTTCTTCAAATTTGAAGTTAGGGAATGTGTTCATGCCTTCTTTGCCATACATTTGCTTAAACTTAAAAAGCTCTCTATCCAGCTCTTGCTGATATTCTGGGCCAGTACCAACAGGGCGTCCAGATGCCTGTTGCTTAGTTTTTGCATCCTCTAAACTTGTCCACAAAGATTTTCTGTACAGGATCAAGTTCCTTAAATGCCCCTGCCTTAGCACCAGTTTTCCTTCTGAAGTGAACTGAGGCTGCAGACTGAACAAGAGAGGAGAACTTCAAGAGCCTCTGAAGAATCACGGTGATTCTGTTCCTTGCAATCAGTCCCCGAGCTGCCAGAGCCACCACCACCACCATTGTTCTCTGGAAGATTTTCTTTCAGCCTACTCAGAGCTATTTTCATTCCTCTCAGAAGAAACACACTTTCTCAACCCAAAATATAAGACCCCTGAAACCTAGAAGCTAGTGGAAAGAGCTAGAACACGGGCAGGGAGGACGCACGCGATGGGTGTTTGATTTGGTTGCTCCTAGTGTGTTGCACCCATGACTACGACATGACATCTCCCTGTCTCTGCCAGGCGGCTGTGGCTTCTTCAGGTGCACAGGTGCTGAACCTGGAGCTCGGGGACGCCACTTGCCTATGGCTACACACGAGTCCCTGGGGCCAGTTGACCATTGGAACCTTAATTTCAGCTTGCTCACTTCTGAGTCAGCCTAGTGAGACGACTTCTGAGGACTCCTTCCCAGAGAATAACACAGGCCGCTAACATTTATCGAACGTGCTCTGTGTGCCAGATGCTCTGACCTCAGCTAAAGCTCTTAAACAGACTTGCAGGGAGGTGCTACATTTCTGTCTATCACTTGGGGGAACTGACACCACAAACTGTTCACCACACAGCAGTCAAAGAAATCCTTTTATGCCAAAAATCAGATTGTATCGCTCTTCTGATGACAACCTGTGGTTTCCCACCACACTTGAGTTCAAACCACCCTCCCTCTTCAACCACTGCTCTGCTACTCTCCCCGGATGCTCTGGCCACACCGACTGCGGCTGAGCAGCACTGACTGAGTTTCTCACCACCTTTGTGCTCCCTGCATACTGAGCCTAGGAAGATTCGGGGTTCTTGTTACTCAGGTTGCAACTCAGATGTCACTGCTTGCAGAGGCCTTCTTTGTTCTTTTAATCTCAAGATCTCTCTTCAGTCCATTCCCCATGCTACATGACCTTGTTTTATTTTCTTGCTGCTACTTAAGTCACGTTGCTGTTTGCCTCCCACCCTAGAAAGTGCTGTGAGGGCCTGTGGCTTGTCCTGTTTTTGATGGCTGTATGTAGTTGATGTTATAGCAGTAACTGATGGAAGGTTAGCTTGAGGATGAAATGGATGAGGCTTGGCAAAGTCAGCTTACTTGTGGCTGGGCCCAGCTAGACTCCAAGGTCCTGCTGACCCACAGTGGGCTGCTGCTGGAGTCTGCGGGCTGTCAGATGAGCAGTGTGCCAGGAATCAGACTGACCTTGCTATTACACAGCAATCCCTCTGCAGATGTGCAGAGGGAGCACAGAGAAGCTGCTCCCTTTTCCAGAATGCAATTCATAAAATTTGTTTCATTCCTTTATTATTTTTTAAAGATTTATTTATTTATGCATACAGAACTGGGGTACAGACCAGAGGCTCAGGGGTGATGTGAGGCTTCACCAGAGACAGAGTGGGGAGCAGAACAGGCAGATTGAAGAAGTACACTGCTGAGGGGAGCAGCGGGTGGGTCAGGAGAGGTCTGCCACACCACGTGGTCACCTCCGGGGCAGGCGGGAATCGAATTCATGCGGAAGCAGCTTTAGATTCTCAGTGCTGTGCTTTAACCCGTTGCGCCACCAGGGAGGGCCACATTCCTTTATTTTTTTTTAAAGACTTATTTATTTATATATACAGAATTGGGGTACAGGCCAGAGGTGCAGGGCTTTAAGAGGATTCACCAGAGACAGAATGGGGAGCAGAACAGGCAGAGTGATGAAGTACACTGCTGAGGGGAGCAGTGGGTGAGACAGGAGAGATCTGCTGCACCATGTGGGTTACCTCCTTGGCCAGGGATCGAACTCATGCTTTGGTGACTGTGTAGAGCTTCATAGTGCTGTACTTTTACCGGTTGCACCACCAGAGAGGGCCATCATTTTTTAAGATTTATTTTTACTTATTTATGCATACAAGAACTGGCCAGAGGTGTGGGGATGAGAGGACTCACCAGAGACAGAGTGGAGAGCAGAACAGGTGGATCCACTGAAAACACTGCTGAGGGGAGCAGTGGGCAGGACAGGAGAGGTGTGCTGTGCCATGCAGGTCAGCTCCTTGCACCGTCAGGGAAGCCCCCACAATGCATAAAACTTGACTGAGTTAAATAACAGGAGAAAAAAACGAACAGTAATGATCTGCCAGTTCCTTATCTTCACTGCAGAAAGAGACATCGGGAAGGCTCTGATGTGGAAATGGTGGAAGATGAGTCCAGAAAGGAAATGACAGCGGCCTGTACCCCCCGGAGGAGGATCATTAACCTCACCAGTGTTCTGAGTCTCCAGGAAGAAATCAGTCAGCGGGGACATGAGAGTACGTAAGTGCAGAGGTCTGCATGGGACTCCAAGGGTTCGTCTGCTAGTGTGACGTTTTTGGCAGTGTAGAGAACATTCACGTGGGGTTGGCCCCTGGAGTGAGTGGAGCAAACCTCGCTCCTTTTACTCACCCGCAGCAGCAGCAGTAGCAGTTTAAAGACCATTTTCAACTGGGAAAGGGAAAAAGCCTGGTTTTAATTAGAATTAATTGGTATTCTCATTAAACCATGGGAATCAGAGTAAAGCAGCATTTATATAAGCTTCAGTTTGTTTCTCAGTTCAAAGCAATGTAATCGAATTCCAGTCCTGTGGCTTGAGTGGGGTGGCTGCCTCCGAGGGGATCCAGTGGGGGCCCCAGTCCTGGCGTTACCCTTGTACTGTGTCATCTCAGCATCTGACAGCCTTTCTGGGCCTCAGTTTTTCAGATTAACTTTACCCTTGGGTATCATGCTGATCAGGGCTAAAATGTAAGTATATTGGTTACACAGTAAAGAGTCAGATAGTTTTAATATTCTCAAGACAAAGTCGTAAGTCATTTTCATCTTCGTTGGAGAAAGCTTTTCAGGATACCCTAGTGTAGAACTAAGTTTTGTTTTGTATTAAAGATTGATTTAGTTATGCATACAAGAACTGGGGTATAAGCCAGAGGTATAGGGGGTGAGAGGATTTACCAGGGACAGAGTGAGGAGCAGGACAGGCAGACTGACTGAAATACACTGCTGAGGGGAGTGGGCAAGACAGGAGAGGTCTGGTGCAGATGGGGGTCACCTCCCTGCCTGGGGATCGAACTCATGCTTCAGTGGTTGACAGTTGCGCTGCCTTTTTTTTTTCATATTTTTTTTCCATCATTTTGTGCATTTTTCCATCTCAGTTGTAATCCCCTTAGGCTTCCCATCACCAGATCACCCATGTGCCATCACCAAAGTCCAGTGCACTTCCCTCCTCCTACTGTTTTTGATCTCATTCCCACTTCACCCCCATAAAATGTCTCTGGTATATAGCTGTTCCTTATTATTTTCTTGCCTTGTCCATTATACTCCTGATATGAGTGGATAGTGCTGTCTTTAACCTATGTGCCACCAGGGTAGCCCAGAACTGAGGGTTTTTTTTTTTTTTTGTCTCTTCTATGGTCTAAGTACAAAACTAGAGGGTGGCCTTAGTAAGATATATTCAAAGAGTAGGTGTTTATGAGAGGCAGCCTGGGAGGTGAAGCCCAGAATCTTTATTTTAGGGGATATCAAAGTCAATACTCAGTCAGACAAGTCTCTGGAGTCTTACCCACCCCTGTGGGCACGCTGTCAGTCAGTAAACAAGGTTATTTTTGGAAGGTCCAGGATCCACTCAGTGTTCCATGGAATTAGGCTCATTTCAGGGATTAGAAATGGCTGCTTGTCCCATACTTTATCTGTTAACAAATGAGGGCAAGTCATGAGAACTTGCTGTCATTTGAATGTGAAACTCTGCTAGACATTTTATCTACAACTTGATTTCCTTGGTTTTTGGTAAATACTGGTTCTAGAAGTACATACTCTTAATATGGTTTGCCACCAGATGAGGGTTTTTAGGTCTGTGAAGTCAGTGACAAACCTTGCTATGCCTGTCCCTAAGAAATGACCCCTGACCCCGTGTTAAAAGGTACCATGGTGTTGCAGGTTGTTTAGTTAAGTAGCTGACTGCGACATAAGAATGAAAGACACTGTAACCGAGGAAGGTGGCCACCCAGGGTCCCTGGGCCAACATCTGCCTGGGGTGCTTCATCATCTCAGGCAACAGCCGCAGGCCCTGGACCGCACTGCGGCCAGGCCGCCCTCCTGCCTGCAGGAACCAGGGGTGGGCCACCCTTCCTTTGGCTTTACTTGTTGCTTTTCAGTGAGACCCAAGTTTTTCACGAACTCGGCTATATGGTTTGGTTTTGAAGCACAGAAGGATATTGTCCCATTTTGCTACTTGCAGAAGGAAATGCCCACAGCCTTCCAGTGTTGTGGAGCTGTCTGGGGGGAATGAAGTTTAAGTCCTGGAAGTCCAGAGAGGCCACTGAAGAGGTCGGGCAGCATCACAAAGCCAGTGAAGAAAAGGCTTGCCGGTCTTCTTGGTTGTGTTGCCTGGAGGACAGGCAGCGCTGAATGACGAGACGCCCCCTCCCTTCCCTGCCGTGCTCACTCACTCGCAGAGGCCCTTCAGTAGCTGTGGATGCGTCAGAGCATTCCATGAACAGTCTGGATGGAAAATCTCTGACCCTGTTTTAGTGGCTTACACTGCCTTCTCTTTCCTCCAGTGCCTCATTATTCAAGATTATTTGATGTTCTCCAGCTTTTAAAATAATCATTTTCCTCCTACGCAGAACATCCTGTAGAGACATTGAGTTTCCAGTGGGAACAGAGAAAAATGCTTATTCTAAAAATGAAGAAAATAAGCCTCTTTATATGGGGGCGGTAGGGGCTGGGATGTGGGGTGAGAGAGCAGTGTGCGTTGCTGAATTTATATAATAAATTGTGCTGCCCAAGCTTGAAAAAATAAGGCACAGTAACAAGATGTGCAGGCTTACAGCTCCCCTGTTGTGCCTCCCAGTTGTGGTGCCGTTTTCACGCCTTTCATTAAAAAGAGAAATTGTACACCCACACTACACAAACAGGTACAGATGTATTGGTAAATACAAAGCCATGTATATAAAATCCACAAAGGGTCCACAGAAGGCAGGTGAACACCTGCTCAAGAAACAGAACTTATCTGTCTTGAAATGTTACATGCTTCCCTCGATTCCATCTCCTTCCTGCCACCCTTAGGGTTAACTGCTACCCTAAATTTTGTAATAATCATTTCCTTCTTATTAAAGCTTTATCACCCTATTTGTAGCCATAAAAAACTTGCTTAGTTTTGTATTTTTTGTAATGGAACTATCCTCTATATTTCTGCAGTTTGTATATTTATATATACTTAGAAACAGGCATTAAAATTCACCCATCTTGGGTCCTCTCTGGTGGCACAGCGGGTTAAAGCACAGCACTAAGAAGCTAAAGCCACTTTAGCATGAGTTCGATTCCCACCCCGGAGCTAACCCACATGGCGCGGCAGACCTCTCCTGACCAGCCTGCTGCTCCGCTCAGCAGTGTACTTCCTCAGGTGGACTGTTCTGCTCCCCACTCTGTCTCTGGTGAATCCTCTCACTACCCCTGCACCTCTGGCTTGTACCCCAGTTCTGTATGCATAAATAAATACATCTTGAAGAAAAAAAATTTCACCCATCTTGGGCCCTCCCTGGTGGCACAACGGATTAGGATGCAGCACTGCAAGCTGGCTACAGCCGCTTCAGTGCAAATTTAATCCCTGATCCCAGAGGTGATCCACATGGGGCAGCAGACCTCTCCTGACTCACCCACTGCTGCCCTCAGCAGTGCACTTCATTAATCTGCCTGTTCTGTTCCTCACTCTGTCCCTGGTGAAGACTCTCACAGCCCCTGCACTTCTGGCTTATACCCTAGTTCTGTGTGAATAAATTAGTAAATCTTTTTAAAAAAATACACCCATCGTCCTACATTCTGGTTACTTTTTCTGTGTGAGATATCCACTTTGTGACAACGTTGTTGAAGGCCTTTGGGAGGACTCATTCGGCCTGAACCCCATTTTCACTCTTGACCCCCCTTCCCTGCTGAGAGGATCAAGATCTTGGCAGGTTGATTAAGGACCCTGCCCTAGATGGTGTACCTAGGACAGTTGGTTACCACTGGGTCCTAACTCAATGCGCTGTTTTCTAAAGGCGTCATGTAGCCATGTGCCCCTCCAAGGGGGACCCAAGCTTTCCTTTCCTGCTCCTTTTCGCCTGTATTTGCTATTGTCAAGATTCCACCTGTTTGATATTGGTGTCAGTGGTGGTTTTTACTTGCCTGGCCTGGCTACTCATAAGTGCAATTTCTTCTATTTACTTCCCATTCAAAATTTCCGCTCATTTTTCTGGGTTTGGGGGATTTGTGGTTTGTTATTTTGTTGCTGCTGTTGTTTTGGTCTTACTGATTTTAGGAGTAGTCTACAAGAAAACATCTTCATCAATGCTTAGTTCTAATGTAGGCACATTTTATGAGTTGATCTTAAAGATTGACTTTTTAATTTATGTAGAAATACTTCCTTATTCTGCATAATTAAAAATAAGCTTTTATATTGTCTCCCAAAATGCTTGTACTTAGATCTCTAGTCCACCTGGAATTCACCTTTGGTGCATGGTATTTGAGTCAGTTTCCATGTGAGTATCTAGTTGTTCCATAATACTTTCTGTTGTCAGGTTGTTTAAATTTAGTGGCTATTATTTGCTCACAGTCATACCCCCTAGACTTTTCATGGTCTGCTTGAAGAACATCCTTTAGTGGGGCTTGATGGCAAACCGAGTTTTGCTTTCTCTTTCATCCTTATTTTGAAAAGTTTTTTTGCTTGGTTCCAGATTGGCAGTCATTTTTCTCTTTGTTCCTAGTGCCTTTGAGATCTCTTTTCTTGAGCCCTTTGTTACCTGTGTATGTCATAGGTGGATTTTGTTGAACTTCCTAGAGTCAAGGTTTGGAGTCCATCACTTCTGTGCAATATTTTGTCTTCAAAGTCTTCAAATATTCTCTCTCCCCCTGCACCCACTCTCTGGAACTTGGGTTATATATTTACTGTCCTCCGTGTTGTGTAAGATGTCATTCACAATTCTCTCTCTTGGCTACATTCTGGACAATTGCTTTAACTCTACCTTTTAGCTAATTACTTTGACAACTTAGTTTAATCTGTTAAATTTTGATTTCTTATTTCATTTTTCACTTTTAGCAATTTACTTAATTCTCTGGAAAAATCTCCTGTTACGAACTCATTGTACTATCTCTTAAACATAATGAACATACTTATTTTGCTGTGTTTCCAACCTCTGGAACCTTTGTAGATATGATTTGAGGCCCAGACATAATAGTATTTTGGACATTTTAGTATTTTTTCCATTCCACTGAGAATGCAGTCGTTGGGGTCTGTGAGTCACATACAGAGTAGTAGTCTTCCACCAGACTCTTGATTTCAAACCATTCTTGGGCTTTTGTTCTCCTTTCTCCACACCTTAGATCCTGTGAGACTAAAATTCATTCGTTTGTTCCTCTGGTATCTTTGGATAAAATTGTCTTCAGACCTCTCATGACTTCGCTGGGTTCCTGCTTTGTCTTAGATTGTGACCTTTGGGTATTCCTTAGTCCCTTGTTTCATTTAAATAGAATATATTTTACTCTTTTATGTCTTTATCAGTGGAAGGCATCTCTGCTTGTTTGCTATCCTCAATGTGGTACTCGGTGCTTTGGGCTGCACAGAGATCCTGTGAGCTGAGTACTCACCTGTTTTCTGGTTCTCCAGCTCTTCGGGAGATGCTGCACAACCACTCCTTCGTGGGCTGTGTGAATCCACAATGGGCCCTGGCACAGCATCAGACCAAGTTATACCTTCTCAACACCACCAAACTCAGGTAATCAGCAAGAGCCATTAAGTCCAGGATGTATGAGCATAAAAAACTGGGGAGAGCAGCTCAAGGTAGTTGGAAAGGGACCCAGACTTTGAAGTCCAAGTTCAGTCATTTACCATTTACGTGACCTTGGGTAATCTACTTTCCTAAACTATCTCAGATTACTCATCTGTAAATTGGATTGTTATTACTTAACTTGTAGTTGTTATGAACAGTAGAAATGACTTAAGAAACCTAGTGTTTGGTGCTCGATAAATATTGACTGCTGTGAGCCAGGTGTTAAGGGCTTAGTGCTTAGCACGCTAGCACCTGCTGTGTGCAAGAGTGTACTGTGGAGGATGCAAGAGAAAAAAAGACTTGACACCTCCCTTCCCTCCAGCATGGAAATATGACAGGGCTTACTCCAGCCACTGAATGAGTCAGTGAGTTTGACGAGCGCAGGAAGGGTGACGCCAGCACTGCCCTTTGTCAAGCGCATAGCTGGTGACATTTCTGTTGTTTGTATCCAGGGACTTTGTGGATGAGCTCCTGTGACGTGGAGAACCTATATTAAATGTCCTTGAATCAGTACACTGCTACCTTGGGAGGGTGCTGCCAGCTTGCATACCAGAGTCTTTATTCCCGTGAGACCCTTCTGTGCTTCAAGACCCTGCGCAGGAGGGTAGCCACTCCCCATTGCATGAGGTGGCACACGAGATAATCGCCTCGTTGACGCTCTAACCCAGCCCCTGCCCCAGCTCACAGCTTGGTGTTGGCACACTTAGCCTCCTTTCAGAACTCATTCCTCCTAGGCTTGGAATTCTACTACCCTTGTTTGTTAATTTTCAACATATCGAAGTGTTCCAAATCAGTTGTGTTCAGGCTCATTTCAGAGATAAAGATCCAGGCCAGTCCTAGAATTTCAACTATTAATAAAGGGCTTCCCAATAAGAAGCAAAGAAATGTACTGAGCAAACCAGATTCAGATTGCAATGTCTGGACTCAGCACCTGCCTTCCCTACTTTACTGATTCCAATCTGGGGCAATTCAGTCAGTTGCCAGTACCTCAGTTTCCCCACAGCAGGTATAGTAGGTGCTTTGTCTACCTTGATAGTGAAGTCTTCAGACAACATCTGTGGGGTGTAGATAGCTGTAGGACTGTAAAGTACCATTTTTGTCAATAATCTGTTTTTCTAAGTTGTTCGATATATGCTTCAGAACTGCCTTTGGAATGTTGTCGATCAGTGCATCATCCTAAACCATGTTGGTATGTGTCTGATTATTTCTTCTGATTATTTAGAAAGTCTCCCTGTCCTCCCCATACATTCTAAATAATTTTTAATGGTGAATTATAAAGTGATTTTAAAGGATTCTTGGTAAATAGGAGAAAAGGTAAGCAAACAATAACTCCCTAATTCTTACTACAGGTGTAAAAGCCCTTTTATAGCACCAGAGGGTGGGACAGGCATGGCCGACGGCACGCCGGGCAGCGCCTTCACACTGTATCTGTGGTGCCACACACCAAGCTGAGCACAGGGACTGAGCTCCGCAGAGCCCCGGGAGTCCCTCCACAGGGCAGAACTACCACGTCTCATCCCTGCTTCCAGGGCGGTTTCTTCTGTTTTGTCCCTACTGATTGGCTCTCAAGCATGGATTCAGGTTTTCCTTAAAACTACTTCATCTTTTTTTTAATTTTCAGTGAAGAGCTGTTCTACCAGATACTCATTTATGATTTTGCCAATTTTGGAGTTCTGAAATTATCGGTAAGTTTATTTCCTGCTTCTCATTTCTGAGACTTCAACATCTGCTCTTTTTTGAGAAAAACAAACAAACAGCTCTACCCTCCTATCTTATTTGTATTGTATTAAATTTCTCTAAATATGCTTAGGGTAGTTCCTGTCTTGCATGATTTACATATGGAGGTAGCTTTAGTTACAGTAGTTTTAAACAAAGCATAAGTTATTTGGTAGCCAACTCTATTGTTATTACTGTTATTGTCATAGAAGTTAATACATTTCTACTTAATAAAATTTGCAAAGAAAAAAAAATTGAAACTTTCAGGCCTCATGACCCAAAAACAATCCAGGCTCACTATTTTAGTACACTTATTATAAGACCTTTTCGTTACCTAATTTAAATTGAGTTGAAATTTTATTACTTATTGATGTAATTTCCTATCTTTTTACATGTGATATGCCCTACAAAAAATTCTCCTAGGATTTTTATTGGAACTGTGTTGAACCTATAGATCCTTGTGGGGAGCTGACAGGAGGTAATCTTTTTGTTAGCTTTATCCTTTAATATTTCATATTTTTGTTGATCTCACTGCAAATGTCACTTTGAAAACATTTCCAATTGTTGCTAGAATATAAAACCTATATAGAATATAGGTTTTTATACACTGATCTTCTGTCTTGCAACCTTGTTAAACTGACTTAATTTTAGTAGCTTTTTTATGGATTCAGATTTTCTACATGGACAATCATCACATATGTGAAGTCAGTTTTAGCTGAGCCTAGCTAATGCCTTTTATTTTTTTCTCTTGCCTGATTGCACTGGCTGGAACCTTAGTACAATGTTGAATAGAAGTGGTGAGACTATAAATCTTTCTTTTGATCCTTATCTTAGGGGGAAAGCATTGTTTTCACATTAAGGGTGCTTTTTGCTATAAGTAGATTTTTTGTAGACTGGGCCCCCTGTGTGACTAAGAAATTTTCCTTCTTTGCTTAAGAGTTTTTATCCAGAAATAGATTTGGTATCAGTGTAATGCTGGCTTTATGAGTTGCCCTTATTTTCCATCAGAAGAGTTTATGAGTTGGCATTCATTCCTTAAATACTCGGTGTTCACAAGTGAAGCCATGTGGGCTAGATATTTCCTCATGGGAAGGTTAACTGGAAGCTCAGTTTTGATAAAGAACTGTTTGTAGCTTTATGTTTTTCATAGATAAAGAGTTACATTTTTCTTGAGTGAGCTTTGCTGTTTTGCTTCATTCAAGAATGGTTATCCATTTAGGTTTTTGAACTTGTTACCATAAAGTTGTTCCTAATACTTTTTATTCCTTTATATGTCTGTAGGTCTGTAGTTATATAACACTTCATCCCTAATGTTCATAACTTGTGTCATCTCTTTTGAACTTGATCAATCTGGCTAAAAGTTCATTAATTTTATTAATCTCAAAGAATTATCTTTGGTTGCATTGCTTTTTCTGTTTTCTATTTCACTTACATCTGCTTTATGTTTCCTTCTATTTATTTTAGGTTTAATTTTCTTTTCTGTTTATTTCTTAAGGCAGCAGCCGAGGTCATGGATTTGAGGTCTTCTTTCCTAATATAGGTGTTAAGTGCTAGAAATTTCCCCTGCGGGTTGCTTTAGCAATCACAAATTTTCTTAAGTTTTTCCATTTTCATTCAGTTCAAATACTTCCAAATTTTCTTGTGGATTTATTCTGACTCACAAATTATTTGTAAGTCTGCTATCTACTTTCCAATCACTTAGAAATTTTTCAGAGATCTTTGATTTCTAGTTTAATTCCATTTTGGTCAAAGAATATACTTAAAATTGTTTTAGACTTAATGAGACTTGTTTTGTGATACACAACAAAGTCTATGATGGTGTTATGTTCCATGTGCTCTTGAGAAAATGGATAGTCTGGTCTTGTTGACTAGACTGTTCTATAAATGGTAAGTATTTTAAGTTGATGGTTTTTCTCAACTTTTTTCCAGCCTAAGTTTCTATCTACCTGTTCTATCAATTAGTGAGAAAAGGATATTGAAACCTTTAATAAATAATGATAAATTTTTCTTAGCAGTTGTTTTACCCATGTATTTTAAAGTTCCGTTATTGTGTGCATAACTCGGAAGTATTAGGTCTTTTTGACTAATTGACTCCCGTAATGAAAAAATAATAGTGGTATATAACATGTAAAAAAAAAACAAGATGTTTGACAACAGTAACATCAGAGAGGGAGAAATGGAAGGAAAATCAGATATCTTACTTTTAACAGAAAGTTGTCTTTCTCATCAGATGACTTTCTTGAAACAGAATTCAATTTAATATGTTCTCCCTCCCCATCCTCTTTAGTTACTGATGAAGCAGTAAAATGAAATGACCTGCTTAGTGATTTTCTAGAAATATACTTGAGGTAATTATGTTAAGTGAAATGAGCAGAAAGTGAACTATAGATATTGGACAGTTTCAGTCATCTGTGGAATATAAATAACCAAAAACCAGCAGGAATAAACCTTGACCTTAGTGAGAGAATATAATGGTTACCAGAGAGTGGGGAAAGGAAGCAGGGTGGGGACTGGCACAGGTGGCAGGCAAGTGGAACACTTGCACAAATGAAGAGCAGGAATGTGACTCCAAAATTAAAATAGAAGTTGAGAAAAACAATGTAAGTGGGGTCCTTTAAAGCTACACAGAAGACAAGGCCCCAACCGCCCCACCTGTTCAGCAGGCTCTTTCACATCTCTGTTCAAACAGCCATTAGTGTAAATGAGGAAGAGGTTCTGTTGTGGGTTGGCAGGTGAGTGTTAGATTTGTGTTTCTCGCCTGCTGTTAGGATCATAGTTTTGTAAGAATTCAGGCCTCATTTGGGTGTCCTGTTAACACTTGTCCCTTAATGTTCTCGCTCATTCCTAGGAGCCAGCACCACTCTTTGACCTTGCCATGCTCGCCTTAGATAGTCCTGAGAGTGGCTGGACGGAGGAAGATGGTCCCAAAGAAGGACTTGCTGAATATATTGTTGAGTTTCTGAAGAAGAAGGCTGAGATGCTTGCAGACTACTTCTCTTTGGAAATCGATGAGGTACATGGTCACCATTTTTATGCCTGTTCTCTTCTCCAAATAAGAACAGATTCCATTGTTGTTCCAAGGTTAAGATGAGGTTGTCCCCACAAGCAGCAGCATGTGACAGAGGAAATTTCCCATTTGCATTGTTAGGCTACACAACCTCTTCCTGCCCACCGGGGGTGAAGTACCCAGACACAGGGAGACTTGATCCATAGTCCCTGTAGACCAGTGAATGGGACGATGACACTCTCCTTACTGCTACCTCTTACCCCTTTGGGGCTGGTGAGCAGATCCAAAGAAAAGGTTGTTCTGCTTAGGTCAAACAAGTCCTTTAAGTCCTTAGTGTTTCTGTTCCCAGCCCCACCCGCCAAGCACACCCACTGATGTGATGCATGCTCTGGGCGATGACATTTGCTCTAACTATAAACACAGTACTTCTTACCCTTGTCCTGGCCTTTTCTTTCCCAAGCAGGAAGGGAACCTGATTGGTTTACCCCTTCTGATTGACAACTATGTACCTCCTCTGGAGGGTTTGCCTATCTTCATTCTTCGACTAGCCACGGAGGTAAGTGGTCATGCCCACGCTAGTCTTTTGATAAGCATGTGCTGGAGGGAATTTCATCTGGAATGAGAAAGATGAAAAGTTAAAATAGCTGAAGCCACCCTCCCCTCCCCATATACTCAACAATATTCAGCAACATTAAGTCGTCTATGATTTCCATTTAGACATGAAATCTGTTTAAATCACTTATTTTATATTAATACAGTCTTTTTCCTTTGGATCAGGTGAATTGGGATGAAGAAAAGGAATGTTTTGAAACCCTCAGTAAAGAATGTGCTATGTTTTACTCCATTCGGAAGCAGTATATATCTGAGGAGTCAACCCTCACAGGCCAGCAGGTACTGTGGTACACATGCTGGCACTTCACGATTGGAATGGGTCCACACAACAGTTTCATTTCATTAAGAAATTAAACATGCCACCCTTCAGTTCCGAGAACTGCACTGCACATGGTCAACTTTTATTCATTCTATTTATTTCCTTCTGCTGGTCTGGGAAGTACCTCCAGATGTTCTATGATACATAAAAACCTAAGCCATCCCAGTGAAAGATGGGACGTTGAGTGAAACTGCCCAGGGCTAGTGCATCTTACCCTCCCCTGTGGGCCCTTAAGTGTGGAGCCAGCCCTCAGAGTCTAAGCTAGTCTCCTCTGGCTCTTTTAGCTTTTTCTACCTCCTACACTCCTTTACCAGGAAAGCAAAGCTGTTCTGAGGTCAGCTTGACCCAGAAAGGGCCTGGGCTCCTCGTTTCCATGTTACCTTTTCCAAGCAAATAACAATGATTTTCATCAACAACTACTTTGGGTGGGAAGTAGCAGTTGAATAGTGCAAGAATCAACGAGTAGCCACCTTATAACCATCTCAGTGACTGTTATCCGTTGAGGGAGAGAGATATATACCAGTTTTATAGATGAGGACAATAAGGGACAGCTGGCCTTCTCAAATGTTCCCCAGAGCCTGGAGGAGGTGGAACAGATATTCAATCCAGTTGCTACTGGCCAAAGTCCCTAAGGCAATAGGGAAATACCTTATTCCAGTGGGGCAGGAAAGGTAGCACACTTGCCAAGCTGCTCAGAATACAGATGGTCCCAACTTGGGCTGGCTTAACTTACAATTTCAATTTTTCAACTTTATGATGGTAGGAAAATATTAAGCATTCAGTAGAAACCTTGGCTACTTCGTGTTAAGAAAGCACAGCCCACAATATGCCACCAAAACTTTTCAAACTGAGTGCACATCAGCCAGGAACCCAGTGGGCACTGAAAGCAAGGGGAGAGGCTTGTGACGTTTGCCACGTCTTTTCCAGAGTGAAGTGCCTGGCTGTACTCCAAAGCCTTGGAAGTGGACTGTGGAACATGTTGTCTATAAAGCCCTCCGCTCACACCTTCTACCACCTAAACATTTCACAGAAGATGGAAATATCCTGCAGCTTGCTAACCTGCCGGACCTATACAAAGTCTTTGAGAGATGTTAAGTATATGGTCTCCTGTAGACTTGGGTGTTTCGTTTTCCTTTACATTCTGATGTTGGCTGGAGACTCACATTTGCCTTCCAATTAGTTAGTCCTCCTTTGTGCATGAAGGAGTTGATATGAATAAAACTGTCAGTCAGATGTACCCTAATATGATTTCTTCAATTTTACTACATTTGAAGTGCTTCTAGATCAACTTTTACATAGTGAATACATGACAGTGTTGAAGAACCCCAAAAGTAGTTTGAAAGCCATCTGGGCATCTAAAAAGGCTTCCTTGAAGATTTCATAGAGCACACTCTGATTTGATTCTTTATTATGATAAATTTCTAATACCATGTGGTACATGTTATGTTGGTTCAAGTGCTTTTAAAAGAGATCTTGAACTTGTAAGAGACTCTGATGACACTGACTGTGGAGAAAGCTGAACTGGCAATCTAAAAGTACCATCAACAACTAGTGGAAAAACCTTGGGAGAAGGAACAGTCTTTTACCCAGTCAAAGTGGTGCATTTGGTTAATGGCAATGAATATGAATACTTTCTGCTTAAGATAAAGAAACCTCTATGTATTCTTGTTTGAAGGATGATGTAAAAATAAGTATTTAAACTATGCCATTAAAATGAGCTACCTTAGTATTAGCCTGCATTAACACATGTGCAGTGAGCACAGGAGGAATGCTGGTAGTTTTGAGGTAAAATTTAGATTAGAATACTCTGAACAAAAGTCTGTGGATAAGAATAGAAAGCTACTGAAAAAGAAGCCATTCTACTTCAAAAAGACAGGGACAACATAAAGGAAGACTTTCTCTTTACCTCAAGAAAGGCAAAAATTAGGTTCCAAAAAGTAGACCAGGGCATCTCAGAAATGAGATTTCACAAGCCCAGGAGAAGCACAGGCTAAGTGAACGAGAGTGGAGAGAGGAAGGGGGTTTCCGAGGCCTCCTGAGCTGACCACAACACGTGCACATGTGGGATTCTAGGGTGAACCTGCACTTTAGAAAGTCCCCTCCCCCACTCCACCCATCTGCTGTTACTACTAGGAAATCATCTCAATTCAGGCAATTGGGGTTCATGTTTTAAAAGCAAAGCTCTAATTACTCTAAAGGGAATAAATATTAAAGATTTTATTCACGAGTCTAATTTTATTATATGGCCTTAATCCATTAGACTTTTGCCAGTACTTTTTCTGTGTAAACACATTAAAGATACAACAATAGTAAAAACACCTTAATTCTGAGAGCAAAAGGGAACCACAGGTTCTGTAGTGACTATACTCAATGAAAATTGACCTGGGTACCTTTGAAGAAACTAAACTTCCTAATAGACAAAAGTTCTTATCCCATTATTTTTTTCTTGAGGAGGGATAAGACAGGAGGGGCATGGTTGCCAGGATTTATTTTAAGGCTCCTCTTGCAAAATGAATGTGTCAGCAGCCAGTTGTGCTCAGCAAAAGGGTGTGTTTAATAGACTCTTCAGGCAGACTGCCCACTGCCTGCCCAGCCCCTCCCTCCCTGCTGGGCTGGTCTGAGGTTTCATTCCACAAACAAGCAGCAGATGAAATACTTTACAGGAAACAGCACAGTTGATGTTGAAGACTAAGGAACCTACTCTTACTTTAAGAGTATTAGACCTTGGACTTCAGGCCCCATGCAATAAAGCAAGTTTTTTATACATTCCCCATTACCTTTTTCTTATATAAATTTAAATATTTTACAAAAAAAGTCTTTTTCCACCAAAGATATAAATTTGAGTGAAATATATATTCCCCTCCCGTGAACTTGTTTCTTCTAAAATATATATGCTATCTGATATCATGGGTAAATGTCTTTGACCACTGGACAACACTGAAGTTTCAACTGCCCTGTGGAGAAGGCACTTGTGTTTTGAGGTCTCCAGCAAGAATCTCAGTGAGTACTCAGAGTCTGTCCTCCAGAACCTGTGCTGGGCTTCCAAGTGCCCAGGCACAGGCAGCTGGGGAAACGGTAAGCTTGATTCTAAATTATGGACAAAATAAAAACAGCACAGACCAGTTCTGAGCTTAGAATCAAACTACAAACAAAATCCAGAGTGTTCATTCAAGAAGATTCAAACCTGTTTCATTCTCTTATAAATTAGAAAATACAAAGGTGGCTATTTTAATGACAAAGCTCAAACAGTACTGAAAGGGGGTCATGTCAATGGACCAAGTGTCAGTCCCTCTGGGTGGCCTGCAGCAGCACCCAGGCTGAAGGACGGCCTCCCTACTGCTGGGCCAGAAGTGCTGTCCTGTTGGCCTTCATCTTCTCCAGTCGTTTGGCCAGGTGGCTGTTGGTCATTTCCATCTCCTCGATCTTGTCCAGTGCTGTCCGTAACTGGAGACAAGAAGAGTTCAGTCACTTCTCATGTTCAGAAACAAAGCTCAGTGCTGCTTTATTTGAACTTTCTGGGAAATGGAAGGACTGCTAATTGCAATGTCCTTTACCAGGATCCTGCAGCCTGAATGCTTTCAAGGCAGCTCGAGGGTTAAACAGGATGCTGAGATGAATCACAGACAGGGTATATATAGAAGCTGGAGAACAGATCTGATATAAAAGCAAAAAGTAAAACTAATCTTTTTCTTATTAATTTGTCAAAACAGCAAAGTAAATGGCAGTCACTCTGCAGGTCAAAAACCAACACAGAATAACTCTACTTACTGAACCCAGGATTAAATTCCTATGCAGCAAATTGTTTATTTCCAAGGATTTTTTTTTTTTGAGGAATATATTCCAAAGAACATATTAAAACATACCTCTCGTTGTAACTTCCTTTTCTCTGCTTTCAGCTCATCTTCAACTTTCTCAGCATTCTCAGCAGCAGTTTTATATCTCAGCACCTGTCCCTCTAGCCGGTTAATCTGTAAATTTGAGAACACAGGGCTCTGGTTTGGAGCACTGAGCGCCACCAATTTTTTGTAGCCAAGATGGAAGTACAATGTCATGACAAATTCCAAGTAATCTAACACAGGCCTCCTCAGGGTGAGTCATAGGTCTTGCTATTTATGTATCAAGAACTGTCCCCAGGGAGGATTACAGCTGTAAAGTCAACAGAGGGCCAACTTCCCATGTTAAGTTTTATGATGACCAGAGTGTTTAAGTGCCAAAGTAACATCTCAGGAAGACACTAACCAAATGGGAAAGTTTTAGACTTTGAAACATATGGTAGTTGATTTTGTTACAAACTGTGATCTTGAATTCACTTTAATTATCTATAAAAGACAGAATTATAGTTATGATTTTCCACATTTTTATAGACAAGAGAAAGTGAACTGCTCTGCCAGGCATTCTTAGCTGGCTTTTCTCCTTTAATACAGACCTTTCAGAGTAACTTAACTGCCAAGACAGCGCAGAAAGGCCTGTATGTTCATGGACTTTGCTACCTATTTGGAATCAGCAGATGTTTTAAGGGACTTTAAAATAATTTGGTACCCTGGAGAAGAATTACTTACACTTTGCTCCAAGGTGGTTATATCCTGTTCTGCTTTTGAAAGCTTGAACTTATATTCACTAATTTGTCTATTGGCATCTCCTAGAATAGAAGAGAATAATGAATCACCTCTTAGAAGTAAAGATGACCCCTCCTGCAGCACAGGCAAGGGCTGTGCTATTCACACCAAACACACACATCACAGCCACAGCGTGACGGCAGCCGTGGGTCTGAGTATGTTTGCTCCAGCACGTGGGTTGCAACAGCATCATTTCAGTCAGGAGTCAGATCTTTTCATTCCATGATTTGTGGGACAGACTTTTGAGCAAGGAGCCCCGCCAACTGTACCTGTAGCCCTAGGCCCCAAGAAGTGATGTGCCCAGGACCGCAGCCTCTGGTTCCCTGGCCCCAGCCACCCCAAGGCTTCTCAGCTCTCAGGTCTCCTTCTGCTCACCCGTCCATTAAGTGCTTTTTGTCCCCCCACTTGATTCAAGTCTTAACCAACTTAAAAAGGTCACCATCAATTTTCACCTCCTTCAGGACTAATTAACTATTCCTTCCTCTTGCATTTTACTTGTACTCTTATTTTTCATAATCTTAATCTTATGCATGTAAGAAGTCTCCATCTTCACCTTCTTTCTTGAATCTATCTTGAAACTCCTGCTGTAACAAAACACTCTGCATATTGTAAATCCTTAATAATTGCAGAAATAAAATGTTTTTCAATGATATTTGTGATAATGTGTTACATGTAGAACTATAAATCATTAGATATGTATCTGACTTAAGAAGCAAAGTATTTAAAATGAGAAGTTTGGAAATGACAGGAGAAAAAAATTCCCCTACCAATCCAATTTAACACAGATCACCCTGAAATTATAGAAAGAATCATAAGGCATACAGGAGATGAATTTGATCTACCTAATTTAATAACTTTTCCAAATTTCTAAATAATTAAGGTTACATTCACCTATATCATCTTCAGTGCAAGAGGTTTTTTTTTTTACATGGAGAGTTTACTATCACCTTAAGTAATAGGATAATAAAACTGTCTCCTCAAAAGCCACCTGTGGTGGTAACAAAAACAAATACTATTCCAGGGTTGAAAACTTGAGTTTCAGAATCATGTATTAATTCTTATGCCCAGCAATTATCACAGCATGCTTCTTCCTTCTCACTCTCTAAACCACTCACTCCTTCCCATTTTCAAAAGTGTAAGTCCCTGATCGCAGCCATTTCAGCATGGTTTGAAATTCCACTTCAAAACACCATGCTTAGCAGCCATATCACAGGCCTGAGCCAAGAGTTACCACCAGAGTTCCTTTCCTGGCCTTGGGCAGGGAGCTGCCTGCTTTTGTCTTTACCAGCCAGGCCCTGTCTTCCCCAAGACTGGCTCAGTTTACCTTATTTTACAGTTCTGCCCTGAGAACATTTTCCTGCCTTCTACAGAACCAGCTCTGTAATACCTGCCTGCTCTAGAAGTATTAACACATAACGGCATGTCCATTTCCACTCAATATCAATCCTTTTGAATTTGCTGCTTTAGGCCAGTCTCTTTGAAATCTATCATTTGCCCTCTAAGACTTGCAGCCACTATGCTCACGGCCATAGCCTCCTGAGTAGTCAGCCTACTTCCTCATGCCCATCTTTATCTACCCTCTATGCCATTACAGTATTTCTAGAATAAAACATATAACAGAGTCACAAGGGTCTGACCTTACATCCAACAGAGAAAGTAATAATAACCTCAAAGGTTAGTATGAATAATATAAAGTTTTAACCTAAAAAGTCTTCTCTACTTAGCCTAGTTTAATATTTAGGTTAAAAAGTCACAGAATAACAATATTTTAAAATAAGTTATCAGAAAAGCCACTATTCAAATTGAAAAAGTTTCTCCTGTCCATGAATTCCTAACATCTATATACAAATGGCTGCTGAAATTTCTATACCTTGGGAAGTTTTCCTACCTGTGAATACAGTAGGTATTTTAAAATACTATGAAGTCAAAGTAGAAAGGGAGAGAAATTAGAATAATTTCATTTGAATAATTTAATTAGAATGACTGAATAGGCTTCCTTTGTGGCCTTATTTTAAATTCTATCTAATAAAGATCAGTTTGAATTAACAAGAACACTGAAAACCATGAACCCACTCAAATACTATATGATGAGTGAACTAGATGCCTGCAGTTAGCCATGATAAATTTCTAGAATGGAGCACATACAGGTGGAAACTGACTTGTCCCCTAGTACCTACTCTGCATTTCGATGAGCTGCAAATCTGAACCGTTCTGCAGCCCCGCCAGGTCGCCCACTGTGCCATCACTCCTGGAGCCCTTCTGCCGTTCTTCCTCTAACTGCAGCTTCAGCTTCCTGACCTGAAGTAGAAATAAAGGTTCATCAGCAAGACAGATTCTCTCAATGATGCTTAGCCCAACAATCAAACCATAGGATAGGGCTGATCTTCATCAGCCACAGACCAATAATTCAAAAATTACTTCCTTAAGAGGCCTTCCTGGTGCTGCAAGGGGTTAAGATGCAGCAGTGTGAAGCATTCTGCAGTCACTGCAACATGAGTTCCATCCCCAGCCAGGGAGCTGACCCACATGGCACAGCAGATCTCTCCTGCCTCGTCCCACTGCTCCCCTCAACAGTGTATTTCAGTCAGTCTACCTGTTTCCCACATTGTGTCTCTGGGGAATCCTCTCAACCTGCACCCCTGGCCTCCCTTTACCCCAGTTCTTGTATGCATGAATAAATAAATCTTTTTTAAAAAACTAGTTCCTTAAATGCTGGAGTGCAGCCGACAATGACTTCCTCATGGTAGGGCTGATGATGGTGATGACAACAATGAGTCCAGTCCTATGCAAGCACATCTGTCTCAAAGACTACTGTATGGCAAGATATCCTAACGTGAACCTTGTTCAGATGCCCTCAAATATCTTCATAACTGGTGTTAACTCTACACCAGGACATAAAAACTGCTAGAAAACCCCATTAATGTATGACTTGGCAGCTATGAGGAACAAAAGCAGTGAAGTGTAGGCAAGTCTAATATTTTGTTTTCAACTACAAAGTCAGACATGAAACTGCTGTAGACTATTTGGGTTAAAGAATTCAAACTAACTGAACTGTTAAGATGTATTTAACTAGAGACAGTTTTAAACAATAAATTTTTAGTTTATGTATTTGAAAAGATCCTTATAATTAGACCAAGTAAAATGTTAAGTATGATATATAAAATATCCAAAAATCTAAAAACAATGACTATTTTTGAGTGCTGCTATAGTAGACACTCTCCTGGATGCTGGACATAAGCTGTGAGCAAGGATCAAAAGGAGCAAACTCCAACACCAGGTGTCCCAATGCAAATATTTCTATCTTCTTTGTGTAAGTTTATAGGAAAGCCTATCATTTGGGTATGTTTTTGTTTAGAATTAAATTAAATATTCTTATTTAGAACCCATTCTGCATAAATAAGTGGAAATATATGAGTTTGGCAAGTTAATCTTTTTAATTTTCCCAAAATAAAGGATGCTCATAACATCTAATTCAGAATAGCTCCAAACTGAAAATAATCCAAATGTCCATTAATGGGAGACATAAAGAAACTATTGCCTCATCTGTGCAATGGGATAACTACTGAGCAAAAAGGAGGAAGATACTATTGAAACATACAACAACAAGGTTGATGTCAAAATAGGCAGCATGAAAGATGTCTAACAAAACAAGAATACAAACTGTAAAATACATAAAAGCCCTGAAGGTGCAAACTAGCCTACGGTGACAGAAAGCAGATCAGCAGTTGCCGGGAAAGAAGGATGTGCAGGAAGGAAAGCCCCATCTTGACTGTGGTTACAATTTAACAGGTATTGCTATGCATTACATTGTGTCCTCCTGAAAAATTTGTACATAGAAGTTCTAAACCCCATGTCTTAGAATATGACCTTCTTTGGATACAATCATTGCAGATGAGATGAGTTAAACTGAGATGAGGTCAGATAAACAATGGGCCCTTAATCTAATATGACTGATGCCCCTAAAAAAGGAATGCCAGATGAAGAGACAGACACATCCAGAGGTAAGGTGATGTGATCACACTGAGAAGCCAAGGAACAGCAATGATTGCCAGCACACCCCCAGAAGCTAGAAAAGAAGCATGGAAATACAGCAGCATAGATTTCCTTTCATAAGCCTCGGAAGAAACCAAGAGGGCTGACACTTTGATCTTGGACTTCTACCCTCCAGAACTGTAACACACTAAATTTCTGTTACTCAAAGTCATCTGGCCTGTGGTTCTTTGCTACAGCAGGCCTAGAAAACAAAAGCAGTTATATACATTTGTACACTTTTAAGAATATGTGGTTTTTTCTGTGCCTAATAAAGCTGGTGGGGGCTTAGGGATTAATATGCAAACTTTTTGAAATAAAATTAAAGGACTTTGGGTGGGGAGGACAAATGCTAGGTCCAACTGGAGACGGGTCCTAGAAAAGGAAACAAGGAGACCAAGTGAACACAGAAATATAGTGAACACTGAGGCCTCTAGTCCATCCTCAGTTACTAAAATGCAACAACTAGGCCTGTACCCTCAAGTAGAAGACTGGAGGATATCTCCCCTTAATAATCTCTAAATAGCCTAAAATAAAAGGAATAAGATCAAATACCACATTGAAGGTTCCCAATAAGACCTCCAGCCACATCAGTCTTTACAGAAACTTGGACAGCCTCTTCTGTATCCTCAGAACTGCGTTCGGAGTTTTCAGTATCTTACTGATACATTGAAGACCAGATAAATACACATAAAAGAACACCCAGGAGGAAACAAACTATGCAGACAGCAGAAAATAAACCAACAACCCTATTCAATATACTTCAAGTGCAAATATCTACATCTGAAGTGATCACAGGAAAAATAAGTAAGACAAAGTTAAGAAATTCTTTTAGAAAGCAGAATTAGGGTTCTCCCTGGTGGCACAATAGGTTAGGATGCAGCACTGCAAGCTGGCCACAGCCACTTCAGTGCCAGTTCAATTCCCTGCTCCAGCGGTGATCCACATGGGACAGACCTCTCCTGTCTTGCCCGCTGCTCCCCTGAGCAGTGTACTTTTGTCGATCTGCCTATTCTGCTCCCCACTCTGTCTTTGGTAAAGCTTCTCACAGCCCCTGTATCTCTGGCCTGTACCCCAGTTCCGTATGCATAAATAAAATAAATCTTCAAAAAAAAAAAAAAAAAAGCAGAATGAAGCGATGGAAAATAGGAGAGAAACAATAAATTACTCCACCAGAAATCAAAGAGTTGTGTTTCCCCAATGCTTGTCACTCTCATTATTAGAGATCCAGGATGTACCACTCATACCCAGTCTTCTTCACTTTACATCTACAATTCCAACATAACTCAGTTACAAGTATCTTCTCTCTAACTGCAATTCCTGATCTTTCCAGCTGATCTCTCTGGGAGTTATCAACACTGGTACCTTCTAATCCACTGTTTCTGTCTTCTATCACTGTGTCCTGAGAGTTTCTGGCTATCCTTTCAAATTTCCCTACCTCCATCTTTAATGTCTAGGTCTATCACTGCCACCATCCCTATGTAATATCTCACCTCCTCTGCCTATTATATTCACCAGGTAAGATCTAACTCTCACCTCACTTCCTGTCTGCGTGTATGCAGCTAAATGGCGGAAGGAACCACGTAACAAATGTATTCACACAAATGTTTAACAAATCCCATAATTCCCTGATTGCTTATATTTACTGTTAATTGTCTGGTCTACTTCACTACAATGAAGGTCTATTAAAGAATGAATTTTTTGTTTGTTATCTGTTCACTTAAGTATCCCAAGGGCCTAGAATAGTGCCTGCTATATAGTGTCACTCATTTTTTGGAACTCCTATTCAATATCTGAATGACTGAATAGACATTCCATAAAGAAGTAACAGAGCATATGAAAAGGGAGAAAAACAGGAACAAAATCATTCCAGAAATTTTTCCAGAAGTAAGGGATACAAATTCCTAGTATTCACAGGGGACTATACCATAAAAACTCCAAATCACAGCACAGAACACTAGAGAGCATGAGATTATGATACAAGCTTCCAGGCAGTGGAAGGAGAAAGAATCATAAACAACAGATCAGAAAATGTCTTTTGAAATTCTTAACATACAGAAGATTATTGGCCATACAGAAAGCCACATGACAAACAATTTACTTAATAAAAGAGAGAAAAGATGACAGAAAATGATCATAACCCAAAATTCTATACCCAGTCAAACTACTACTTCTTACTTCTACTAAGTAAGAAGGTAAAATGAAGAGCTTGCTAGGTTAAGAGAAATTTATAGCCTGTATGCCCTTCTTTGAAAGTTAACAAAATAAAAGATACTGAATAAAGAAGACAGACATATGACAGTGCAAAAAAGGAATTCAACCTAAATCACAGGCAGAGGAAACCCTAGATGACAATGAGGGGAGTCATGTTTTTGTATTAAGGAAACAAGCCATTAAGTCAGACTAGGGTGAGTCAGTTGCTCCAAGAGTCAACAACATGGAACTAAGAATGCATCTGAGAACACTAATATTACAGAGACTACAGCTAAATTAGTGATAAACACGCAGAAAGACAAGTAACCGAAAAGAAAAACCACAATATTAACTTCAGGGAAAATAAAAAGTTGTGAAGGAGATGAAAGGCAATCCTAGAGGATATATGACTCCACTGTGAGTGATGTTTACAGAGTCCTGGTGACATAAACAAATTGGATTTATGCTTTTCCTTTCCTTTTTCTGGGCATGGGAAGTGCATGTGTGTGTGATAGGGACAGAAGATAAAAGAGAGCTAAGTTCTTTTCTATAAAGGGATGTCAAAAAAGAATACCTAAAATAGAACACTCCATAAGCACATCATATAGAGAGATACACAAGCACAGACAAAAAAAATCAGCTAAAAGAACCAAACAGAAGTGGTCAGGAGTAATGTTAGAGAAGGCAGGGCAGGGAATTTCTGTCTGTCTTTATAGCAAGCTATGTAGTACTATTTGACTCCTTAAACTATATGTCCTGTCATTATTTAAAAGAAGAGGCAAATATGAATTGTCTTTTTGTACTTCCAATCTTAAGCACTGGTGTTCGAAGTAAACATTTCTTTTAGTGTACATTTTAATTTGCCAATATATATATTTTTTAAAGATTTATTTATTTGTGCATACAGAACTGGAGTACAGGCCAGAGACTCAGGGGTGGCGAAAGACTTCACCAGACACAAAGTGGGGAGCAGAACAGGCAGATCAACGAAGTACACTGCTGAGGGGAGCAGCGGGTGGGTCAGGAGAGTTCTGCCACACCATGTGGTCACCTCCGGGGCAGGCAGGAATCGAACTCAATCGGAAGTGGTTTCAGCTTCTTAGAGCAGGGCTTTAACCCGCTGCGCCACCAGGGAGGGCCTAATTTGCCAATATTTTACAGTGATTTAGTCAGTTACAATTACCTTCCAATGAGAAGAAAGCCTTTACCTGTGATAGCAGCTCTTCCTTTTCTCCAGCAAGTTTTCGTAGCCTCACATCTAAAACAAAAGAACAAAGATGCAAACTAAATCTGTAATGATGTGGAATATAAACAATTAAAAATAATTCTTCAAATTCATAAATAGCAAACGTTATCAGATAAACAATTTATAGCTCCAAATATCAAAATAAATGAAGGCTTTAGTGGTGTTAAGGAAAAGTACTGAATTATTCGATGCCTATTTCCACATAACTGATACTTATCAGCCATTAAATGTAGTGTTTGCTCCCTAGAGCAGTGATTTTCCACTTCAAGACAAACTGAAGTACAAAGATAATTTCCTTGTTTCAAAATTTACAGGCTTTCAACAGTAGAGACAACTCAAAGACCAAGAGTGTTCTCCCAAATAAGAAATATGAAATATAGGAGAGGAGACGGGTTAAGAGTGGTGCTGGGAGGAGAAACTGGAGCAAAGAAAATGGAGGAACACGTGTTGTAAGAAGCAAAGATGCAAAAGAGCCAGAGGGGAGGAAGAGAGCACTCAAAGGCTAATCTTGCTGGCGAGTACCATTAATGCTCATGCCTGGCCTGTGTTAAGGACTGATGCATCCCTAGCACCTAATAGACCCCTAAACTGAGAAGATGCCCTGAGACACCTAAAAGCAGCAGCTGACACCTCCCCACCATCAACGGGCCAAATGTGAAGTTCGGGCTTCTTCAGCACCTTCCACACAGGCAGAGGAAAGCAAGCCAGCCCCAGCGGCACACTCAAGCCATTCTCCCTCCACAGCCAGCCCCACCACTCTGCCCTTGTGCTTGGCTGCGACAGTAGTGAACACGCTTACTATCTTTTAAAAAGTTTTTCAGCTTCCCCCATTCTCACAGTATATACCCACTCTTCTAGGAAACCCAGTCATAGATGAAAAAGAAAAAAGTCATTTTTAATAAGTAAAAATGAACTGATACTACAGTATTTATCTGTGCCTGCTTTTATTACTCTGGAGCAGGATTCTTAGTGGGGACAATGGATGGGAGATTAGTGGGGACAATTTCTGAGAGAAATGTCATTAGATTCCCCAAAGGCTTAGACTTTAAGAAGCTCAGAAGCCCTACTGCAGAAATAACATTACTTTTATATCTCTGTTCTTGGTCATTTGTTTTTCTACCTTAACAAATATGGCAGGAAAGAGCTACAGAGCTCTGAGATAAGTAGCAGAGCACAAAAGCAGATGCTCCAGAAAGAAAAACTTAAAGCATACTAGGGAAGTCTACTACCAAGGCCACCGGTTCCTGGGGACAGGTGCTACGTGATCCCTTTGCAGGAAGTTTATGCTAAGTGAAAACGTGATGTGTGTCACCCAGAATGCTTCCATCCAAGGGCCTTATAGTTTCAGTAGTTTCTGCCTTACAATGATGCTGGTTTCCCAGGTCAAGGATGTCTAAATACAATGTGCCCAGATTTCTTCTTGTTACGGACCTAGATAAAGCTCAGACAGCCCTCCTGTTTTTGTTTTTCAAGATGCCATATGAAGCTGGAAGTGCATTAAGAGTACGTTAAATCAGCGTCTTACCGAGCGGTCCTTCTCCTGCTGATTCCAAGACCTGAGCGGCTTCCTGGGACACGACAGTGATGGCTCCGACCACAGGCTCATGACTGACGTCACCATTGGGCGTGCCATCAGGGATTATAACTAAGCCATGCTTCTGTGAGGAAGAAAAATACCCATCACGAAAGACAACCCACACAGAAGCAGTGTGTACTGTGAAGTGACTCAACAACATGTTTACCACAGGTAAAACTGGCTAAAACCAGCTACATGGACGACAGCCCTGCAGAAGAAATGACAAACCTACCAAATCTGGACTGAAGAATGAACACTGTGATCTGCACTCAGACTGCAAGGATGGCAGGATGAAAGGAAAGAAGCACAAAGCAGTGAGAGTTGTGAGCTCCAGGCTACTGCTGACATACCTCTCCTGTCTTCACTGTGTCCTTCAGGTCAGCCAGCTCCTCTCTGAGCGAGTCTCGCTCATTCCTAAGGCAGGCGATGTATTCTTTCTGTTTCTCTAGGGCCTGGTTTTAGACAAGGTAGCAAGGAAAAGAGTGGCACAGAAAAAAAGAGCAAGTAAAAGGCATCAGAGAAGAACCTAATTTAAATAAACAAAGACAAAGGCATAAAGGCAAGGAAGCATTAAAAGCTTGGGAGCAAGCAGTCAGATATGGGAAGAAATACAAAGTTATTTGGCTATGTATCTCTAAATAGTTAACTGTGCATAAATTTGGCAAATCATGCTTAACACACCAGGCAGGAAAACAAATGTCTCTTTTCCAGTCAATGAAAGCAACAGGAAGAAGGAAGACGAAGACAATTGTAACATCTAAGTTTTTCTTACTGACCTATAAATACACTTCATATTTAGTTAAAGGTTTGTTCAAGAATATGCTTGAGGTTTTTAATAAAAAGGAATGGCTCTGGAAGAAAAACAACCAATTTACATAAGGTATTTATTTGAATTAAATATTGGCTAGCAAGTAGTATGTCTCCAAGTAGTATGGCAAACCATCCCTCAAATATTACTACCTTAAAAATAGCGTTACCTCCAAAAGGATCTTCAGTACCCTTTGTTCATTTAATGAAATGCAATTAAGAGTGGTTTGTTTTTTTGATATTCTTCTAAAATATGAAAGATAAAACTAAAACACTGACAGACTAAATAGCATGGAGGTAGCCAAATGTGGTTTTGAAATCAGGTTTTTGAGACCTGGCACATGCTGAACTTTATGTCTCAGTTTCCTCATCTGAAAGCTTACGGGATCAGAGCAGCATCTGATGGGCATTCAGGTTTGAAACGTAAAACACCGCAGTGCTTAAGATGCCAGGGAAGGCGCAGGAAAAGCGAACTACTGTTCCCATTAGTATTCTCCCTATCATTGCCTGAACCTCACAAGTGTCAGCACTGAGAAGGATGGCGCAGAAACAGGGACACTCTTGGGTCATCAGTATGTAATTATTCTGTAATAAAATAACCTAGACTTCAAAACACATCCAAATTTAGCAGTCTCTTCAGGAACCTAACAGCTGGGCTGCTGAAAGAAGTCTTTCACTACACTTAAGTTCATAAACAATATTTTCTGCCAGCCTTCCCACTAATCCAAGAAGTTTAATTAAAACAGGTAACTTTCCTCTCAGTTTATTAAGTTTAGAAGTGGGGAACTGCTTAGTTATTGATTGCTGAATAGTTGGACCACGTTTTAAATGATTACAGTTTTATTCTGCAACCAAACTGGAAATGAGTAAATATCGGGTGATGCGACTACCACCCATTTGTAGCACAGCTACACTGTTTGTAGGCACTGCTATAGATACACTAATTTCTCCCTTAGAGATTGTTACATGTTTACATAAAATGTCTCCCTTAAATGCCCTATAATAGCTTACCATAATCTTTTTCACAGAGCAGAAAATGAAGTCATAAAGAAATCATGCATACATATACACACACACATACACACACACACATACATACATACATACAGTCCAAAGTTATGGTAAGTGACAAAGACAGCAAATGAATCCAGTCTTTTTTTTTTTTCCCAAAAGATACTTACATACTCTTCCTATGTCATAACCCCATCAAAGCCACAATTAAATTCCCTTATTGTCATCCTACAGACTGCTAGAAAAGCAGTCCTTAGGGCAAGTTCTGAACTGCAACATCAACATCAATTTTCTTTCAACAGTTTACATTCACACTATGCTATGTGTCTCGAGTCTGCCTGTACATTAGTAATTTGAGTTTTCAGTTTCATACACATTTACTCTAACACTCTGGCCTGACAGTGACGCTTAATTACACCAGTGATAATGTAACATTAGGACATGAAAGCACAAGCAACACTTTTCCATCTGTTGACAGTCACTTTAATCTCTGCTGGGTCAGATATTTTGGTTACTGATATCTGCACGCACAGTCATGCCATGCATGGACACACAAACTGTATCAGTGATCACCTTCACAACATGCTCTCTGTAAACACCACCACTCAATATTAAATACTTAGGAAGAGACCAATTTCAAAGTCGGAATTCTAGCAAATGGAAAGACAAGCCATTTGCTCCTTTTCCACATCTTATAATAATGGATTTTATTTTTACATTTGGACCTTTTAATTTCATCTTCCCATAATTATGATGGGAAATAAAGTATATGCTGTAAGTTCTTTCAATTCACCACAAACTTTAAAGAATACTGAAATACCTTCTAATTGAACAAAATGAATTCATACTGGAGGTACAATTCTCGGTGTTACCCAACTATCCAACCACTACCCTTATGTTTACATTCAATAATAGCTCCACACTTTTTTTTTTGGTAAGGATAACAAGTACATGCTTAGAGAGATATAAATAATTCTCAAATTATAATGCTAAGACCTAAACAATAGTATGTGTAACAGGCTGAACTTTGAGGCAACAGGTTAATTCTCTGTATAACTGCACAGGGGCATAAATATTTTGAGTAAGAATGGAAGTAAGTCTGAAGCTATGTCACACAGATGTGCAAGTCCTTCATATACCTATTCTGTACCTGATTCCTTGGTGCTCAAAATTGCTCTGCGGCTAGAAGCATGGCCACTAGGCTCAAGAAGGAAAGGCTAAAAATGTTAAATTTTAACATGAAAATAACCATTTTTCTTCAAGAAGTTATCAAATCAGTTTTTGAAAAGAAAGCTAGGGAACAGTGATGCATTAGGTAGTCACTGATCATGATGAAATTTTTTTTTTTAAATCAAGGGAGGACCACTTTGCACACTGAAAGGTGGCAGCTTCCCTTTAGGGGTGGGGGGCACTTCCCTCTCCCCCCCCCCAAAAAAAACAAAACAGAAGTGTTGGTAAAGACATGGAGAAATCAGAACCTATCTGTGGTGCTGGTGGAACTGAAAAATGGTACACTGCTATTGAAAACAGTGTGGCTATTCCTCAAAAACTTAAAAGCAGAATTACCATATAATCATCAATTCTACTCTCTGGTATAGACCCAAAAGAAATACAAGCAGGGTCTCACAGAGATTTATTTATTTGCATACTCATGTTCACAGCAGCATTAGTCAGAATAGCCAAAGGTAGAAGGAATGCAAATGGCCACCAATAGATGAATAGAAAGACAAAATGTAATCCATTCATATAAGAAATATCATTCAGTATTTAAATGAAAGGTCATTCTGGTACATGTTAAGTGCATGAACCTTGAGACTATGGATTAAGTGAAATATGTCAGTCAAAAAAGATAATGATTCCACTTATATGAAGTAACTAGAATAGAGGCATAAAAGCAGAATGATGTTTGCTGGGGTGGGGGAGGAAGAACTGGGAAATTGTTGGCACAGAGTTTTGGGTATGCCAGATAAAGAGCTCTGTGCATGGGTGATGCTGTCACTAGCATAAAATGTGAATATATTTAATGCCACCACATTTTACACTTACAACTGCTAGAATGGTAAACTGCTGAGTCAGAAAATATAATTTGAAAGGGTCATACACTGTGTGATTCCATTTATATAACCTATAGCAGCAAAATTAGGAAATGAAAACAGATTAGTGGTTGCCAGAGCTTGGCTCAGAGAAGAGGAGCCGGTAGACGGAGCTTCCACAAGGACAACAGGAGAGATCACTTATGATGGTGAAAATGTCCTGGTGTCTTGATTATATCAAAGTCAATATTCTGGTAGTGATACTGTACTGTACTTTGTAAGATGTTATATTTGGGGAAAACTGGATAAAGGGCACAGAGTATATTTTTAATTGCATATGATTTTACAGTTGCCTCAAAAATATTTAAATTTGATTATTTATAAAGTGTTCCTTTAAGCATATAATTATATACCACATAGAAAGATGATGTCCATTTATTCAAGAATACCAAGAGTGTTAAAAGTTCAAATAATTTATACCTTAACCACCAAAATCTATTTCTAGTAGAAAATAATTTTTTTTTTATTCTGGATACCAATTTTATTAAACTGAGAGGTATGGATTTTCCTTAGCGGGTCCAAAATAATCAGTTTAAAATGCTAACATATTATACAAATTGAAGTCTTGGACCTGCACATCTAAGCTAAAGAAAAGTATATAATCTAAGGTCTCAAAAGAGACCTTAGATTCTAGGTAACCAGTTTTCACTACACTCAACAAGTTAATCTACTTTGTATGATATATTTTTTCACATCTCATATCACACAAATAAAACTTTAAATAAAATCATAAATTTACAATCACAATTTCAAAACTTCTAATAAAGTTGTTCATTCTGATCCCAGTAGTTTCTTCTAGCTTTGACTGGAATTTTAGAAACAATATTTAAGTACAAGAAACTGTAAAAGGCAGCTTTATTTCTTTCAATCTTTGGTCTACCAAACTCTGAAGAAGTACTTTTCTTTTCCATGTGTTTGCTAATGAGAACACAGGGTCCTTGGAAGTGTGAGAAAAACTGGATAGTGAAAGGAGAGATGATTCAGAGGGCTCCATATCCAGGTATATCAATCACAGGTATTCTCAGGAATTTTTGCCAACTTTTCCCTACCCCATCGAACCTTATGCAGAAAAAGATTTTCTATGTCGTTAGGCCAAGAACTTCTATCTCACTGTTCCTCCAGCACAGCCCTTCTCTGAACAGTGATGTGTGGCTGTGCGGTCCCCTTACAGCCAAAGGGCTCATGCTGTGAGCTGGGGCTGCTAGTCAAGGGCTACACAGGATTTTTTTAGCCTCCAGCATACCTGGAACCTACCTAATGGGCTTAGCAAAAAAGCAATGAAGACATTTTCTTTATCATGGCCCCTGCTTAAGGGAGTTATAGGGTTACAATTAGAGATGATGTAAGAGTTTGGCAGCTATGTAAATCTTGCATTCCTATCCACTTCTGTAATTAAACTGATTTTAATCTCTTCCTATTTTATTCACCAAGGATTTATGGGATGTTAATAACTTTTCTCTCCACCCCCTACTCCTAAATCTCTTGTTTTTTATCCAAATTCTGGCAATGTAAGGATATCAAATGACTCACAGAGTTTAATTTAAATGTCTACAGCTACTTCTGGATAAGAACCCTAGAGGAATAAAGAACAATTTCCTTGCAAAGTTACTACTTGTAAGTTTCACAAGCTCAGAGTGAACTGGAAAGAAGGGTTCTTTCCAGCTTAAGATCAGGTTTTCCCATAGAAGTTTTGTTCTGTCTTCTGCTTATTTGTACTACACACTGCACAGATGCTCAAAAAGAATCAAAAGAACAGATTCCTAGGAATCTCTAAGTTAAATTCTATTGGTCTATTCCTCATCAATGAGCTTTGTACCAACACCCAACTTTATCTCATACCCTAATGTTTTTATCTTTCCAAAGAATTGTCTCCTGGAGGTCAAACACCTCTTTTGTCATGGTGTCTATGTTCTGTTGCATGCGCTGGTTCTCCTGCAGAGAAGAGGGGGAAGACAAGTAACAAAGGAGCAAAAAAGAAAAGGGAGAAAAATGGAATGAAAATAAAATGGATAAAGCAACTTAACAAATGGGGAAAGTTTGTGCTGAACAGGAAAAGCAAGAGTTGTTTGCTAAAAGGAAAAAATGATGTCCAGAGCCTTGGCGCCGGGCCTCTCACTGGCTGGCTGCTACAACAGTGAGCCAGGGACTGGGAACAACTGTTCTAGCCACAGCTACGTGACAGCAAGCCAGCGGGGGTTTCTGGGTGCATACTATACTGCTCCATATGCGTGTTCTTCCTCTGAGAACTTTGTTCCAAACATGGAACAACTAACATTTCTAGAGAGGAAATTCAGATTTGCTATGAATAAGTGATCCATATTATAGAACAAGTAGTAGTTTGAACATTATTTTTATACTTTTAAACTGAACTGAAAAAATACTAGCAGGCTATATCTCCAATTTCTGTTATCTAAATGTATAATAGCAAGAATATAAAAAATTTAAAAGTCACATCATTTTCTAGAGAATTTAGGATTTAGTAATTCTTAAGCAACTGTTCTGGTTAGGCAATGATGCTCAGTTTATACCCTTTCATAATCAGCAAGATAACTTATACATTATTGACAGATTATCACCTATTTCCCAACTCATATAATACTAATTTATTCTACCATGTGAATGTCAATTCTAAAGATCAGAAAGCATTATTTTGTCATATTCACTTTTTATTCAATTATACATAAGTTTGGGTATTAACATCTAAAAGACAGTAATGCTAAATATAAAAATGGTCCCCAAAACTAAGTTTTTAAAGTTTTATACACCTGGGCTTTTAAAGAAACTAAAGTGACAAAGCATACAAATCAAGCATTATAATTCCTCTTAAATACAACCATCTAGTTAAAAACTAGGATATTTAAAACAATTCTAACTTAAGCTACTTAAAAATAGCCTTACTATTCTTTTGAAATCATGAGAAGGAAAAAATATATATTGATGAGAAAAAGAAAGTAAAAGACAGAGCTGACTAACTGATACACAAAAAGGCAGAGGAATCCACACATGCTAAAATACCAGCAGGGTACAAAATTTTGACTATGTGCTTCTTGCCATATGGAAATGAATATTTTTGGAAAAGCTAAAAGAACCATGTAATCTCAAATATGCAGTTATCTGTAGCTGCATTTAGAATTCACAAGTTCTTCCTACTTTCAACAGGCTGTGTTCAATTCAATCATTCTTAATAGTGATAAGTAACATAAATCCATAACTAAAAATTAATACTTTTCCTCTACTGAATGATTTTTAAGTAAATTTAAAGAAGAAAAACTAAGGGAACTAAAGGGAAAAAGAGGAAGGGTAAAAGAGAGGTGGGATCTGAGCATCCAGGGATTTGGATGAGTCAGGTATGGCCATGACCAGACTCTGGAACCTCAGCATTGGCCAACCTTTGTTTATTGTATATAAAATGTTTGGGCAATTTCTTCCTCTCATTTAGACACCTCAGGAATGTATCTACTGGAGTGAAGATCAAACTTCTGATTTCTAAAAGATAGCATTCACTATCACCAAAAGAATAAGGTTACTCTCTAATTTTTCCTTTTGCCCATTTCCTAAGATATTTTTAGGAATAAATGTATTTTGGAATAAAAGACATTTATAAAAACTTGTGCTGCAAAAAGGGAGGGTGTTTATAGGGTTCAAAGTGTTAATTTTTTAATCCTTCCTTTATGTTTCCTTTTTTGTAAAATTTTAGGGATAGACAAATACGAAGAGACAATCTGTGGCATTTTAACTCGTTTCCCTTCTCAACATACACCCCTTTTATCCCACCCAATGCATTTCTTTTCCCAAATAAGGCATTTCCATAGTTCATATACATACCTCAATAAGCTCATCTCTTTGTCGAAGGCCTTCTTTAAGTTCATCCATCTTATGCTGCAGCACACTGCACATATGTTTCTGCCTTTCTAACTCCTATTATTAAACAAATGATTAAAATTAGTTAACACATATTATAGTACACAACAAAGTTGAATGCATGTAACCCAAAAATACAGAGGCTAAAAAAGTACGACCCTCTCCAGAAAATAACTGAACTGTCAATGCACAGTAACTTAGGAAAATTCTGTGTCCTATGGAAAATTCAGATAATTTTAAATTTTCATCACATAGGATTAGAAAACACAAACTCAGCAATGGCAAAACTTCTGTGAACATTGACATAACTTAGTAAAGAGGTAGAAAAAACTAACATAATGAGCTAACATTTTGAATGTTCAGAAATGCAAAGTATGAAGAGACTATAATAAACCTAATATTTATAGTACATAATATCAACAGGCAAAATAAAAATATACACACATAAAAACTTAAGATATATCCAAAATCTGAGGAAAATTATATAAACTACACCAGGAAGACAGAAAACTGTGACTGAAGAAACAAAGAATACACCTTCTTTGCTAAAAAGACTTAATAGCAAACAACTGCCAATTTGCCCTTAAATTAATCTACATAATCAACACAATCTAAATAAATATACCATCAAAGTATTTATCTCATTAGAAAAAGACCCAGTTGATTATAAAATTTATGTGAAAAAAAATAAGAAAAAATAAAAAACACCGAAAAAGAAGAAAATTAGTCTTAGTAGTTATTAAAACGTGTAATAAGGCCTCTCTATATAATGGCACAAACCAATGGAACAGAACAGAAAATCCAGAAATGTACCTACAATTATATAATGAAATAAGGAAAAAGAATATCTCAAATCAGCAAGAAAGAACAACTTATCATCAGAGACGCTGAGATAACTGAATATTCATATGGAAAAAAAAATTAGAACCATATCTCACATCACAAATCTCATATTATTCACCAGGACAAAGTTCAACTGGTCAAAGGTATATGAAGAAATAAGGAGAAAAGGAGAGAGAGAGGGAGTATGGAGATTAAGGAAGAGGACAGGGACAACAAGAGGGGATAAAAGGAAGGATGGAGGAAGGGAAGGAGGCAAAGGAATAAAAGAAACAGATTAACTTCTTTGAATACATTGTTGAACTGACTTCCCATCCATGTGAACATTTTATGTAATTGTAAAACAAAACTAAATTTAAAAAGCAATTCCTGATGGAAGTAACCAAGTATCCACCAACATATATATATATAAACAATATAATGAAATGCATATGTGATAGATACATACAGTAAATGCTATTCAGGGAGGAAATCCTGCCATATGTTACAACACAGATGAAACTTTGTTACATTATACTAAGTGAAATAAGACAGTCATAGGAAAATAAATACCATGTATATGAGTCCACCTAGTCAAATTCATAGGGACAGAAAGTAAAGGAAGAATTGCTAGGAGCTGAAAAGAAGATGAAAGGAGATTGCTTTAATGGGGCACAGTGTTTCAATTTTCCAATATGTAAAGTTCTGGAAATCTGTTGTACAACAATGTGAATATATTTGACATTACTGAACCTGCACCATTTGAAATGGCTAAGGTGAAAAGTTTTATGATTTTTTAAACCATCATTCAGGTAAAAATTTTAATATAAAGTTTGTAAAGTACTTCCTAAGTATTTAAATAAAATGTAGTGAATCTAACTATCCATTTAGTAGTAGAGGCATGAGAGAGAAACTATTTTCAGTAACTTATAAAAACAAAAGTTGGACTATACATAACTTGATGGCAAAATAACCACCAAACAAAACAAAACAAAAAGCTTTGACCTATTTCAGTAGTTATACATTATGTGGTAACACTGGTATTGCTATTCTGGGTCATGTGGGATAAAGCAATGAGAACAGAATATAACATAATTACTATCATCCCCAGTGACTTTGAGAACTGGGTGTAGTAGTGAAGGGAAAAGTAGATATACATATATAAAACAGAAGAGGGTAATTAAGAACTCTAGAGTCCTGGATTTGAACTGGAACCATAAACATAAACTCACTGCATACTTTCTTTAAAAAAGAAACAGAGATACCCACATACACACATCCTAGCTAATTCACTAACAAAGTCTATTGTCAGTGACCAACCTGGTTGCAGGAGCACCCTGGGCACCCACACGTCCCCACTGAAAAAGCCAGGGCTGATTTCAGTTGGGGAGCAAGAAATGAAGAGGAGAGCCTGGAGCACCTTGTGCTGAAGAACAGAGAAGTCGCCCAAAACAATCAGGGTCCAGTAAAATTTACTTCAGAATGAACCTGAGAGTGTCACATCTTATTCAGTAAGAACAGAAGTAATAATCAGAAAAACTAGAATTCCAGACTTCATCATGACATTTTGTTTTGTTTTGGGGAATTTTTAAAATTTAACTTTTTA
>NW_004567105.1:68596496-68602171 GCF_000260355.1 Condylura cristata | reverse complement strand
GGTGAGAGGCTTCACCAGAGACAGAGTGGGGAGCAGAACAGGCAGATTGACGAAGTACACTGCTGAGGGGAGCAGCGGGCGGGCCAGGAGAGGGCTGTTGTGCCAAGTGGATCTCCTCGGGGGCAGGCGGGGATCGAACTCATGCAGAAGTGGCTTTAGCTTCTCAGTGCAGTGCTTTAACCCGCTGCGCCACCAGGGAGGGCCCAATATTTTTCATTTTTTAAGATTTTTTTTTTATATCATTGGTCTGGGCACAAGGGACTATGCTCACTGGTGCTATGGCAGTGCGAGCACTGCGGGGACTAGACAAAAGGAGAGCAGGATATTTTAAAAACAAATAACTGATCCCTATATGAGGATACTAAATAACCAAACCCTTCTTTAAAAACTTGTAAATAAAGGAAAATAATAAGCCTTTAGTTCAACCTTCCTATACAAACCAAATAGTCAAAGATAATTTCTCATTAATGATAGACTTATGAAAAAAGTGAAAAGAGAACTCATCACAGAATTGAGAAAACTTTGTTAGTCATGTTTCTGGTAAGAGATTTATATCTAGGATGTATGCACTATTACAAATAAATAAAAAGGTAAATACAATAAAAAGTTCTATTTTTAAAACAGGCAAAGAATCTGAAACGATATTTTTCTAAGATATACAAATAGTCATTAAGCATATGAAATATATTTAAAACATTGGTTATCAGGAAAATGCAAATATAAACTACACCTGATAGCAGGGATAGGGGAAAATATCAAATAACAACAAATACTGATGAGTATGTGGAGAATCTAAATGTGCAAACACTGCTAATGATAATGTAAAATCATATAATCACCTTGGAAAATGACCCAGCATTTGGAATTTTGTAAAATGTAGAGTTGCCATATGACCCAGTAATTCCTCCCTTAGCAAAGATTTAAGAGAAAGGAAAGCATGTAACTACATAAAGCATGTACAAAAAATGTTTACAGCTGTACTATTCACCACAGATGAAAAGTAGAAAAAGACAAATGACCATCCATACGTAAACAAAATGCGGTGTACCTTATTCCACAGAATACCATTAGACATTCAAAAAGAGGAATAAAATACTGCTATATCATGCTACAGTATGGATAAGCCTTGAAAATATCAAGCTAAGTAAAAAAGTCAATACTAATGATCATGAGCCAACAATCTCATTCATAAAGAATCCATAATAGGGAAATCAACAGACAGGAAGTAGAGCAGTTGTTAATTAGGGCTGAGGAAGGCCAGAGATAGATAGGAAATGAGAGCTACAGGGAACAGGATTTCTTTCTGATATGATGAAAATAGTCTAAATATTCTAAAATGACTGTGTAGATGGCTGCACTTATCTATGAGTATACTTTAAATGGATTAGTTATATGGCAGGTGAAGCACACCTCAGTAAAACCATTTAAAAAATGAGAGAAATTAAATAGAACAGCAATAATAAAAGTAGAATATCCATTGTGCGATCCCTAACCACTAGTTGGATCTAAGCATCCAGCTACAGCACCCAAAGAAAAGACAGTTTTCTATCATCTGCACCTACTAAAGCACCACTTATAAAGAAGACTTAAAAAAATTAATCCTATATTTAATTAAGCCTTTGAATCTAACTATCTACTTACAGGAAATACAAAGGAAAAGAAAACAAGGTCAAGATACCAGCAGGGAGGGCCAACCCCAGCACCTTTCAATGGCAGGTTTTCATTTGCTGACCCAAGAGAAAGGTGTGACACAAGTCAGCAATTACCTTTGATTTTTCTTCATTTTCTCTATAAAATTCTGCCATCTGTTCTTCCTGTTCTTCAATAACATCCTTGAGGGTATCTACTTGGTAGATCAAATTGTTCTTCTCATTGTCTAATTGTGCATTGGAAACCATGGCTTTCTTGTATTTTTCTTCTACTTCTGACAAAGACTCCTAAATGAAGTCAAAATCATTAGACAAGTATCTAAGTATGTTCACTGCTTATATGCAATAACGGGAAATTAAAAATATAACAGGAAATTAAAGCACTGGCACAAACACACAAAGATGCATTTTTGCAAAATATAAGCAGTTTAGGGAATTCCTTGTTTAGTAACATGCACATAAAAAGGGAAGACAATAATAGGCCAATAATGCATTCATAAGAGCTATATATATTCTCTGCTAACCAATAAAACAAGATTAAGCAGCAGTGTTGCCTTTGAGCAATAAAGAGGCGTACAAACAACATATATTTGTGAGAGTTGCATCATAGAGAGTCATCACTGTTTTCAGAAATGTTATTTTGGTAGTTTTTAAGAACAAGCTAGTTGGTGTTCACAATGTAGATATACAACAGATTATGATCTCTTTATATAAGTAAACTTAATACTCAGTTTGCTACATACTGAAAGTTTATTTTTAGACTTTCCTATTCTGCATAATAATGTTAACATAAATGCATAAATATTTTTCTAGTAACTATTCAAATTTTAGTCATTTTAAATCAAAAATATTAAAGACTAACTAAAAAAGAACAAACAAAAAATGCCTTAACTTTTATTTATTTCAAAGCTCTCTGCCTAAAGTAGCTTGTGAATATGCTTTTTTATAACTCTATCTAGTATGATAGATCACTACTACCTGGTAACTGTTTTTAAGCTAAACAGAAATATATATCATACAGAAAAAGCAATTATGTATGGATATAAATTTAAAAGACATTAACACAATGTTTATCAGAGATCAATCAACTAGAACTGAGAGTTCAGAACTTTATAGTCATGCTCAACTGACTTTCGACAAAGGTGCCCAGAAAGCGTAATGGGAAAAGAATAATTTTCAACAAGTAGTACTGAGGCAAATGGATAGTTATATGCAAAAGAAAACACAGGAGTAAATCTTCATGATCTTGAATTAAGCAATAACTTCTTAGATCTGACACCAAAAACACTCTCAATGAAAATAAAAATAGATTTCACTAAAACTAAAAAATTTGAATTGCAAAAAGGCCATCCCACAGGATGGGAGGGATATTTGTAAATCTTATATCTAGTAAAGGACTTGTATCCAGAATATCTAGAGAGCTCTTACAACTCAATAATAAAATTTAAAAAATAGTTAATTTTAAAATTGGCAAGGATTTGAAAAGATATTTCTTCAAAGAGAATATACAAGTGGCCAACAAGCACATAAAAACATGCTCAACATCACTAATTAGGGAAATGCACATCAAAGATAATGGGATATTATTTTAGATCCACTAGGATGGCTATAATATATGATTTTAAAAAATATATAACAGGCATTGGCAAGGATGTGGAAAAACTAGAAGCCTCATACATTGCTGGTGGGAAAGTGCAACTGCTTTGGAAAAGTCTGCAGTTCCTCTAAATGCTAAACATAGAATCACCATATGCCCCAGGTATTCCATTCTAGATAATTACTCAAGAGAAATGAAAAGATTTATCTATACAAAAACTTAGATACAACTGTCCACAACAGCATTATTTATAATAGGCAAAGACTGGAAACAACCCATATGTCCACCAAGAATATTACCTTACCATTAAAAAACATACATATACTAATACATGTTACAAAATAGATAAATCTTGGAAACTTGCTAAATGAAAAGTCAATCAAAAAAAGGGCAAGAATATTGTATATGACTCCAGTTATATGAAATGTCTGTAACAGGCAAATCCATAAAGGAAGTAGATTGGTGATTATCTAGGGTTGAATGAGAAAGGGGAGTCAGGAATGAATTAATACGACATAGCTAAAAAAACCATTGAATTGTACACTTTAAATGGGTAAATGTTATGATATGTGAATATTATCTCAACATAGATACATACATACACTTAATAATGCTTCACAAAACAAAAGTATGTTAACAGGCAACATTTATACTAGCATTGGTAATAACTATAATGAAAATAAAGAACAGAAGCAAACTCAATGGTAGTATTTTAACATAATACAAGAGTTTAAATGATTCTTTTTTTTTTTTTAAAGATTTATTTATTTATTCATATAGAACTGGGGTACAGGCCAGAGATGCGGAGGGTGAGAGGATTCACCAGAGACAGAGTGGGGAGCAGAACAGGCAGATCGACGAAGTACACTGCTCAGGGGAGCAGCGGGCGGGTCAGGAGAGGTCTGCCACGCCATGTGGTCTCCTCCGGGGCAGGCGGGAATCGAACTCATGCGGAAGTGGCTTTAGCTTCTCAGTGCAGTGCTTTAACCCGCTGCGCCACCAGGGAGGGCCTAAATGATTCTTTTTTTAAAAGGTTTATTTATTTATGCATACAGAACTGAGGAACGGGCTAGAGGTATAGGGGTGATGAGAGGATTCCCCAGAGACAGAGTGGGATGCAGAACAGGCAGATCAACGAAGTACACTGTGGAGAGGAGCAGTAGACAAGACAGGAGAGGTCTGCTGCGCCATGTGGGTCACCTCGGGGTGGGGGAATCGAACTTGCACTGAAGTGGCTGCAGCTAGTTTGCAGTGCTTTGTTCTAACCCACTGTGCCACCAGGGAGGGCTTCAGAGTTTAAGTAATTCTGATCCATCTTAGAAGCTCATACATTGCTGGTGGGAAAGTATAATAGTGCAACTGCTTTGGAAAAGTCTGCAGTTCCTCTAAATGCTAAACATAAAAAATGTTCTCCTCACAACTCAGTCCCAGACAAAATGTGGCTTATCTGCTTGAACACTACAACCTAAGATATTTTATCTGTAAAAACAAGGATAGAAATACCTAATACAATAAATTTAACATAAAATTTGTGGAATGTGGTCTTCCATTAAATACTAGCCCACAGATAACTTTTAAGTTTAAATATGAAGGTAGTTTAAATTATTCTACTCTAACTACATAGTGATATCCATTAGGAACTAGTTTTATTTAAATGTGTATAAGGCAGTGATTTTCAAAATGTGGGTTCTGGACTAGCAACAACAGTATTACTGAAGAACTGGCTAAAAATGCAAATTTTCAACCCCATTTCAGACATACTGAATTAGAAATTTTGGTAGTAGAGTCCAGCAATATATATATGTGTGTGTATATTTAATAAGAATTAGAGTGATTTTGAATGGAAGGTAGAGTGGGGTAAAGTACCTCAAAGGCAGACATACTCAAGAATACTGTTATTAGCAGTGGTCCAACATCTTTATTTAGCAGGACATGGATGGAAATTACTACTTGGCAGTTAAAGATGAAACATAGCAGTATGCTCTGCTGCTTCTCCCTGCTTCCTGCCCCACTTAATTTTAATCTGGAGGACCTGAAGGATGCCTATTATCTGAAGGTACAGACTGGGAAGCCTTCATGCTTTCTATTCAACTGTAACTTGGACTTTGCTTCAGTGTCAAAGTGGAGATCTTACTGTTGTGAAAATAATATAAATAAGCAAACATTATTCTATTAATTCACTTGTGAAGAATAATCAGTTCTCAGAATGCTGTGGAATTTTAGTTGGCAACTACATATTTCATCTTTTAAAAATGTATTTAGGTCCTCCCTGGTGGCGCAACAGGTTAGGACACAGCACTGCAAGCTAACTGCAGCCACTTCAATGTGAGCTCAATCCCCCACCCTGGAGGTGACCCACATGGCACAGCAGACCTCTCCTGTCTTGCCCACTGCTCCCCTCAGCAGTGTATTTCAGTAGATCTGCCTGT
>NW_004567105.1:68543321-68595641 GCF_000260355.1 Condylura cristata | reverse complement strand
AAAAAAAAAAAAAAAATCTGTCTGCAGTCTGAAAACAAGTTCAGTTATGCTGACCGTGAACTAAGAAAATGTGTTTTACTGTGAACTAAGAAAATGTGTTTTATCTGTTCAAAGTCTCAAATAAATTTAATGTGTTCATTTGTATCCTTTAAAGAATAAAATAGTAGATCTAAAAGGTAAGGGGGGAAATACTTTCACGTTAAATAAGTAAGTTTCTGAGTCACTATTCTTTTCCTAATACATTGTTACATGAGACATTAATGAGTAAATTTAATGTAGTAGATATATTCCCTTGATTGTACATATTACCAAAAGTCAAATCTCTAAAACTTTTTTTTTTTTAAGATTTATTTATTTATGCAGACAGAACTAGGGTACAGGCCAGAGGTGCAGGGGCAGTGAAAGAATTCACCAGGGACAGAGTTGGGGGAAGAACAAGTAGACTGACAAATTATACTGCTGAGCAGCAGGCAGGTCAGGAGAGGTCTGCCACACCATGTAGGCCACCTCCCTGGCCGGGGATCAAACTCATGCTGAAGTAGCTGTGGCTAGCTTCATAGTGCGTGCTTAACTTGTGCCACCAGGGAGGGCCCAAATCTCAAACTTTAAAAGGAAGATTAAATCCTGAAGATTTAAGACTAAATAAGCACATCAATACACTATACTGATTCGATAACTCTCCTGATGTTACAGGTAATCTCACATTGCCTATCAGCAGCTTCCAGGCTTCCCTCAAGGCACTATCCAAAGACTGACCATGATTCTTGGTACTGAGCCTTAATACTAACTTCTGTGTCGACCACAAACCCCTGAATGAAGGGTCTGGTTGGTAACTAGGCTGCCTGAAGTCACGGCAGTGAGGTTGATGAAAGCCTTGTCCATTCAGTCCAAAAGACCTTCAGGGTCTATCCTAAGCCACCTTTCTAAATGCTTTGCTTATGATTTTCTAGAGACCCGATATATAATTCTCTTTCACAGGCATGTGTTACGAGGAGCTTTTAGTTTCCTCATATTAGGCTTCATAATACATATTATGTATAACATTATTATGAATGTATTATAAATGAAATAAATATTATTATATACTAGGTTTCATAATAATAAAATAAATGTAGAAGAGAGCAAGATAACCTAGTGCTACCTACAACCTCATATGGACACTTAGTTTGAAACCTGGTAGCCATTCTTACTAGGAATAGATAAGGACCATTTAAAAGTACCTCCAAATTCTTTAAGGCATTAAATCTATGTAAGCAAAGAATATCTAAACAAGAGAAAACACAACCTCATGCTGAAGGTCCCCTCTACCAAAGGGAATATTTATTATATGTGCTCTCACAGATATTTCTTCCTTTTACCTTTAATGTTGACTGGATTTGGTGATAGAAATAGACAATACTCTTTTAATTTAAGTTGGAGGAGTAGTATGGTCTAATTTTCAGTTAAAAAACTCTTAGGATTACTTTTAGGTGTTTGTTCAATTTAATTTTGTATGTCTAAGACGCAAGGCCCATGCAAGTATTTATTTTACAAGGTTCAAAAACTGTAAGGTATACTATCTTTTTTTGAATATTCCCAAAATTATACTAAAGATTTAAACATAAGAAGAGAAGAGCTTGAAAGTTTGCCTTTCCTATGCATTGCAAGTTAAGCACATGCTTGAAAGACAAACATTGTTAGTAAAGCTATGTGCAGTGGGGTTAATATAATTTGTGAAACCACCATTACCAACACTTCTGCATACAGACAGCATGCTTGGACGGCAGAATGAGCCCTGATACCTTTAGTTCTTTAAGTCCCTGCATGTATCTCCCTTCTACATCCTGTATCTGGTCCTTAAGGTCATAGATATCCTGCAGGACATAGGAATGAACCATTGCATAAAACCATGTACAAACATATATGAAGTCTTAACGGATTCAGATGAAAATGTGAATAACTTGCATATATTCCAAACTAAATGGAGAAAAATCAAAGTATACAAATGTAACTCTCCAAATGACTGAAAAGGGCAAAACAGGTCACATGACAGTGAAGCTAGACAGGAGCTGTAGTATTCAATCTAAAGTGTCAAAATATTTTCTTGTCATTGAAATAGATTAGCAAATGGGAATAGGGCTATACATGAGAAAAGGTTACATAAAATATAACACTTTTAATATACTTGTGCAAATTTTTAAGTAATTTATGTAATTTAGCATACTACTTCACCTAAAGCTAGTAAAATCTAAAGTAAATTAATTTTAAGTAGCAAATTTTACTGATAGGCAGAAGTTTTGAAAAAATGTTATAAATGGATGTAACTTGGTTACTGACCAAAACTAATCTGGAGGAAAGAAAGCAAAGGGAGGGAATATCAATTCCACACTTTAAACACAATGTCAAATAAGATAATCTATCTTGACAACACTACTTAAATGATGAGAAAAGCTTTTGCTCCAAGAGTTAAACTCTTCAGAAGAAAAATAAGGGTCAAATTTTAAATGGAAAATATTGTTTCCTTTGTGCTTTACTCTGCTACATAGGATCTATTCCAGATATCTAATGGGAAATAACTGCCAGAGCCCTAAATACAATTCTGCAATTACCAATGAGATAAATTACTAAGGACTGATAGACACATTTTAGACTTTCTGTCCCTTTGTCCCCACCTTGGTAGGCTTATCTGTCTTTTACTCATTCATTTATTCAAAAGACAGTTATGGAGACTTTATTAAGTCAGGAACAGGATACCAAAGTCTCATTTTCTTCAAAGACATTCTCTCAAAGAAATACAAATAAACAGCAGGGGTAGGAAGTCTCGGACAGAAAGGCCTTGTCCGCCTAGCCATTTGACCTACTTCTTCTGCTGTCACTGCCACTTCTCTACCCTCTTCTAATCTCCAGTCCACTTTTTCAAGTTAACTGTTCCACAAACCAGACTACTACTACGTTGCCTACAATCTTACTAATTCGTCACCTGCCCCTACCTCCTCCTCTTTGCTGTAAATGGAAATGAACTTTGAAATTGGGCAAGTCCATTCAAGCCCCAAACATTCTTCTCACCCACTCAAGCACTTTGCTCATGGGTTATACTTCTCCTTATTCAACTTTCACACTCTTTCTACTGGCTCAATCGTACCTTTAAAAATAATCCCACCTTTAAAAGAAACGAAAGACTTCTTTTAACCTCTCTGCAATATTTCCCATCATCCAATATTTGCTTCAGAACAAATTTCTTCCATTTTCTATCATCACCGTTTTGACATACTTATTTCAGCCTCATTGTTCAACCATGGGGTTATTGTTCCTTACCTCCAACACTGCAAACCATGGTTAGTCATCTTTAAGGAATGCAACTCTGACATTATTGCTCTCCGCTTAATATGCCACAGTTGTTAGGGTGACTTGGCGCACCGCTACATTTCTAGCCTCTTTAAGTCAACACTACTCCTCGCTTCTCCTCTTTCTCTCTGGCCCCTTTGCTGTACAGATAATCTCCAGTTCTCACAATATTTCTCTGAGGAGATCTTCCCTTCAGTGACATTACCTGGCTTGTATGTCTTCTTCCTTTAAACCTTAGCTCAATTTGTCTCCTCTAAAATGCTTTTTGTCATCTCGTCTCTTCCAATTTAGATGATGCTTCTCTAAATTCCCTTCACAGTCCCATGCTTGCTACTACCATAGTATCATACCATCCAGTTTTACTGGTATCATCAGTGTGTCTTCTACATGAAACTGCCAACTCCTAAAGCCCAAGTGTGTTGTATTGCCTAAATCTCCAAGGTCACATGCTCAATAAATGTTGAATGAATGAATGAATGCACTTTTTATTCCCCACAAATAACAGGTCAGTAAATAGACATTTAAATACTTTTTGAAAATTGCCATCTTTCAAGTAAAAGGTTAATATGAATGGAAGATCAACTGATAGGCAATGAGCTTTTTATTACCTGGATGTTTCTGTTTTCCTAAGTATTACTATGCTGTATTATGAAAGTCAGACAAAACGGCATCCAAGCAGCTAAGTAATACCCATAACAACACTTAATACTAATAATTCCCAGAATCTGGTTCTTGGTACATCCACATATTTTCCATTTAAAATATGACTAAATATTTCTGAGATAATTACTTTCACGTACATTAATTTTTTTGACATTTGTAAATTAGCAAAACTCTTTCCAATAGCACCACATTTTATGGAAACAGAAGAGGGGGGAAAATTATCTGATCTTCCTTTCAGGTCTGAAACAAGTCACATTCTTAAGTTGTACTGATAATTATTTTTAAGAATTCACAGGCCTTTCTTTTTACTGAGTCATTAAATGTTAAGTGGTTCCAGTGTACTAGCAAACTAGAAAATAGCAAATCAAAAACTGTGATTTACCCGCAATTCACTTAATGAGGTGTCTGGATCTATTAAGCTGCTGGTGTCCCCACTTCCCCGTCGGGACGAATTTCCACTTAGAGGGGTTGTTGCTGAGACGGAGTTTCGAGATGAAGGCTAGAAAAGAAGGAAACACAGCACTGCTAAGTCTTATTTAAAAATATGTTTGAAGGGAACCTCCCTGATGGCATAGCAGGTTAAAGCACAGCACTAAGAAGTTAAAGTCACTTCAGCATGAGTTCCATCCCCACCCCAGAGGTGATTCACATGGTGTGGCAGACCTCTCCTGACTCGCCCACTGCTCTCCTCAAGCAGTACTCCATAGATCTGCCTGTTCTGCTCCCCACTCTGTCTCTGGTGAATCCTCTCACCGCTCCTGAGTCTATGGCCTGTACCCTAGTTCTGTATGCATAAATAAATACATCTTTTAAAAAAATGTTTGAAAAAATGTTTAAACACGTTAGTTAAAATTTTGATGATGGGAAGCAACAGGGGTTACAACTGCAATGAAAAAATGCACAAAATGATGTAAAAATAAACTATTATATTATTTAAATTTTTTTTTAAATGTGCTTATGTGACTTACATTTGTAGTTTGCACTACGTTACCTCTGGACAAAACTAAAAACGGCAAGGGTGGGAGGGAGATCTACCACAGCGTAGACAAGAAATTACCAAGAGCAACCTAAGGCAATTTTAGATCAGCTTCCCTTTGGGGCCAGGTATTTAGAGAAGGGCCTATATGTATAAATTACAAGTCCACTGACACTTTTTTAGAATCTAAAATTCCTAAAAACTAAGAAAGAAAGAGTTTCTGTGGGAGCAATTTTTTAAGTTTATCTATGTTTTATTGTAAATACTGGGTTGAGACATCAGATTAATATAAAAGTTTTATCTTACACATTAATTAGTAGTGCCCCTGTTTTAATTCCATAAGCTTCCTCCTTAGAATTTTCTAGTATTTTGTTGATACAGTTGGATATAATTTGCAGCACAGAGGAACAATACTATGTGTCACTATGAATTTAGATTGTTCTAACCACAATTAATTTAAATGTGAGACTTTCTACCGGATGATTAAAAGACACAAGTCTGTGCTATCCAATTTGGACAGGCCAAGTGTGACTACTGAGCAGTGGAAATGTCATTGGTCCTAACTGAGACTCTTTTAAGTATAAATATATACCAGATTTCAAAGTACAGGAAAAAGAATGCAAAATATCTCAGTAATTTTTGATATTAGGTGATTATGCTAGAAATAAGTCAGACACTTGCTAGTGGTCTCACCCATTTGTGAGATATAAATAAATAATCAGAACAAACCAGCAAGACAAGAATAATTATTAGTCTCTTAACATAATGGCTAAGAGATTGATAGAAGGATTGGAGAAAAGGGAGGAGAAGGTAGGGGAGAGGTATCAGGGTTGTGGTACTTGAGATGGTGGAGTGTGGAAAAAGCACATATACATATAGAGGTATAAAGTTGTACTCCTAAAATTATAGCTACTTAAACTAGTGGCAAATCAATAAAACATTGGAGAAAATTAACAAAATTTTTTTTCACATTGATTACATTAAAATCTTTCTATTAAACTATACTATTTAATTTTACCCATTTCCTTTTAAGGTATTAATGGTCTAAGCAATGAGAATATTTTAACTTACATATATGGCTCACCTTTGTGGCTTGCACTGCATTTCTACTGGTCAAAACTGGCACATCGCTTTTGGGTACAGCATAAAATTAATACTAATAAATGCCTTCTTTGATATGATTTTCTAAAAGTACTTCTAGAAGAAAAGTATATACTTTAACACAAAGTAACCTCTGGAAAGTTCTATTGTTTCATAAAAATAACTTGTCTGTAAAGTGAAAAAAAACTCTTAGAATTTGTCACCACCATTCCTAAACACACTTCGTTTTCAGTGTCAAATGACTTTTTAGTAGGATCAAATTCTAGAGGACTGAAAATCAAAAGGACAGTCAAAAATTTAAGAAGTGACATTCAAGGACATAAAAGAGTGCCTTTTCTCTTCCCCATGCTTCATATGATTCAACTTTAGAGGAATGTAAGAGGGCAAGAACAGGAAATAGATGAAGAGAGAATATGTAATGCCACCAGTTCATGGTAGCAATGTAGAGAATTAAACAGTAGTAGAAAGGAAGCTGAACTGACACTGAGAATTAAACTTCATTAGATATTAATATAACTCACCCTTGTATAATTTTCAGCATACTGTTTGTCAGATTTTTCATCCAACTAGAAGAGAGAAAAATAAGGAAAAATACTTAGAGTGTTGATTTTTTTTTTTTTTTAGGGAAACAGAAGTGACATCATTTGAGTTCTTCAAGATCAACTGATATTTGGAACCTAAAAGCAACCATAATAAAAAACTCAAATAAAATAAAATATGTAACAGAAGAAAAAATGTCAAAAACTATTTCTTATCTTAAGAACAATATGGAGTAAGTAAGCTGTCCTTAATTTAAAAACTTTGATAAAACTTTTTTCTCCTGATACTTAAAACACATTAAAGAAAACTATACACATACTTGGGTTTTAGCATTACAAATGTTAATACAAAGAAATCTGTACACATCAAAAGGAAAGTCTGATAAAAAGAAAACCAAAACAAAGTATTATCTAAGTATTATTAGGACCCAAGACACATAGATAAGACTAGTAGACATAGCAGGAAAAGTTCAGATTAGATGAAAACCTGCTAAATACCATCACCAAAAAAAATTTTCCCCACAGCATTAGGATCAGTTGCTTGCCTTTTTCTTTTTAATAACACACATGCATTTAAAAAAAAAAGCCAAACAACACAAAAAGGTATGTGAAGTAATAAGTCTTTTTCCCTATTCATCAAATTCTCACTTCAAAGGCAACCAAAAAACAAGTTTTTGAAAAATTCTAGCAATAGCATTCCAAATATATTCTGTATCTCCACTCTCCCCACTCCACAAATTTCAGAGATGAAAGTATTTAATTTTCCCCCCATAGAATTTATCATTCCCTAACCCCATGTATTTATTAACTTGTTGTCTGGTTTCTCTTGTTAATGTAAGCTATAGGTCCATACGTTTTTTTCTGTATTCCTAATATCGAGAGTAGCATCTGGTCTGTAAACTCAAAATTTACTGAAGGAATACTGAAGGAATAGATAAGTGATTCATATCCCGTTTGTATTTACAGACTGAACTGTAGAGTACCCCATTATCTGACATTCCATAAGTGAGTTACACTATCTTCTTCTGCTAGGTTTTAAGATTGCTTTAGACTATTTCAAGAAGAGAGGTACTTTAAAGGTCTATTGCAAAACACTGATTTTATAGTTGAAGAAAGAAATTCAGAGATGAAATTATTTTTTGAAAGCTGAACTACAAACTGTCATCAGCGGATCCAGGTAACAGTTTTGTAAATTTCAACCCCAGTATTCATAGTATGCTATTATGTACCTCTATAAACTATACCAATTATCAATGGGGATGGGGGAATCACATAGGGCCTTAACTAAATGAAAATATGCCCAAATTCCAACTCCTAAACTAAACATACCCAATCTGGATAGAGAAGAGGTATGAAGACTTTCCTCAGTTAATTATGCTAGCAGAAAATATTTTGGTCTCTACTGAGACCACTTCATAACTCCCTCATATTTGAAAGTTCTTCTTTCTTTTTATTACCCACAGTCATGTTTATTCTCTCAGTAAACACTTTTTAGTAGTAGGATTATGTCAATAATTTTGAAACCACCTTAGATTTTGAAATGTTTTTGCTACTTCTTGCTACAACACTCTCAAAACAGAATTTCTTTGAGTCATGTAATTTTTTAAAACCACATGACAGATTTTAAAATGAAATGACAGTAGTTTTAAATATTACCATAAATAAGGTAATCTTTCATTGCACTTTTACTAGTAAAATGTGCTGCCTGATGTGTAATGTGATATTTCTTTCACTCTTCACAGTGAGAGAAATATTATATCTGAATACAATGCATCTTCCAACTCGTCTGCTAATGAGCTAAAGGGAAAAACAAGGAGCATTCAAAAACATTCCTCAAGGTCTATTTGAAATCCTGTCTTACAAGACCATTCACCAAAATGACTCCAAGCCCACCCATATATTAATAGACAACCAATGTGAAATAATCTTACATTTCAGAGGCTGCTTCCTGAACTATTCCATCGCAATGCTGATTCTATAGCCTTCACTATCTTCTGACAGATTCCAATTGTGGCAACACAAACTGATGCACCAAACCTTAGGGACTGTGAAGGCAGCAAAAAATGCCTAGGGCAGCCTTGCCGCAGTCCAGTTATTTTGGCTGCAGTGACTTGGCCAGAGGCTCTTCAGTTCTCATTTCTTAGACTTGTGCTATATAATGAATGTGCTGCCTTCCACTTAGGCAAAAAGCAAGTGGAAATATGGTATCTTAAAAGCCCCAGTCCTGTTAGAGCCAGGGCAGCTGCACTGCAATGCCAAACTAGTGTTCATAATGATGACCCAAAGAGCCTGCAGGCCCAGAAAGGTTTTTAAATGTCATAAAATTTAGCATGTTTAACAAAGAATAAAGTATAAAATAGGGGAAGGTTGGTAGAAGAGTATAAACTTTTAGTTACAAGATGAAATAAATTTAAAATCAAAAAGAGTTGACTTTAAAAATTGGGAACATGGAAAATATACACTAATACAAAGAATGTTTATAAAATTTAGTAAGTGACAAATCACAGAACAAAGGCTGTGTGTTTTATATGGTTCAAATTCTCTAAGATAGGCAAATTAAACTGGAAAAGCACTGAAAATTATCAAAATGCTAAAAAATAAAAGTGGCTAACAAAAAGATAGATTAAAATACCAAAATAATCCCCCCCGGTCAAAACAAAAACAAAACCCAATAACGTGCTTTTTTCCTACAAAGGCCCTCAGGACATATTCATTATTCTCAAATTTTTTCAAGTAATATTATGGAATTATGCTCATAAATACTTAAATAGGACATTTTCCAATCAATAAAATTGTTTTCTTGACAGCTGGAAAAAGAAAGTTAGCCAACAAGTTTATAATATTTTATATTAGTGTTACTGTACAAAGAACATGGCAAACTATATTCCAGTATGAATGCATACAATTTTAAAGTAAAATTTTCTTAAAGAAATTTAGATTATCAGCTAGAACTCAGTATCTTACATAGTTTCCCCATATTTTGGTAATAACTGCCTTTGCCTTACTTGTATTTGGAACATCTGTTCTTGACATTATGTAAAACTGTTTCTCTTTAAATCTAAACTCCTTATTTGCTGAAAATAGCACTTCAGATATTATTTCTCAGAACATATATCTTATCAAGTCTTTGAAACTGTTTATTCTTAAAAGAAAAATATTCATTAATCTCTGAACTTCATTTCAGCTCATGACTACTACTTTAGTAATTTCATACCTTGCCTAAATAAAATACAACTAAATCTTTTTTTGAATGGGCACAGCATTTTAGTTATGAATGCATGTTGATACTACCATCATTTAAGAAAGCCGTTCAAAAATAAACTCTAGTATTTTGATCTAAATCAATTTTTCCCCTTAAAAGGACAGAGAGAGACAGGATATAACTGAGATACACATATCTGATGCAGCGTCATATTCAGTAGACAGCAACCAGTTTGTCAGCCATATTAGTGAGTCTGACATGAGTGATCAGAAAGTAAAGAAAGGCATCTGAATCTATTCTATTTTCTTAAAGGTATTCTATTGTTTTTTAAGGGTTTAAGGTTGTACTCTACTAAGGTAGATTAAAGTGTAGTTTGCTTATTGTAGTAATGAAACTCTACTCCTTTGTTAAATTTTAATTTACATATACTAACTTGATAATGCTATTCAAAAAGCCTGGGAACAAAAAGAAAGAGAAGAGGCGCTCTGATTATCCAACCACAAAAGGGAAGGGTAATTTTAATAACCTCCTGAAGCAAGATTGGCCAAGGATCCCATTTGGAAATGCTTTCACAAATTAGAGGCTAATAGGAGTCAAAGTTTTTAAAAGAAAAGGTGTACACAATAAACTAAACATACTATCCATATCTACTTAAAAAGTAGGTTCTTGGGCCCTCCCTGGTGGCGCAGCGAATTAAAGCACTGCACTGAGAAGCTAAAGCCACTTCTGCATGAGTTCGATCCCCGCCTGCCCGGGAGGAGATCCACATGGCGAGGCAGACCTCTCCTGACCCGCCCGCTGCTCCCCTCAGCAGTGTACTTGGTCGATCTGCCTGTTCTGTACCCCACTCTGTCTCTGGTGAATTCTCTCACCCGCCACATCTCTGGCCTGTGCCCCAGTTCTGTACGAATAAATAAATAAATCTTTAAAAAAAAAAAAAAAAGTAGGTTCTTAAGCAAGTTAGTAAGATGGCCAAGACTTGGAAGTTAGTCTTCTGAGTACAAAGAGATTTCTTCGTCTCGCCCAAGGGAAGATGACAGACTGTTGCACAGGCAGGTTTGAGAACCAAAAATCCAAAATACTTAATGACCATATTCAGAAATATTTTCTAGGATTGAAGTCATTCAGAAATAGCTATTGACATATAATTAGTGACATAATAAGCATAGGCAATTAATCTCTTCATAAAAAACAGTCTAACTTTTTGTTAATAAACACTGTCTCTCATCATTTAAGTGCTTAATAATCAGGCTACTTGGTCAATGGACAGAACACTAATGCCAGTGACAGAGAGGAGTTGTCACAGAGAAAAAATCAAGGAGATAAGATACCTACTGGCTGGAGTTCCTTCATCAAGAAAAATGCCTTGAAGACCTCTCCACTGAACCATCTTTCCTAAAATCAGTTCATAATGATGTGAAAGCAATAGATAGATATTTCATCAAAATGATGCCAAAGTCTGTATGTTTAAAATCTATTTGGATTCTTCCCAGAGGCAAAAAATTAGTGATACTTTACTAAGTAGTATCTTTTATAATTCAACCTTCAAAGTCTACTTGAAATTTAGATATTTGACAAAACAAAATGGGAAGAAAAAAATTAAGATCACTCATTTATTAGTTTTAAAAATTATTTTTAACTTCATTAGGTATAATGGCATAATAGTGAAAAAAAAAACCCTCAATTAGCGATGTACACTGAACTATTTGTTGGGAAACTACAAATACTATGAGAATGACAATAAAATAATTTAGAAAAAAGAAGCTAGGAAAGTTAAAGGAATAGACGAAACAAACTGGAAAACACTGATAACGCAAAGTTGCTGCTAGGTTTCATGGGGGATCATTTCCACAGAAAAAAAGTTTTTAAAAAAAATCACATTATCAATTCATACATCCCAAAATACACAAATAATTGAATTTTTGTTAATGTCTTCAAATAAGTATCTCCTAGGCAGTAAAGTTAAGTTTTTAATTGTAAAGCAGTTATTAGTCACAAATCTGAGACAACCATCCCATGCAGTCAATACACTCACACTGGTCAAATCTGGGATGCTGACGTCATCCAACTCAGAGACAATACTCCCCCTACGAGTGCAGCGACTGAAATAATCAGCAGCAGAAACCTTTCAGTCAGAAAAAAATGAGATGCTTTAAATATAAAGAGAACAGAAACAGATCAGAACATTAGTAAATGGGAGAAATATTTGAGTATCTGTGTATCATCATATCCTGAAATGAGGAAAACTGCTGCAAGAAATATAAAAGGATTCCCAAATGAAGTCGCAGCTCCCTAAAACAACTTTTACTTATCTAAACTAGCATTCTATGTAATAGAGATCACTTACTACCTATGGGCCAGCAAAGTCACACACATTTAAGACATGCATCACCCTCAACAGAAGGATTTCTAGGATAGTTTCTTTACCCGTTTATTTTCCATTTTCTTTACTAGGACATAAGCTCCATGAAATCTGGTGTGTATGGCTTACCACATTATTCCGAACCCTTTAACATGATGTCTATAACAGGTTTTCCATAAATATTACAAAATAAATGAATGTTTTTTCCTCAGCCAATACTATTCCTTACCTCAGCTGTGTTTTTTGCTTAAAAAGTACTCACTTTCAGGAAGGAAATTTAAGCACCCAACCACAGAGGTAAGAAGGCTTACAAATAAAATTATACTAAGGGCATTAGTATTTTTATTCACAGTAATAGAAATATAACTTAGATTTACATATATATATAATATTTCATTGGTACCTACCAAAACATTAGTAATTATTTCCTACAAAGAAATTTATTTAATCCATAAATAAGCCTAAACACAGAATCACTAGCATCTATACTGTACAAATAAAGAAAATGTCATTCACACAACTAATAGGTTGTAGAATGGCTCAAGCCAAGGCATCGTCATTTAAAAGCCCTTACATGTTCAAAACTCCATTACTTGCCAAGGCTTTCAGATATCAAGGTTTGTTCTTTCTCCTTTACAGTATTAGCATTAGTTGGCTTAACAATGGATAACTACCTTAAAATAGAAGATGAAAATTTTTAAAAGATTTATATATTTGTTTATGTGTAGAAGAACTGGGATGTAGGCTGGAGGTGCAGGAGGTGAGAGGATTCACCAGAGACAGAGTGGGGAGCAGACCAGGTGGATCTATTGAAATATGCTGCTGAGGAGCGCAACGGGCTAGACAGGAGAGGTCTGCTGTGCCGTATGTGGAGAGGCCACCAGGGAGGCCCCAGATGACTAAACCTCAAACACCTGGTGTTCCCCTTCTCCAGAAAACTTTGGGTTTATAATCTTTCATAAAACAAGACTCAAATCAAATGCCTCCCATTTTTCTTAAATCAACTATAGGCTCTTTGCTAATCTGGTTTTTATTTTAGCTCTAAGCTGCCATACCATCTAACCAATGTTAATTTTTGAATCAATTCTTGTATATATTAAAAATGTCATTGGCTTTCTGAAAAATTTCTAACTTCATCACAAGGATAACCTGAAATTATATAATTTACATTATAACACTGCTATTTGTTGCATCTACAATTATTACTCTTGTTGGAGTCTAAGACCAAATTTTTTTTTTTAATTTTGCCATTACAAAATTCTTTAAAAGTTTAGGGGTCTTGAAATGGTAATGTTCAATTTGTCACATGCAAATTTCACTTTGTAAAAGATTTAAAGAGGTGCCATGAATCTGTTGCAATTCTGAAACTCATTTTACGGTCTGCATGTGAACCACGCTCACCATGCTCTCCCTCTGCTGACGACAGGCATGACCAGAAGACGCAATGCTTGCAGTGTCATTGTCGGTAAGCTATAGATATTACAAGAAGATAAAGAAAAGGATGTGATTTCACTACAGATCCACCTGACTGCAAGCAGGCAGATAAAAGTTTAGGAAGCATGCAAATACTCTGTATGTACATTATAGCACGCACCATTTATTATGTAACAGAAAAGTTATTTCAAAGCACAATGAAATATCATTAAAAATCAAGTTTTTAAAAAACACAAAAATTTAAGTAGCATTTTATCTTTTATTTAAGCTAAGTTAAAGAAATAGTTCTGAGTAAACTAACCACTGGTTAAAGATTTTTTGCTTTTTAAGTCTTTAGGCTTCTTAGGATCCTACCAGGGCACCAATAAATATTCTTAATGTTTTAGCTTGGGAAAGTAAAAGAACATTTTAAAGTGAAATAATATAAGTCAAAGACAGAATTTCCTACCAGCAAGGACACTGAAATGTTAATTCTTATTTTCCTTTATTCGTTCCTATGTAACTAGGGGAAATATTTCTAACATTATCTGAGAGGTTTCTTTCTATTTCACCTGCAGTAGAGGACTCATCCAGATCTCTCCATTCTGACATCACTAAGAGACCATTCAGGTATCACTGATGTAATAATTCTGAACCAAATATGCAAATGAAACAGGATTTAGTTAGTACAAGAGGACAAGTTTCTATACTTAAGTGAAATGATTTAAAGTACATTATAATAATTTTCCTTTTGAAAGGGGTCATCATACTTGGGAAATCAAAACACTATCTGGCATAAGAACTGCCATGAGGAATTTTATTACTGGGTGGGTTAAAAGTAAACTTCCTCAGTATGTGAAAAAGCCATTATCTCCTTAAATATACATATGTAAAGTTTTGTTAACTACTAGAATGCTTGAGATGATGGGTCACTTGAAAATACCAGGAGGACTGCACAAATTATAAGTAGAAGAAAGCCAACACATCTGACCTAATTACTCCACCAAGTGCCCTATGTTGACTATTAAGAAACTGCCTCAACAATTTACCTACTTTTGATGTTTTCGAGAATAACAAAGTGGTTCCTAAAGTCATCACTAGCTATTAGAAATGTAAATTAGTAGAGTATTTTTGGTGGGGAACGTGGCAAATACATCATAATTTAAACATAAACAATCTGACCACCATCAAATCACAATTAACAATTTACCTTGCAAATCTACTCACATAAGTACATAAAAATATACTTGAGTAAAAACATTCCTTGTGCAGGTAGGTGTCTGTAATAGCAAATATCTGATACCCTAAGTGCTCATCAATAGGGGAGTGATTTTTGAAATGTACAGTTTATTCATTAATGGAATGATGTACTACCATTAAAAAGAAGCCCTCCTCAATAGGCATTCTGTGGAAAAAGGCATGTTTGATAACTTAAAAATCTTTTGAAATGTCAAAAACAAAATAAACTATGTACTGATACAAAAAGTGAAAAAAGAAAGTTGAAGAACTATATGAACATGAATCTACAGATATACTGTTCAAATAAAAGGTATTCATATATGTATAAAATATTTCTGAAAGGATCTATAAGAAGTTGCCTTTGAGGAATGGATATAGAAGAAAAGGGCAAGGGATTTTCACTTTGAACTGTGCTTAAAATGATAACAGTTTTATAAATTAAAGAGTATTTATCTAATAATTCAGAAAGAACAAATGATTAGGTCTTTTATGTAACGATTTTTAGAAGTTGCCCTGCTTCACTAGCAAGGACTCAATGCAGTGAACAAAAACAGAAAGGGAAAATATAGAACAGTCAAAGCAAACACAATAAACTGTCAATATTGAAAAGACAAGAAGTTCTACACAAATGTCATATATACATTTTAATTCTAATGCCACTGGTTCCAAACTCATTTAAGAAATTACATACTGAGTCAGATTCATAAAGAAACTATCAATTAAGGCAAATTAGTACTTGAGTTTGTGTACTGAAGCAAAACCATAATCCATGCACAAGAGAGTGAAACACACCACATCCTCAATCTTTTAAACTGTGAGTACAGATTAATGAAAACAACCCAAAAAAGTTCCGATAAAGCATGCCATGTAAACAGATAAGAAAGCTCACCACAGGACTGCTTCGGGCTGAACTTGTTCTTGATGAGTAATAACTGTATTCTGATGGCTAGAGTTTCCAAGAAGAAAGGTTTTACAACAATGATCAACTCCTTTTCCTGCTGGAAGTACAGTGGTAACCGCGGACCTTGCTCATCCCTGGCTCCCAGGGCAAAGTAACTATTACTCCCAGGTCTGGGGTTCCCACCCTCAGGGTCCATCAACCGCAACAAAGGAGGAGTTGTGCTGAGAAGCACTGCTCTACTATTTGCTGAGGAATAAAGGAACAAGAAAAGGTATTTCTCTACTTCTATCTCCTGGATACCTAAAGCCATGATTTCCAGCAGGCACTACCTCACAGCCTGGGTGAGAACCATGACTGGATAGCTGATGGATCAGGGCCAACAGGTCAGATTAAATAACTTTTTCTTTATAAGTAAACTGTCCCCACCGACACACTATCTTCTCACTTCTTGCTCCCTGGTGACTTACGGTTCGAGAATCATAAGGGCTATATAATCCACCATCATACAATGATGCCTAAAGAACAAAGGAAATACCATTTAACCATTCAGCATCAAAAGTTATTTTGAAAATATCATAACTTCTTCATAGCATTCTGGTTCAAAAGTTTTGAAACATGGTGTAAGTGTACAGTCTCCCGAGGGGAAGACTAAAGGAATTAAACTCATTTGTTTACAAAATTCCTGTATTGATCTCATTAAAACTTCAAGCTCACACTTGATTTAAGAAGCATCACTGGTTATAGTGCTTCTTTTCATCATGCTTTCAACCTAGGATAACTAACATGAAGTTATTCTCTCGAAAGAGTAAATAAAGCAGTAAAGAAAGTGAGGTACTGAAAGTATTTTGCCACTGTCACAATAACATTAAGTTGCAAAGTCTCAGGTTCCAGTCCATTTGAATAGGCCTCAACACAACAAACAACAGCTTGAGGCCACCAACTCACTGCTCACACTTTATACAGAGCGATTGTCTTTGCTTTCTAGTCAGTTTTATTACAATCTAGAAATAATGTGGCCAAAGCCACAGCTGCCCCAAAGGAAAATCTGACATCACGTGCATGGGCAGCCATCTCACAAGAGTAAGCAAGTGTAGGGAGACCCATGCAAATCTACCTTCTCTAACAGTTTCTATAGGAAAGGAATTTTAGTTTTTACACCACAAATCCACTAAGTAATTTATACACTAATTAATAAGTGCACTGAAGTTTTGTATTTTAAGCACAGGCAGCACATTCTGCAGTGCACATGGCATCAGAGTCACGTGTTCTTGGCAATTTTGAAGAAAAGTTATCGAGGCAGAGTCAGCACCACGACAATGCACCCTCGCCCCAGAGCACACACACTTTAAGGAAAAAATACAAACCAGACTGGCACTTCTGGACAGACCAGAATTTGTAGGAGGGGAAGCCTAAGAAAAAAGTGCATGATTTACCCCAAGGAAAAGTAGCTGATAACTCTGAAGGCAAAACACACCTCAGCAAGTACTAACCCTGTGACTCTTAGATGTTGCCATAGGGTCACTGTACAGGGAAGAAGACTGCTAAGAAACAAAAACAAAACAAAACAATTAAGCCAAAAAAAAGGGGGGGAGAGGACTTGGTTTCACCACATGAAACAAAGCTTATATTTTTGTTATACTCCCATAATTCATTAGCAGTTCCTGAGTGCTTAAGGTAGTTCAGCAGCACACAAAGTGAGAAAAAGCTTAGTCATTAGTAATCTTTTTGAATGTCAATCTTAACAGATTAAGAAAGAAAAACAGCTGCCAGTGGCTTTCTATAGATATGTTTATGTTACTACTGGGCTTTAAACATCAATGTTAGGAGATGGAAGAGCAATGTAAGAAAATACACAGGGAAGGGCCATGGCACAGGGGGTGGAAATCAGTGGCTCTTCCCTAGTTCCCAGCAGCTCCTGCAATATTTTCAATATTGATGAGTAATATTGAACAGGCTTAGCCTGATTATTGGGAAACCCAGTAAGTAAGCTATGAGTTTATCATCATCAACACTCTTTTTCAAATAGATTACAAAACCTATCAAAAGAAGTGTTGGATAAAGTACTATAGTTTAATCAGATAAACCATAATGGTCACAGTGAATCTATGTGCTACGGAGGCACAGCATCTTTAAAAAATCACATCTCTATTTTCCTGATATCACTTGACAGTGCAATCAAACAGAAAATGAGAATATCTAAGCAATATGTACAGGTTTTGAAAACTGAATCACCTTAAATGTATTATGTGCCATATCGTTAATGTGTTTTAAATGTACAATACGTCAAAAGCCTTGGGAAAAAACAAGCAATTCTACTAATAAACAAGCAATTGAATTCATCTCATCTCATTTATAAAGATTTTCACATGTAAGCTTTTATTAAAAGGTCATTAACCATGATGTGCGCTGACACCTACCAACTTATCCTGACATACATTTGCCCTGCCCAAACTGATAGGATAGGTGGCTACAGAAACAGTTAATTATATAATAAAATGCCAACTGTACAGTCTAAGTGAGTGGTTTATTACACAATTCTTTGATCTTTTCTGTATGTTAAAATTCTTTCATGAAAAAAATTTCTCATTTTGGAAAAAAATGGCATTATGGGAAAATGGGATTCAATGGTTGCCACTGTTAAAAGATGCTCACAAAGACTGTATGAATGCAGTTGCTACAAACTGGTAATATAACACAGCTATTCACAGTTCAAACTACTCAAAATACAAAACAGAGGATTAGAAATGTGTTAACTGTGGATGAAACATGAAGCCAAAAATCTTTAGACAAACCCGAGTGTAGTAGGCATAGGTAGGTTTGCTATGTCTAAGACTGCTATAGTTTCTCTGGTCAAAGTAGAGGCCACTCTGCAAAAAGCAAAATTAAACACATTTTTCTTAGGGACTGCCAAACTCCTCTTTAAAGGCAATGAATCATATTAAGTAAAAGTTAAAACAACAACCACTTTAAGTTGCCACATAAGACAAAAGGCTAGCTGTTCTGAAACCAAGTCATTACTAATTTTATTTTAAAAACAAAAGTATAAACTGTTAGTCAAATGGAATGAAAATAATATGTGGTATATGTCAAGTCATACTTAGGAATTTTCTTTAAAAATCCAGGACAACTGAATAATTTTCACCTTTATAATTCATTTGGCACTGGCAAAGAAATTATTGTCATTTTTTCCCCAAACTTCTCTTAGTATTACTTGTGAAATTAAGCTGATCATATGAAATGATCATAGAGTGAGCATGAATACTGCAGATTCATTTTAATATATGGCACAAAACAATAATTTTATACATTATCATTACTTGTAGTGGAGAAAATCATTTGTAAAATTCCCTTTATAACTTCTTCCATCATCTTTCTTAGTCAAAGTTAAAGAAACTTAGTAATCCTTGACTGAAAGACTCCTCCACTACTGATACCACAATAGGAGACATCCCTATTCCCATCCCATTCCTGCCACTCCAGGCCCTGCCTTCCTTTACCATATCCTTAAGGCACCCTGACTCACTATCCCCAGAACTCTGAACACTCCACACTCTAGGGCCTCTCACTAAAGTCCTCCACAACACTTTCTCTCCTCCCTCCACCTTCCCATCAGGACTCCCACTCCCTGACACTCTCCCCATTCCAGCAAAGTTCAGAGTTCCTCCCATGGGGACCCTGAGTGAACAGGGAGTTTGGGACTACACTTCCCCTGCCAGCCCAGTGGCAGTCCAAGAGGAAAGGGTGTTCCTGGCAGCATATTTCTCCATGGAAATGCTGCTTAGTAGTAAGGTGGCTGGAATGGAGATAACTACTGGTTCTGCAGCTTAATCACATGGTAAGTTAAAGAGTTTTCTGCAAGAGAGCATGGGAACTCTGCCATCATATACTTTGTTTCTGCAACAAAATTCTTTCCAAGTTCCTAAAATCTGACCTATTACAAATATTCACAATGAAACCTACTTGTGAGTTTGATATTATCTATACTCCCACAACTAAACCAACATAAATGTCTACAATAAGAATGTCATTAACCCTATTCTTGGAGTATATTCAAAAGAACAAACAATAAATGAAATTACATTGTTAATGAACTTCTTGTCACACTTCTCTAATTCTAGCCCAGGGTTTGGCATACATTAATTTGATATTAAGTCATGAAAATGAAATAAAATTCTTTTTCAGTAAGGTTCTGATAAATCTTATCTTTGTGTACTACCACGTGTCAAAAATGCCTTAGGAGCACACCAAAACAATAATAATCCTTAATTCCCTATAAGTAACCCACTGAATTTCAAAGCAGCACAAGATACTGGAATACACAACAGAACTAACCAGTGGGTCTTTATGAGAACCAGATGATCTCTTCTTTGTTCCATAAGAGTGACTGTAAGAATGATTCTGGAAGTAAATATTTGAAGTTAACTTTATGATCACAAAGTTTTAAAAATAACTTAATAAAATTAACCTTAAAGTCACACACAGAAAAGCACACATGAGATAGTCTACATGCAATCTATTTCTCATTTGGTAATAAATGAGTAATTGCACTTCATTGGCTAAGATAGGTGGCTTCTTTATACACCTGCATTCTCCCTCATTGTCCCCTGTGCCATCATCCAGCTCAGTGTCCAGTAAGCTAAAAAGAAAATTTAATTAGAAGCCAGTGGCAGGGAAGATATTTGTGGAGATTTTGATCCCATACTTCATTTGATTCCTTCTATCTTCTCTATAGAAGTATGGGAGATGAGAGTCCACCTCCTTCTACAGTCTTCCTCTTCTAACAAAAACAAGCCAAATGCAATCCTTTAAATCAACCATAACAATGGTGAGAGATTAAAGTCTATGACACTGCATTACGCCAGGCAGACTTTTTACCCCAGTTAGTGTTCCTCCAACATGTGTTGGTTAGGAGGCAAACAGCCAAGGCGGTGTGGGTTGCCCCTATAGCAATAGCATTATTAGATAGCCTTACATACCAGTTCTTTAGGATGGTACTGTCTCAATACATAACTTCTAAAAGTATACAGTCATGAACATATGAGGGGGTAAAGAACAGCGATACTACTAAATAGGTAAACTCGTAAACAAGAAATCCAATCTACACATGCACTCCCTGCCTGAAGTGAGCAGGTAAGGCTGGAAGTGCCCTACCCATCACAATCTGCTCCAGGCAAAACTACTGACTTATAGATAGCTAGCAAACAATCAAACCAATGATTAAAATCATCTTTATTTTTTTGATACACATAATCTTTCCTTTCAACAGCCTAGAAATTCAGGCAATTTATAGGCATAATATCAAACCAAGAAAAAGATGCCTTAATTTCCTTGGCTAAAAAGATACACCTTTAAAAACAAGTCAAATTAAGTACAAATATGTGTGGATATAACTGATGTTTCAGGTGTCATTTGTCACCGCTGGGGTGTTTCCTGCTTAATAATTTCACACCTGCTAGCTTGTGGCACATAACATGAACCACAGTTAGGTCTGAACTACTGTATTTAGTGTGTATCACAGTACTGCTCACTACTGCTAAGACATGTCTTCCAGGGCAATGAATGTGTATCAGGTGTGTGGCTCATCATTTCAAGAAAAGGTATTATTAACAATCTTAAACCTGAATAGAGAAGAAAATAATTTTTATCAAAGAAAAAATATCAAAAGATTGATTTTTAAACAATAGGATGCTTTGTTAGCATGTTCCTAAAATATCAACACCTGGAACAGTTAGTACTAATCCATGGTTAAGCATCAGTGTTCATAAAGTAAAACTCTACAATTAACACAAAATCATGCACTACATACTAATGATGAAAGTCTTGAAGATTTATCCTTGAGCGCATCATACTGGATTTCAGAAAAAGGTGAAAGTTGGTTGTATTTCCAAAATCAGAAAAGAGGAAAAAAATAACATTCGTAAAGTTAAAATTTTAGTACTATTAAAAACAAAACCCCCAAAACTATTATACACAAGGCTGCTACTACTAGAATTAAAGTCTATTCTTTCCACTACTCCTTCCTACTATGTTATTACTAAATTGTATATATGTATAAAGTTGCATGTTCTCTTTTAAATATGAAATCATTATTCGTAATGATAAAATGATCCAATCTCAATATATGACAGCACAAAATACACTAAGGAAGCCTTTGAGTGCAGAAGTTTTAAGCACTCTGAGTCAAAGACATTGATTTTGATTTTTACCATCATGTCCCATCATCTGAAACATGGCAAAGGCAACACGTGGACAGGCAATGAATGACTAATATAATCAAGCTTACAAAAAAAAAAAATCAAGCTTCCCATTTAGGGAAAAAAAATTGCAACATCAAAATGGGGGTGGTCCCTTGGATTTGTTCATGTACACACATGAAAAACTTCCTTCCCCAAGAACTTTTCTTATTAAAAATGCTGAACAAAACTAGAAACTTTGTCAGAGCAAAAGCATGGGAATCATAGGTTTGGCCTTAAATGTAAATAAAAACTATAAAATTTATTAAACCAGGGCCCTCCCTGGTGGCACAGCAGGTTAAAGCACAACACTAAGAAGCTAAAGCCACTTCAGCATGAGTTTGATCCCGGCCCTAGAGGTGACCCACATGGTGCAGCAGATCTCTCTTGACCCGCCCACTGCTCCCCTCAGGAGTGTACTTCGTCAGTTGGCCTGTTCTGCTCCTCACTCTGTCTCTGGTGACTACTCTCACCATCCCTGCACCTCTGGCCTGTACCCCAGTTCTATAGCTTTTTAAAGCAACCTTATTCAGAAGCACAACATTTAAAACAATCAAAAGCAGGTAGTCTGGTAAAATATCCTTCTTTTTCAACTCTTATACCCATTTTGAACTTTAGGGAACACTATTCAAAAATTTCATCTAAAATAATGGTTTTCTAAGTTAAGGTTGCAATTTACTAGTTTTCATGAAATCAGTTTATGATTTCAACCAGCATTTTAAAAAAATGACATAGAAAATAATTAGAGTATAACATGCACAGTAATATTATTCTGTGAAACTTTCATTCAATAATATATTTAAATATCCATATGACAGATACATAGGCACATGTCTGCAAATGTATACTGCATCGTGGTGTAAAAATGAATTTTTGTAGTGATCACAATTTTTACAAACACAAAGTAAACTAAAAGACCGAGTTAGATAGTCTAGCTCTAATATAACATTAAAATCATAGTTCAGACAGAACAAAGGCCTTTATTTCATGCCTGATGAGATGGTCAATTATAAAAGTTATTGCAGAAACTCCCAATAATTTTATAAGACTAAGGGGTACAATTCTATCACTAGCATAAATTCAGTGACAATGATATTTTAATAAATATCAAAATGTTTTGGAGTAAGATGTCTGCACGTGCATGCTTGTATTAGTCTGAAATTAACAGAAAAAAAAAAAGCAAAACAGTGTTACGTGCATAAAAAAATCTTGTTTGTCTAAAATGCCTAACGGTGTGCATTGGTAAGTGAGGTACAATGATAAAATGTCATTGTATGGTGAGTGACAGTTCCCTGACAATAAAGTCTTAGTCTATAGAAATTTAATTTGCTCATTTTCCCATTCAACAAAGTATCTTGTTAAAAAAAAAATGACCAAAACTTGTATTACTCAAGTCACACATTCTAGCATATAAACTATTCCAGTCTTCCAGTCAAATAAGTTCATGTTATTGAATAGTCTTGTCTTAATTCCTGCTATCTTATCTGTAATACCAGTGAATTTTACAAAGGCATAGGATTTAACAACTCAACTGAAATAGACCTATTTCAAGTTTCCTTTTGCAGAATTTAGCTGAATTTTAAACGATTGCTGGGGAATCCATATGATTTGGAAATTTCCATTGCTATTAGAACTGCTAGGCAAACAAAAAGAATCACAAGAATCACAGACACCTTCATTTCCCCCCATATGTAATAGTTAGTATCTCTGCTATTTAAAAACAAATGAGCCATTAAAGGAGGGAGAACTGAAAATATTAAGGGTTTTCATCTGAAACATTTTCAAATCTGCTATTACAACCAATCAAAAAATAGTGAATTAATTCTCCAAGAAACTTGGCCTGAGGGGCCCTCCCTGGTGGCGCAGCAGGTAAGAAGCACAGCACTAAGAAGCTAAAGTCACTTCAGCATGAGTTCAATCCCCCCCTGTTCCCGAGTTGACCACATAGCACGGCAAACCTCTCCTAGCCCGCCCGCTGCTCCCCTCAACAGTGTACTTCGTCAGTCAACCTGTTCTGAACCCCACTCTGTCTCTGGTGAATCTTCTCACAGCCCCTGCACATCTGGCCTGTACCCCGGTTCTGTATGCATAAATAAATAAATATTAAAAAAGAAAGAAAGAAAGAAAGAAACTTGCCTGAAGGTTTTCACTTGGAAACAAAATTTTTAGAGAACACAGCAAAGAGGTTGTGGAAACAAGTTCAGGGAGTGTCAATTTCTATTAGAATGTACCTATTACTCAAGTCCCTGGAACTCTGAAAGTCAACAGTGAATGCACAATACTAGCACAGCACATGGGCTACACACCATGACGTCTTTCTTTTTGGGAGTACTGGCTCTGCTCCAGTGTGCCCCAGTTATGTCCTTCGATGGAATCTTCAATGGAATTAGGCCGTGTAATAGCAAATGACAAAACAAAAATTGCAAGCATATTAAAATTAAATTAATTTTAAAACTAAATTCATTAAAATGATTGTAAGGGTATTGTTAATAGGAAATGATATATACACCAGTAAAAATCTCCACCAAAGTAGAACAGCAATGTATTCCTACTACTCCTATTCAAAATCGTTTTCTAATTTTGAATGCCTACCTAAGTCTTCCTCTATATCATTACATATAGCACTGCCATAACATTTGAAAGATTGTCATTCTAAGATCAGAGATTATGGCTTTGATTTGATCCTCCTTCTCCCAAACCTACCATTCCCAGTCTTGAACTATCTTTGCCTTTTGTTTTTATGCAAAGTCTATAGCACTAACATCACTTGTAGCCCACATAGCTTCCAGCAGGTCACCTTTCAAGAAGGTATCACCTGAAAGTTAAACTGACAAAAGGAAAGATCAAAGTCATAAGAAGGCATCACAAAATCATAAATTCATTAGATATTGCTAATGTTCAAACATTAATGAGTGACCTCCTGATTTATGTAGATTACAGCAATGTATGCTAAAAATCCCTAGACACACTAAAATGTTAAGCAAAATGTTGAAGCATGACAATTCCTACAAGTAAGAAATTTTTCAAGTTAGCAGCTTTGTTTTTCCATTATAAAATTATATTTAATCACCAAACCCAAAGCTATTTTCCATTTAATAAACTGTCATTTTTAATAATATGAAAGTAAAAAAATCTAAAGGTTAAACAAAGCATATTTTATACTATAAAATCAATCTCATTATTTTGTGATAATTGGCAGAGTTAAAGTTTTTTTTTTAGTTTTTTTTTAATGTAACAATAGATACACAGATTTTAGAATTGATTTGCTTAGAGCAAAAATTTGGAAGCATGAAAATACTTTGCCAATATTCACTATTTTTTTCTAATTTTTTTATTCACTGTTTATTTTTTTAATAATAGTTTATTTTTACATCATTTTGTGCTTATTATTTATTTTTAAAAGGCAAAAGAGTATGTGAACACTGTCAGACTGTTAGGCAATGATTAAACAAAATATTCATATGTAAGCATAGTCCAAACAACCAGAAATACCAACCCTGTGACTGCCAAGACTTCGAATGGACAATGCATCCTCAACTCCCTGATAAAAATGAAAACAAATGAAGTAAAAGTGTATGAGTGACTGCATAAAGTTAATGAAGGAAAATTATCACGAGCAAGTTCACAGATTATTACAAACCAGATAAGGACGATGATGACTGGACCGGTGGGAATACCTAGCCCTTTCTGAATCTTCCTGGGAAGGAGAAAGTGAATGGAGAGTTAATCACTGAACAAAGGGTTTTTTATCAGAACAAATGAGCAAAGAACAGTCACTTAAAGAGCATAGTAGCACCTTCCTTACAAGCAGTGACCACAATTTGACTCCATACAAGAAATCTGGGGCAGCCACATGCTCCAGTTATAAGAAAGTAGAAATCTTGGCAATATTATCAGTTTAACATTGCACATGTGTCTGACTACTTGCAGAATGTAATCTTTGTATGACTAAGAGAGCTCACCCTATTAGAATAAACAAGTATACTTAACAAACAAATTGAGTTCAGCATTAAAAAGTAGCATTTTATCTATTTTTTTCACTGTGAATCTTGGTTTATGCAATGCAGAAATAAATGTTAACTTTTTTTTAGCCACTCTAATGGGGGAGGGGGAGGGAGGAGAGTAGAACTAAATGAAATAACCCCTGATTGTGTGGTTAACATGAAAAACTACATATAATTAGAAGAAAATGGATAAATATGTTATAGTTAGTAAAGTGATCTCAAGATCTGCTTTATGAAGATTTCTGAGAAAAAGAAATGACCACATCCTAATAGTTGACAAAATGAAATGCAATTCTAAACTTTTCCACGTCAGCTATTAGCACTGGAGCATTAAGTGCTGAGTCATATGAAATGACCAGTCCCTAAAACCTAATCAACTGAAACAGTAAATAAAAAAAAAAACAACTTTCGATCTTTTAAAGTCCAAAGTGTTAAAGTAACTTGCATGGACTAAGCTTTTAGACACAACTATCCAACTGAGTTCACAGCACTCTTTTCCAAAATAAATCAACTCCTCAATAACCTATGTCAGGATAATGTGACCGTTATATGGGTGGACAAATGGATGTGGCCATTTGTGGCCCCTGCACCTCTGGCCTGTACCCCAGCTCTGTATGCATGAATAAAAATCTTTAAAAAAAAAAAAAATCCGTAACTCCATGAAAAAACCTGGCCATTTTCTAAGAGTCAACCAATATTTTATTAAATTAAGGCTGAAGTCACTCCCTCAGTTTCAAATTAGATAACTTCAATTATCTAATCTGACCAACAATTTCAAATATATAAACAGTAATATATAAACAGAACATTACTACTTAATGCTTTATTTTGGTCATAATCATTGATTAGAAATATATAATTACAATTCATCTGTTGTATATAATGGTGTATTTGATCAAATCTTTTACAAAGCTTGTTTATAAGTATCAGCATTATTCAATGTCCAATATTTAATTTCTCCCTTCCACAGTTAGGAAAACAATACATTTCCGTTTTCCTGGACATCCTTAACAGTATAAAGAATTCAAGTCTGAAGAAACAGAGCAATTTCTTAGAGAATGGATGCATGTTTGTTCAAAACTTTCTGGAACCTTTTATGTTTTAGAACATTTAAATTGAATCAATGGAAATGAAACATACTCTGCTTTTAGAATCTCACTTTAAGTGAAGATGAAGTAGGTTTATTTAAAAAATCCATAACTAGGCCCTCCCTGGTGGCGCAGCGGGTTAAAGCACAGACCTGAGAAGCTAAAGCCACTTCAGCATGAGTTCAATCCCCACCCACCCCAGAGGTGGTGCAGCAGACTTCTCCTGACCAGTCCGCTGCTCCCCTCAGCAGTGTATTTTGTCAGCCAGCCTGTTCTGCTCCTCACTGTGTCTCTGGTGAATCCTCTCACTGCCCCTGCGCCTCTGGCCTGTACCCCAGCTCTGTATGCATAAATAAATCTTTAAAAAAAAAATCCATAACTCCATGAAAAAACCTGGCCATTTTCTAAGAGTCAACCAATATTTTATTAAGTTAAGGCTGAAGTCACTCCCTCAGTTTCAAATTAGATAACTTCAGAAACTATATTTACTCTTTAGGTCACCAAAACATTACTACTTAAGACATCTACTTTAAAATCAGGACTTCTGGGGTCATGGAAAGTTAGCTAAAAGGGACTATCTGGAGCCCCAGAAAGAACACGGTTCTTTTCTTTCTGATCCTTTCATCTTCCAGTTCATTAGCAGAGCATTCACTGATTCTTTGTCATCTTATCTATAAAATGGAGACACTGATACTTGTCTTATAACAGTGAAATGAAAACATGCAAAAACACTAGCACAGTGTTGGCATGTAGAACACACTCAATGTTAGTTTCATGCCTGTGCTGCATACCCTTGCTTTTCCTTATTTCCCAGCCCCACACAAAGAAAGGACTACAATTAGGAGAAATTTTTCATACGGGAAGGTCTTACTGATAACTCGCAATCCTATTCTTGTGCATGCACTGTTTATTAAAATTTATTAGTAATTTAATTTTATATTGGGACTATCATATGCCAACTTCTACTATAGGCTAACAAACAGAAAGTTGCAGGTAAATGAGAGGAAGAATCATTTTGAAAGGATTAAAAGCTAGTATTTTGAGAGGATAAAAGCGGTAACTATTCCTAATTAAACAAAACCCCACTTTCTATGCATATCCAGAAAGTGGATATTAGCTGCCAGCTGCATTTTAACCTAAATTGTTCCTCCTCCATGAAAATACAGCATACATACTACCTGAACTGTACACATTTCACATAGATAAAAAAAAATACTGGCACTCAAAATAGGCTTTTCTTAATTAATTTTATCTTTGAATTATAATACATAATTTTTAAAAGTCAATCTAATTAGACTGACTAATTTGATTGAAAATTTATCCCTAAAATGTGATTCCTTTTATTTACATGAAAGAGTGAATGTATCATCAGTAATATTAACCCAGTTACATGCAGAAACAGTTTAAGTAAAAAAATCAGGCTAGTTTTAGCAGCAAGAAAAAACAGGTTCTGCTTTGAAGTAACAAGCACATACAATTAAGTCACTTAATTTTTTTTTTAAAGATTTAATTTATTATTTATTTGTGCATACAGAACTGGGGTACAGGCCAGAGGCTCAGGGGCCGGTGAGAGGTTTTCACCAAAGACAGAGTGGGGAGCAGAACAGGCAGATCTACCTAGTACACTGCTGAGGGAAGCAGCAGGCGGGCCAGGAGAGGTCTGGCTCACCATGTGGTCTCCTCCGGGGCAGGAGGCAGGCGGGAATTGAACTCATGCGGAAGTGGCTTCAGATTCTCAATGCTGTGCTTTAACCCGCTGCGCCACCAGGGAGGGCCTAAGTCACTTAATTTTAAAGAACCAAAAATCTTTTGTCTTTTCTAAAATGTTATCACAATAAGAATTATGGTAACATTTTAAACTGATAGATTATTACCATTATAAATAGCCTAATCCTGGTTGTACCTTAAAATACCAATACAGTAGGGATTTGCTTGAGAAAACAGTTTTGCAACAATTAGATCGTTCAGAGATCAGACTCCTCAGATGATAAAAATACCTATTCGATATGAGAATTTAAGACTTCATACTCCATACCTCAAACCATTCACATACCAAGTTAGGAAAAAATGTAATAGTAAACAGTTGGGGAGCTTAAGACTAAAATTTTCAAATTTAGAAATTATTTACAATATTCTGCTGGTTCACAACTTGCTCTTGCATTTAACAAATATGGGTGGTGGTAAAAGACCTGAAAAAGAGGGCCCTTCCTGTTGGCTCAATGGGTAAACCACAGCATTTCGAAGCTAGCTGCAGCTGCTTCAGCACAAGTTCAACCCCCCAGCAGGGAGGGGACCCATATGGCGTGGCAGACCTCTCCTATCTCTCCCACTGCTCCCTTCAGCAGTATACTTTGTTATCTGCCTGTTCTGCTCCCCACTCTGTCTTTGGTGAATACTGTCACTGCCCCAGCAGCACCTCTAGCCTGTACCCCAGTTCTGTATGCATAAATAAATAAATCTTTAAAATAAAAAAGAAAAGACCTGAAAAGAACTGAGAGAATTGAAAAATAAGAGTAATTATCAGTAGAGATGAAAGAGTGACGTGGATCATCTCTCTATGAAGACCCTACTGACTTAAGTTTTGTTTTTGTTTTTTAATACTACCTTAAGTTTTAAAAAGATAGAGAAAGGAGAGGAAGGAAGGTAGGGATGTGGGGGGAGGAGCAAAGGCGGGAACTGAGGGGGAAATTTAACGTAGACAGAAAACACATTCATTTACTCAATCTTTCTTGGTAGGAACACTCACGAGACATGTGAGGCTGCAGACAACAACGGAATACGGCAGGATTTCAAGTTCACATTTGGTCCATGATAGACAGAGGTGACACTCTGACCTTTAGGTTCAAACATGCCAAACACTCCTGCTTTGCAAACTATTAGTCAATGTTTTATTCAAGATTGCATTATTTCAGCAAGTCATCACAACATGCAGGACAGGCAATCCTAGCCTACCAGCCACTTATGAATCTGTCCCCATTTTCGATCAAAGGAATGATGAGAGTGCTACAAATACAAAAGTTTCATAAACTGAATAGGTTTCAACATGCTGCATCTGTCAAAAAGAATTAAATCAACCCTGTATATTTACCCTGAAGGAAATGATTGTTAACTCAAAGAAAGTAACATGCAAAATACAAAAAATTACTAAGCTAAATATGTTCAAGGATAAAAAGACACATGGTTCTATAAATAGCTTAAAGAACCACAAAAAGAAGTTTAGTTAATAACTGACTCTATATACAGTGATTTTCAGAGTATAAAAGTGTTATAATCACAGAATACATGTAACATTGTCATTTCAAGCTAAAAAGTGCATGCTTTTCTTTCTGATGACAAAACATATTGGAATTATAAATTGTAGAAAGCCATAAGAAAATAAAGCCAATCATAATTCTGTACAGACATATTGAAGTAGAGATAGTAATCACTTCTAGTGATTTTTGATCTTATATATGGATACAGGTTTTTGTAACACACAATTGGAAGCCTACCAGTCTTACAGGGTTTTTTCTATGAACATTTTTCTACACTATTAAATATGCTTAAAAATTATGATTTAATGACTTCACATTGCTTTATTATGTACATATAACATAATGAATCCAAATTCAAAGATACTCAAGACTGTTGTAAATTATGTTAGTGTTTTTAAGTCTATCTTCACTAAAATAGGTAAAGCACTTAAAACACTTTAACCATAAGAGCTATATTTGCTGTTATTTCAAACAAATGTATTTAATTTACTATCAGAGTGGGTTACTAAAATATACACATCACTTTGTACTAGTTTCAAAGGAAACTAGATTAATTTCACATGTAAACTAGTCAAGAATCGATATTTTGAAATGAGCACAAAATTACCTCTTTTTGTTGTCGTTCCAGTTCTCTCATGCGTATATCTCTTGCTTCTGCCCGAGCAGCCCGTTTTGCGGCTAGCCTTGCCTCTGCCTGAAACGTTAATACAAAGATTTAGCTTTATTAAAACAACCACCACTACCATTTCTACACCAGCCTTGAAGATAAGGAATGAAAGGGAGGTTACCTTTCAAAGGGGGTGAAAGGGCCAAGATACCATCTATAGTAAAGTCTGACTGATTTTTTTCAGTCAGCTTCATGTCTTTCTCGAGTTCTAGAGGCTCTCCTGAAATCTCTGCCTTTACCTTTAGCTATCTACCTTGATTACACATTGAAAACACTTACTACAATTCAGTATTTATCTCTCCAAAATTGTTTTTTCCAATTTTTTTTCACTATCAATTCAATCATATACATTAGAAACATGAAAACCAATCTCTCTCATCTTGGGTGTTACCAATATTCAATCTCCAAGTACAATCAATTCTCTTCCATTGAATTTATCTCAAACCCATCTTAGCTTTCCTTATTCTCATTGTTACTACTTGTTTCAGTAATCCTTCATATCTCTCTCTTTAAATTGCAATATGTTTAGGGCATCCCTGGTGGCACAAGGTGTTAAGTCTCAACACTATCAAACTATCACCAGCCACTGCAACATGAATTCGAGCTAACCCACGCGGTGTATTAGACCTCTCCTTTCTTGCCCACTGCTCCCCTCAAGTGTATTTCAGTAGATCTGCCATTCTGCTCCCACCCTGTCTGTGGTGAATCCTCTGACACCTCTCTCCCCATCTCTGGCCTAGACCTCAGTTCTCATACACGTAAGTAAATGAAAATAAATCTTTTTTAAACAGTGCAGTGTAATTCATATATTATCAAATGCTTAAAAGTACATAGTTCAGGGCCTCCCTGGTGGCATAAGGGTAAAGCGCAGCACTATGAAGTTACCAGTAGCCACTGGAGCATGAGTTGCATTCCCCAGCCAGGGAGCTAACCTACATGGTGCAGCAGACCTCTCCTGTTTCCCTGCTGCTTCCCTCAGCAATGGATTTCAGTCAATCTTCCTGTTCTGTTTCCAACTCTGTCTCTAGTGAATCCTCTCATCCCCATACTTCTAGCCTGTACCCTAGGTTTTGTATGCATAAATAAATAAATCATTTTTGAAAATGTACACAGTTCAGTGATTTTTTTAGTATTCGAATGTTGCACAAATATCACTACTATCTAGTACCAGGATAGTCATTACTAAAATTCTATAGTCATACATAGACAACCCCTTTACGTCTTCCTCCTCCTAGGCTCTCACTACCTTTGATGTACTGTATCTCTATAAATATGCCTATTCTGGACTCTTTCATATAAACTGATATACAAAAGACCTTTTCAATTCTTTATTGGATACTGTAGCTACCTCCAAAATCTACTTGTCTCCAGAACAGACCCTATAATTCACCTGTTATTCTGATGTGTAAAATCTTCCAAGGAACATATCTGAAAAATTATAATTAAGCTTACAGCAATATAAAAGGATCCAATTCAAATTGAACTACTTCTATTCAGGGGGGAATCTTAGCTTTAGCCTTAATATTTATGAAATTATCACAGTGTTACCAGAGAAATCTCCTCACTATCAAAACTCAAACTTCCAAGATGGCCTGGTAGATGACAACTCACACTCATATAACTATCAGCCACTGAGCAGTGACTTAGCAAAGTTAGATACTTACTTTCCTTTCATCCACAAAGCAGCCCACTGAAGAAATGTTAAATAACTTGCAAAATATCTCCCAGATGGGAGCTGAGGCCAACATCCTGAAGATTTAAGCTCCCATTAATGCAGATAAACCATGATGCCACAACTTAAACTTTTACATTCCAACTGTAAAGGCATATCCCCTGGGCAAATCATAAATGATTACTTTCAATGAGTTATCCTAGGATTCTCAATTTAGCATAGTCCCACTTTCTGTGAAACTAAGCCATTCTGGTTCTCTTTATTCTTTAATTATAACTTTTTCCCAAATGTAGATAATTTCCTTTTGCTGCCTTTCCTCCCTTCACTCCACATTTTCAACTATCAGCCAATAAGAATACTCAAATACAAAGTATTTGAACAAAAATAAAAATGTAATTATGAATGACTAGGGGCAACCTGATCTTCCCCCAGAGGACACACTTTATTTTCCTATCTCCAAAAATAGGACCCTTGTCAAGCTTGCTCAAAAACTAGTATCTTAAGGTCTCCTACTTGCTGACCAAGTCTTACTTGAATCCAGTCCTTGAATTCATTCCAACAGACTTCCCCACTTCCAAACAGTCTCTTACCAACCACTTTCACCTGGAACACTTGGTTTTCTAATTTTAACTTCATTCTGTCTATTTCGACTCTCTTCCCATCCTTGTTTTTCCATACCACAAACTGTTGGATTAATTCATCTGAAAACCCAAGGAAAGGGTGAGGAAAAACAACCCAAAATAAAACCTGATTACACATAATATACCCTCTGATGCCCAATACTCAGAAGAATCCATATGCATTCTGAATTTTAAATTAGGATTCTGCTAATGCTTCAGTTAAATAAAAACAGGAAAACTAAAAATAAAAATAAAAAAAAGCTAAAATAAACTTGCTGTGGCTGCCAGTGGCATATCAAATCAGAAGCACAACAGTGATCAGTCCTATTATAAATTTTCTATCTGTCCAGTGGGTCGACAAGTAAGATGGGATCTATCCATCTGATGAACAGAGCTCACAGACTGCTTGGAATGTAACCCACAAGTCAAATTTCATTTGGGACTACTGTTTAGAGAAAAAGAAAGAGACTGCTTTTAAAAAAGGAGAGAGAGAAGTTTATTAGACCAACCTAACAGTCAAAGGCATGAGCATTAACTGTAAGCTTTACAATGTATATAAACAAACACACAGTGAGAGAGAGCGGAAAATGAGAAAGAGAAACACCCATCTGTTCTACACTGTGTACTCTTCCATCCTCACCAGAGACTTTGCCCCAACTATCTGATCCCTCTCTTCTGTCTTCACTCTTTGCCTCTAGGCTTGGTCCTATCAAAAGAAGGTTCAAAGTCACCCCTCCTCCCTAGTCCCCAATCTTTACAAAACAAAAGCAAACTAACAAAATTATCCTACTCTGGTTCAATTCTTTCTTGTCTTCTATTTACAGCCAACTTTTCTCACACCTCCCTGCTCTCTTCCCATTCTTAAATGGCTGCATTCTGGCATCTGCCCAAATCACTTTACTGAAATCACTCAGGCAAAAGTCACTAATGACCTCTAACTATTGAACCCACAGAATTTTCCTATTCTTATCTCACTTGTCCTTTCTGGACTGCCAACATCACTAACCACTCATTCCTTCTTAAAGCTATCTCTTCACTTTCTAAGCACTAGTCTTCCTGGTTTTCTCTGATTCTCTGATCTCCCTTCCTCAGAACTCTTCATGGGCTCACTTTTCTCTGCTAGCTCCTGAAATTTAAATATAACCAAAGCTTCCAGGCTTGATCTGGTTTTTCACTTTTTTGTTGCTAGTTTTCTTTTTTTAAGATTTATTTTATTTATGCTTACAGAACTGGGTGAGAAGTCACCAGAGACAGAGCGAGGAGCAGGGCAGGCAGATCGATGAAGTACACTGCTGAGGGGAGCAGTGGACGGTCAGGAGAGGTCTGCCGGGCCATGTGGTCACCTCCCGGGTGGGGCGGGGATCGAACTCATGCAGAAGTGGCTTCTTAGTGCTTTTAGTTTTTCAGTGTTGTGCTTTAACCTGCTGCACCACCAGGGAGGGCCCTGGTTTGTTTGTTTGTTTTTTAAACTCTGTTCCCAGGCAGTATCAGTAGCCTGCAAATCTTTATGCCCAACCCAAACTATTCCTTCCACAATCGTGACCCAACTTACTGCTATGAAATACTCAGACTGTCTAAATGGAACCTCAGACACAATATACTACAAAATAAATTTATCATCTTTCTCTAAACTTCATGTCCCCCATCAGCTGTCCCCTTGCCCCAAAACTGAGAATTATACTAATGTTTCTCCCTCTACTTTCAGTCACTACATCTCAACTAGCCTGCTCCCAATTAAGACCCTATCTCTTTTCTAATTTTTCTACCAGAACTTTCTTCTCCACTTTACCACAAATGACTTATCTCAGGCTCCACCTTCTCTTACCAAGTTGACTACAGCAACTTCTTAACCAGTGCCCTGCGCTCTACCAGTCACTCTTCACAGGGCTGAAGTGATTAATTAGCCTGTAATTCAAACCTGAGTAAAAGATTTTGCCCTTCAATGGCTCCCCAACAGCTTTTAAAACCCAACTTCAATGCCTTAGCACACCAATGCCTTTATGATTGCCTCCTATCTCCCTTTAGCACCATCTTTCCACTGCCATAAACCACACTGAAATAAATATGCTGGCAGTTTCCCACGTGGTTTCAGGTATGTCCCACCCCAGTGCCTGTAGAACACTTAGAAGAATACACCAAAAACAACAATGCTTATGGACATGCGTATTACAACTTTAGGTTACACACAGGAAAGATAAAGAGATCTTTTGATTTAATTACAGTAGGGAGGGAAGGAAGTGGGGGAGAGAAAGTAAGTCTGGAGAAAGAATCAAAGGACCCTAGACCTAAGTTTGCTTTATGTCTTCCTTCTCCCTTCCGGTCTATCTTTTTAAAGAAAACAGCTGCAGCAAAAGTGACAAAATGTTGGTATCAATTAATGCTGGATGGTGGATTCATGGGTATTTACTTATTACCAAAATCTTTCTGCAAAAAAAAAATCGGCACATGAAATATATATTCAAATGTCTTTGAAAGGAAAGGAACTCGTAGCTTCTTTGAAACTTTTGTGCTAATGTGATCATATAAGTGTTAAAGTAAGTTAAAATTACATAATTTGATAGAAATGCACTAAATTGAGCTAAGTCTGGAATTGCTAAACTGCATGTTTATATATAAAACTCTTGCAATTGGCATGAGTTAAGAAAAAGTATAATCTGGACTTTACAGACTGCTTCAATTTCAATACAAAATTTCAGAAAGTGAAACCAAGGAAAATGACTAATTCAGGTAGCTAAGAATCAGAGCTTTCTGTATTAAATTTTATTTACTCTTCTGTAACACTCATGCCAAAAGAACACTGAAAGACAAATTAAGAGACACAATATTTATTGTGTTGCTATGGTTTCCAAATTAACAAATAAAAATCATTACTCAATTTCCTAGCAACTTCCCTTTAGTAGAAAATCTAAGGTATCGTTTTTCTTAATTTGATCTTACAACACATTCAACCACATTGTTAAGCTTTTGGTAACCGAAGACCAAATCTTCATGTTTTTCTGAGTACAAACACCAATATGTATTAGATAAAATGTTGGGATTTTAACCCATTTTCCTCTGATGTTAAACAACTATTATCTTTTTTTTATTCAGGGAGCTTTTGATAGCAAAATGCTTTTTTTGACATGGGAAAAGAAATTTAAGACACTTTACATCAATACATTAAAAAATGCAAGCTAGTAAACAGTACAAGAATTAAACTTTGGATCTGCAATGACAAAGCTAGCTAAAGGGGTAAGTCCTAGTAAAAATTTTTAACAAGAGAAAAAGTGTTGCTAATAATGTCTTCATATTTAGGTTAATAATACCGTACTATGTGAATTTATCCTGAAAATTCCTTTAAGTCACAGGAATGTGAAGAGTGCAACAATGACTATTTTTTTAAAGATTTATTTATTTATGCATATAAGAACTGGGATACAGGCCAGAGGTGTGGGTGGTAAGAGGGTTCACCAGAGACAGAGTGAGAAGCAAAACAGGCAAATTTACAGAAATACACTGCTGAGGGAAGCAGGCACCTATAAATCAGAGACATTCTGCAGGGAAGAAGGAGGAAATGAGTTCTCTCACGTCTAGCTATTCAACCTTGAGTAAATTAATCCTAAATCCTACTATAGGTTTTAGGCTGAGAAGTGATTATCTTCAACCCTATACTTTTTCTCTAGAGAACATCATTCATATCCATGCTTCATCAGTTACCGTCTGTATGCTTACAAGTCTCACATGTATAATTATGTACAGCCCAGATTTCTCTTTTGATCTCTTCCCCAACTGCATCTTCAAACTCTCCCCATAACAACAAATGCCACCAAAAATTCATGCTCTTCCTTCCCCAAAACCCCTCCCCGCTCTAATGTTCCCCACTAAACAACAGATGAACAAATCAAAACTTCCCACTCTCTGCCACAAAAATACAGGCACGCCCTGGGTATCACTACCTACCTCTCCATTCCAGCCACCTATCACCATCTCCACTATCATCACTTCAGGCCAGGCCACCACACCCTTTGCTGTTCTAATGACACATCTCCCCATATCCATTAACACCTCTTTCAGATATAATCTCCAACCTACAGTGAAGTGATCCTTTCAAGACAATTTGATCATGTCATACCCCTACAAAAAATCTGCAAGTGTTTTCCTATGGTTCTTAGGACACAGACCACAGACTGTAAGTCCTTTCAGGAGCCTCAATCTCTATCCCTCTGACATTAGAGCCAGATAATTTGTTGTGGAGGGCTGTCCTGTGCACTGTATAGTTGAATGTTTAACAGCATTTCTGACCTCTCCCCACAAATCCCAGTAACATAAACTTTCCCTAGTTATGACAGACAAAAAAAACCTCCATACATTGCCACTTGTCCCGTGGCAGATAAAATCACAATATGATCTCACTCCAACATACTTCTCTGATTACTTTCCTCCTGGCTGTCCATGTTACTATAAACAGTTATCCTATGGAAGTTATCAGAGTGAAGAGTGTAGGAGCTTATACGTGAATTTCAGCTCAACTTACTTCTAGTTATTCAACCTTGAGCAAGTTGTTATACTTATCCATGCCTTGGATAAGTATAAAACAAGACAGGCACAACTTCACAAGAGTTGTGATGAGTACTTAGAAAAATGGTTGGTACATAAGAGCACAGTAAACTAGCTCTTGCTATTCTTTAAATTTGCCAAACTCGTTCCATCTCAAAAGTTTGTCACACAGTCGTTCCTGTAACTGTAACTGGAAAGTTGTTCTCCACATCTGATGTTCAATAAATATTTACCAAGTAATGACATTCAAAATTCAAGTTTATTGAAAGGATCTAGATTCTTTCAATGAATGATGGTATTAATACCCATAATGATTAGTTTTAATTCTTTGCATTTTTAAAGGCAGTTACCCTTGCCAAGGTTGTTTTTTTTAAGTCAACTATTTGCTAAGATCTAAATATGAATAAATTATTCAAATAAAATAGCAAAAATATCTATGAGATCATTAGCTCTATCAAGCTATAATGGTTTCATTTCATAAAAACACTGGAAGTATCTTTTTAACTAAACAAAATTCTCTCTTTATCATTCTTCTCAAGCTGTTAATCTATACTCAAAACCCACAAAATCTGATTCTCACTAATAGATACACAAAATGGCTGTAAAATTATTAGACAGCAAAATGAAATCCAATAGTGCCCATCAACAGATAACTGAATTTTTAAATGTACTCTATACATACAATGGAATATCATTCGGTCATGAAAACAGAATGAAATTATTTACAGGGATGGTGAAGTTCTAAGCCTCCTGGAACCTAAAATGAGGATTATAGACTGTCTGTGAATGCCAAGATGCTGCATACAGCAAAGATGAATATTGAAGACATTGTGCTAAGTGAAATAAACCAGACACAGAAGGACAAACACAGTATAATCCCGGTATGTAAGACATTTAGACTAGACAATTTCATAAAGACAAAGTAAATTAGAGGTTAACTGAGGCTGGAAGAAGGGGAAATGTGTTGTTATTGCTTAATGGTTACAGAATATCTGTCTGGGGTGATGAAAAATGCTTTAGAAATAGATAGTGGTGGTGGTTACACAATATTGTGATTAATAATGCCACCAAATTGTCAAGCTTGAAAATGGTTAAAATCAAAAATCATTATATGTATTTGACCACAACTTAAAAAAAAAAAGCAATATATCAAAACCCACTGAATTTTATACACTTCAAATATGAGAAATAAATGTTTATGAATTATGTCTCAATAAAGCTATTAAAAATTAAAATACAAAAGCCCTAGCAGCCACAAGTAATAAATAGCCATTCCTTCCTTTCTATTACTACAAGTAGATTTTTATACTCAGTATGCTCAACACAAAAGTCTCTGGACACTGTCTCTAGATTCCAACTTGTATGAATGATGATGTGTTCCTATGCCTATCATTCATTCTTTAGGTTTAAGAGAACTGTGCATATGAACATCAATTTTCTTTGGGTCCTGGATCTTGAAAGAAACTAGAAGGACTCTCAGATCATCAGATCCAAAAATAAGTATTCTAATGACTTTCATTCAAAGAGATATGTATAAAACATTCTCTACATACTCTCTAAAACAAGGAAAGCGGTGATAATGCAGGCATCAGTGACACCTTAAAAAGCTGTTTACGGCCCTCCCTGGTGGCGCAGCGGGTTAAAGCACTGCACAAAGAAGCTTAAGCCACTTCCGCATGAGTTCGATTCCCACCTGCCCCTGGAGGAGACCACATGGCGTGGCAGACCTCTCCTGACCCGCCCGCTGCTCCCCTCAGCAGTGTACTTCGTCGATCTGCCTGTTCTGCACCCCACTCTGTCTCTGGTGAATCCTCTCACCCTCCGCATCTCTGGCCTGTACCCCAGTTCTGTATGAATAAATAAATAAATCTTAAAAAAAAAAAAAAAAAGCTGTTTGCAAACACCTCAAGAGGCTTCAATTTCTTGCCACAGAAACACAAGTCATAACATTCAGGAAACAGAGTGTGATAAAGCAGCATAACAGAATTTCATCCTACCCTTATCTTTTCCTCTGAGAGGCTAGCAGCCTAAGGGTCCCCAATCTGATACATTCTGCTTTCAGGTATTTAGCAAGGTCTCCAACTGCATTTTCTCTAAACCTGGGGAACAACCAAAGCCAATGAGCAAAAAAGCTAAGTAAACATACAGACTTCTGATGCCCTGGAGGGCTTGCTGCTGACCTCTTGAGACACCTATTCTGAGTTCTTTTTTTTTTTTTTTTAAACACTACACTCACCATACGCGTTTTTTTTTTTTTTTTAAAGATTTATTTATTTGTGCATACAGAACTGGGGTACAGGCCAGAGACTCAGGGGCGGTGAGAGGCTTCACCAGAGACAGAGTGGGGAACAGAACAGGCAGATCGACGAAGCACACTGCTGAGGGGAGCAGCGGGCGGGTCAGGAGAGGTCTGCCACACCATGTGGTCACCTCCGGGGCAGGCGGGGATTGAACTCATGCGGAAGCGGCTTTAGATTCTCAGTGCTGTGCTTTAACCCGCTGCGCCACCAGGGAGGGCCTATTCTGAGTTCTTTTGAGAAACGTAACTGTGCTCCCCCAGCAAATTAGTAACCTGCCTAATACAGGCATAATGGAATTTCTAAATGCATATACATCCATGCCTGTACAGAGCAGTTTTCCACCTAAAATGCAATCAGATGTTATAAGATGAAAAGAGTTCTGAAGATGATGTTGTGATACTGTGACATCAGAAATATATTATTTTGTTAGTCAGAGATATCCAAAATATTCATCCACAGTCCCAGGCTCAGTTTGCCATGAATTTCCTAGGTGTGGTGATACTCTGCTGGTATCCAAGAACTATTGTCAGTGTGGTGAGGCCTACACAAACACTCAATTGGTAAAATAGGTCTCAGTACACACCAAAAGTCACAGGTGACTATAATGGAGGAAAATGCAATTGGAGACCTTGCTAAATGTACCTCAGACCATAAAACTATACACTTAAAAATGATTTGAGATGGCAGATCTTATGTTATATATTTTTTAATCATATTTTTTAAAGTATTCAGTTCTGTACTTCAGCAAGCAAATTATACAGTTTGCAGAATATATTCATGCCTTTTGTTTCGTTTTATCTTTATTCCTTTGGTAGCCTGATTTGGGGCCAACTGAGAAGCATGGAAACCTGAGCAGATAGTAAGCAAAAGAAAAAAGAAGTTATATTTCTTTTTTTGACACATTCTCTATTTCAAAAAACAATGTGAAGTTAAAAAGAGCAAATAAAATATTAAGATTCAACAAAAAAATCTAAATGATCATTTATTCTCTTTAATTGTTATGGGGATTTTGTTTATTTCTAACATAAGGCAAAAAATTTTTGTGACAGGGATGATCCTACTAGAGAAAATATCAGAATTCATGCATCTAATGTACAAATGGACAATTCAGAATTGGCTATGAACACTTTAGAAGAAAGTAAAAACCACTAGGAACATATGAAACAGTTTCTAAAACTGCTAAATACATTTCCACTAAAGTTTTAAAACTGCTACCTCATATATTAAGCACATATCATGCAAAACAAGTTTTGAATTTTAATGGCAGAACTTGTTCCTAACCTTTCTGACCAATTATCAAAATTGGCATATTGATATTCAGAGGCCTAGAAAGAAATGAAAACTAGAAATGTAAGCCTTTTAACTTTTATTATTCTATAACTTCTAGAATAATAAGTGGATTAAATTCAATTCTCTCCTAGAAAAACAATAATGAACAAGGAGAAAAACAAGTTATAAGTACAAAAAACTGGTCATCCAGAATAGGATCTTCTGTGTATTTTGATTCATGGTTCCCAAGCTCAACTGGTCATCAAAATCCCGTTGGAGGGGAAAGAGAGCAGGTCCACATATTTAAATACAGATTTCTAGCGCAATCCCCACAGATCAAACTTAGAAAACAGCAAAAGAGGCCTGGGAATCTGCACAGTGAAACAACTTGATAATTAACCATGTTCTGATGCCATGTTTTAGAACATTCATATATTAACAAACTTCTTTTTACCACAGGAGGCTATTTTGCCTCTAATCTCATTTTCTATTTCAACTTACCAATAAACAACAAATAGCCTCCTGCAAGCCTAATACTCTGCTAAAGGTTTATATTCATTATTTCCTTTAAACACCAGGAAATCAAACCTTTTAATGGGGAACGTAAAAAAGATTAAGAAACAGGATAGCATATGAATAAATAAATACTCCGACTCTGGAGCCTGAAGTCATGTATTTGAATCCAAGCTCTACTTTTTCCTAGTTATGTGACCTTACGGAAAGTACATTGCTGGGCAATCATAGTTTCTTCAGCTATAAAATGGAGATAGTAATAAAATCATTCACAAAATTTTGTGATGATTTAACAAATTAGTATATTTAAAATACTCACAATGAGATTTGCCACATAGTAAGCAATCAAGTGTTGGATTGTTAAAATGTTACCCAATTTTGTAAATGAAGCATCATATACTAAAAACAGAACTTAAATACAAAGTAGCAATGTAAAAAGAGCCTACATAAAATCCTCCAATTTTGGAAGAAACATTTTAAGTAGCTTCAAATTTCCAACCAAAATCATGTGGCTTCCAAAATGCTTCTTTTTGTACAAATATTTAAGGTTGCTGTAAAGTAATATTTACTATTTCACACCTACATATCTCTTACCCTTTATCTAAAAGTATATCCCCGATTTTTATGTAATACTTTGGAGCAATATCATAATTTTATCATCAGTTTTTAGATAACTTTTCTCTGTTTCAAATATCCTGACTTCCATTCAAAAGCTAACTGAGCAGTTTACATAAGGAAAAACATAACAAGGAACTGAATCAAAAATAAATACTGTAATATGTCAAAAGGAAACAGCATTAATCCTAGATGAGTAGTTTACTAAGAATAACAAAGAGGAAGTGGTGAGGGAATCACTCTCATCAAAAGAATATAATTTAATAATGCTCTAAGCAATTCTTGTACCAGATGAATTTATAGTCAGCTACATATAGAATCTAAAACAAAACTGGCACCTCACTAAAAAAAAAAAAAAAAATCACAGCTGGGAGTTATCTTAAATTTCCAATATGCAACAGGAAATGTTGCCAGTAATTCAACATGTTCTCAGCTTCCTTTTTTGCTTTCTACTGAGTAGTCAACAAACCAAAACAAAATGCTCCAGAAGCTCTGTTACTAGTAAATAAGTTAAACATAAAAATTCCACTGCAATATCTAAAAAAAAAATAGCTCAGACACTAAATAAGAATGGTTTCTGTCAATATGTGTATAGTGCCTCCTGGAATACATTACTGTAGAGCCCAATGAACATGTCTGTAGCACGGTTATCATAGCGCCAACATTCTAATGAGGTTACATTTCAATACACATCAATACATTTCAATATATTAGGACAAGTACCTAGAACTCAAATCTACAAAATAAAATGAAATCCACAAAAATAAAATGAAAAACCAATTTTAGATAAGTTGAATAGATAGCCATGTACAGTATATTCATTCTAATACCGTATTTTAAAGATATATTCCTAATAGGCATTCTGAAACTAGATGAATGAATCATATCTATCTCTCTCAAGCCATCCCCCTCCATGCTGACAGAGGGTTTCCAGACACACCTCTCTGGCAATGTTACTCAAAGCTTCATCTTCTGCAGAAAATCGATCTTTCATAGGTGTCCTTTTCCTTCCAGAACCAGGAGTCCCCATGTTGTCTTCTTAGCAATTCCTTAACTGTGAAAAGCTGTTTCACTCTGTTTTCAGTCCTGAAATAAACAGAAAGAGAATAACTTAGGATACTTCTCACTGTATACTTATGCTCCTTTATTTGTTCACTTTTAACAAAGTAAAATATTTATACACTTATATATAAATTAATCATCAAATAATTTTCCTATCAAATAATTTTCCTATCAAATTATCCCAATAAATTTTAGAATATTTGCCATAAAGTTACAAAGTTAACTTGGCTTTTTAGTGTAATTTAAGAAGCAATTACAATTAAACCATTACCATAGAAAAGAACAAATGAAAGCTTATTATTCTGCAATGAACATTAATCAACACTGGCCAAGCAGCAAGTATCTGAATGCCTGCTATTGAATGGTGCCAAAGATACAGTGACAAAGGCCAACAACTTAGAATATAATATGAGTCTATTACTGTTTTTATTATGAAATAAAGCTACTTTTACAAATAAGAGGAATTCTTCCAGAATTACATAACAAGGATGACAAAGACCACGTACCCTTCTAACAAAATCTCATGAAAGCATGCATCCCAATTTACGTGAACTACTTCTCCTTATACACATTCCTGAAAATTACTGTACACTGAATAAATGCCCATTGACAAGAACCTTCTCCCTAACTCTAACAAAATTTCATCATACTATGGAGTCACAAAGGAATTCTCAAGAAAATCTATCCAAATAGCATCAGCTACATTAAGACTACCTATGACTTTAATGTATTGGAATTTACATGACTCTGGCAGAAGGAAAGTCACCTCATCAATTCACTCTTCTCAAAAAATTTTCTCCAATGAAAATCCGGGACATTCCCATTATCTAACACCATTTCTTATCCCTACAGAGTTAGCTTCTAACATTTCTCAAATTAAAGAGGATAGTTTATTACTCTGCCACAGATAATATATCTGGACACGATAAGAAAATGACTAATTTAAATGACAACAAGTAAAAGATGTATGAAAGCAGCAGCTGATCAATTCCAGTCATAGACTGACAATTTCCAAAAAGCACTATTTTCTCAGACATCTCCCTTCATTGTCATCTTTAGTATAACTTTAAAGATTACTCATTTAACAGTAATGGTGTATAAACAGTAATCACCTACTGAAAAAAAGAATATAAAATTATTTTAAGACTAGAGTGACAATTTAGCTAACACTGTGGTTATCAGATAGTTGCCCTTCAACCAGATTTCCAAGGACACAATGGAAAACATTTCCCAGAAACAGAAGATAAAAACAGACATTTTCTAATTCCAGGCACATAAAAATAATTTTAAAATGAAAAAGAGGATTGGCTTTGGACGCATATCAAAAGTTTAACAGTGATTTTTTTTTTTAAGGAAGGTAGGATTATGGATGCATTTTTTTTCTGCATTTCTGAAATTTTAGAAGTATTGGAAAGAGAGATGCACTTTAAAACAACATTTAGACCCAATGCTTAAGGAATAACTGGTTCAAACTTGAATCACACCAAAGGCCTTGAAAGAAAAATGACAGCAAACGGGGCAGAGGCAAGGATAAAGGTAGGAAATATGAACAACTTTCTGTCCTTGACCTCCTTGTCCTATCTAAAAAAGGTACCCTATGGGGTTTATGTGACTGGCAAGCCAGGTTCGGTAATTTTTTTTTAGCTGCACGAGGTAAAGCAACTACTACGTATTTCAAAAAAACAATGTAGGGCTTTGAATTACACTCTTTGTATTATGTAGGCAGATTTCTTTACTAATAAAATTAGATAAAATAAAGATTTTCAGCTTCAATGCAATCAATATTTCCCAGAACATTTTAGATCAGTGGTAAGAGGGAAACCTGAAAAGAAACAAAATCCTAACACAGTCACTGAAAAACTGTTTTGAAAGAAAATGCCAAAAATAAGGATGTAAATTCAGTAATGGCCTCCAAAAGATTGTTTCTGATCTGAATGGTCTTTAAGTTTCCAGCCCCAGAGGTTTACCGCAGTGTACTGTTCTTTAGGGGTCATGCGAATCTCCCCCGCACTCACTGCTAGAGTAGTAGGAACTTCCAGCGAAACCTGCACATCCATTGCCTACAGAATGCTGCCTACATTATTATCAAGTCCTTTACCCTGACATGTCAGACTGATTTTCTCCAGATGGTGTCGGGTCAAGATGGTTCTGTCATTAGGTATTTGTCTATCTAAAGGAAAGGGAAGTATTTTCAGGATGTTGTAGAATATAAGCCTTCCAAATAGACAAATCAATAAGGCTTTCTCTTCTCCAGTGACCTTCTCATATAATATATTTCTGAAAAATAGGCATTATGCCATATTAAGTGCCACTTCATCATGATATTGTTCACTTTTGTGAGAACAGAATGTATATGTAATGCCACTATGTCACATTCTAAATATAGTACACTTAGTAGTTCTGTCTGGATCCTGACCATTACAGTTCCCCTTTATCTACATATTCATCATGGAATGTTCAAAATACTGGTAGCTACAGATTTGTCATTACAATTAACACCAGAATGCACAATAAAACATTTTGTAGTTATTCATAAGCAAATCCCAGGATCTGGAATGGCAACCAATTAAAGATAAAGACTTACAGTGACTGCAGTTGTTACCACTGGATAAAGTTTAAAATTGGAGGACCTGAGTTCAACTGCTTATAATACCAATTGCTGTGCTGCCTTTCTCACTGCCTAAACCCTGGTTTCTGTATCTATAAAGGAGAAATAACCACGGTCCCAGCTACCTAACAGTGCGAGGTTCAGAGGAGCTAAGATAAATGTAAGCATTTAATGAAGTATAATGCACTTCATAAATGTTTAAAAGAACTTGAATTAACTACTGCTTTGCATCCTTGCCTGTGAAACTGACAAAAGGCAATTCTTGCCTTTATTTACAATTTTATATTAAAAAAAACCCTCAAGTTATCTCTCCCAGCATTAATTATATAGTATTACTAGCCAGGCTAACAATGCAAGGATTTTTGTTGAAGCATGGAACAATCTGGGAAAACAAGTCTTAACTACAATCATACTATATAACACATTTGCATAATAAAAACAAAAAAAGAACATTTTAAGGTACTTTGTGGAATTCAAAGTCTATTTTTGAAAATCCAAATGAATACACAAGTTTTACAAGTTTTCCCAAGTAGTTCCACTACTATAGCACCACTGATTTAGAAGGAAACCAGAAGATATAGGTCATGAAATGGTGCAGTAAGATCTATGCATATCTAAGTAAATTTAACCTCAAAAGACTTCTAAGCACATATCTGAACTCTAGTCAATGATTTGATGCTAAAATATTTAATAATACCTGCTACTTATTTTGAAATGCATTCTCCACATACAAAAGACAAATTAAACAGAAGATAGAGGAAAGGATAAAGGGACAGATGATAAAGTATAGTAAAACACTAATAGTGAGATCCAGGTGGTAGGTATATGAATTCCGCTCAAGGAATTCTCAATTTTTCTGCATTTTGAAAATTTTAATGGAAGTTTTTTTTTAAACATGTTGGGGGGGAAGTAATCAATTGAGAAAAATGACTATATCCATAAAGACATAAGAACAGATCCCTCTCTGGGTGCAGAATATGAAGCAATCCACAGCTACTGCAGCACGAGTTCAATCTCCAGCTAGGGAGGTGATCCATATTGCACAGCAGACTGCTCCTGTCATGCCTGCTGCTCCCCTCAGCAGTATATTTCAATCAATCTGCCAGTTTTGCTCCCCACTCTGTCTCTGGTGAATCCTCTCACTCCCCCACCCTTGCACCTCTGGACCTCTGGACCCTTGCACCCATTTCTTGTATGCATAAATAAATAAATCTTAAAAAAAAAGACATAGGAACAGAGAATTTCAATTAAAAAATACTGATTTGAAATAGAAAAGGCAAGGATTAATCATAGTACAAAAGAATACCAATTGTTATGTATAAATTAGAAAGATTATGAACAAAGAATAGAATGATACAAATTCTTGGACTAGAAAAGAAAAATTGAAGAGAGATAGGAGTAGGGGAGGGCAAAATCAAAGAGGGACAGGGGTTGAGAAAGGATGATAGCAAAGTATGTTGGAAGGAAGGACGGGAGAAAGGAAGGAAAGAAGGGAGGTTTAAGAAATAAATGAATTATAGATAAGGCTATCAATCCTACAAATGATGAGACCATTATATATAAACTAATCATTAACTGAGCCTACAAGAATAAAAGGTACATCTAAAAGCTGAGGCAAAGGATAAAATGAAAAGATACACGAGACAAATATGTACATGATGTAAAACTGAAGGATTTGCCAGGACAAGGAAAGGTAAATGTTAAACACAAATCTCTGGAAACAGACTACCCACAACATAGTGGAATAGAGAAGTTGGAATCACCTTCTTTCCTAGAAAACTATATACAAAAAAATAATACTTGCTAAAAGGAAGACTCATTAATCTTCCCAATAAGAAACCAAGGACTTTTCTGACACGGAAACAGCCCAAATGCCCAAAAGTAGATGACTGGATTAAAAAGATGTGGTACATATACACAATGGAATATTACTCAGCAACCAAAAAAAAAAAAAACACATGCCTTTTGCAGCAACATGATGGAGCTTAGTGAGATAAGCCAGAAAGAAAAGGAAAAATACCAAATGGTTTCACTCATAGCAGGAGTATAACGGACCAGGTGAGAAAATAATAATAACAACGAACAGCTATATGCCAGAGACATTTTATGGGGGTGGAGTGGGGAATGGGATCAAAAACAGTGGGGGGAGGAAAATGCACTGGACTATGGTGATGGCACATGGGTGATCTGGTGATGGGAAGCCCACGGGGAGTACAACTGAGATGGAAATGTGCACAAAATGATGTAAAAAATAAACAGTTATATTGCTTACTTACAAAAAAAAAACTAAAGCGATTTTATGCTTCAAATAAAAAAAACACGATTTATTAAAAAAAGAAAAAGAAAAGAAACCCAGGACTTTTCCATAGAAAACTTGAACTGAGGTCGGTGGTTACTGAGGAGTGGAAGGAAGCAAAGTTGGAGCATGACCGGGAGAGTAGATATCTCCACTGGCAGAGAGAGCTGGGAGTTGGCTATCCACGAAAGGGCAGGGCACCCTGGGACACTGAGAATTTCCTTGGACGAACTTTGCAGAAATGGTGTGCAGCCATGTACGGACACCAGTTCAATGCGAGTCCAACCCTGGATATTGGGAACTCTGTAATCAATGCAGGCAAGGAAAGTTCTCTTCCCCTCACTTCTCTCCCATTACCCTCCCAGGAGTGATCAGAGTTGCAAGGTTGATCCAGGTCAGACTCCATCGCAGGCCCAACATCAGAGGGAAAAAACGGTGAGAAAAACTCATTAGCCCCTTAGAAAGTATCAACTGGGTGCACAGAACTTGTAGCCTGTCCTCAAAAGTGGTACAGCCATGTGGGGGAGGGAGAAGGCCATCAACCATTACTTACAGCCATAGCTGGACAAAATCCCCTCCTGCCTAAGCCCAAAGTCCCAGTGAATAAATCTTGTGGAATACAAGATTTATAGCCTACCTCACTAAGAGATACAAGTTTCACAGGTCACAATGCGTGGCAAAAAGAAAAAGCAGGGAGGTGGGTTAGGAAGTTAAGACAACTAAGGCACTGAACAGAGCTTGTTGCAGGACAAAGGAGAAGGGTAAAGGATGAGGGACCAACTTCACTTCTCAAACTGAGGCTGAGTATTTAAGACCTAGATTCTCCTTCGTCCCCCAACTCATGACAAGACCAACTAAGAAGAGAAACAAACAAAACTAAATCCATAGCATCTTAACCACAAAAAAGCAAGTAAGGCAACATACATGCATAGGAAGCAAGGAACATCTGAACACGGGAAGGAAAAGCAAAGTGAGATGTTCTGGGACAAATAAAAAGGATAGAAAGATAGAGGACCTATCAGATAAAGACTTCAAAGCAACAATATTAAAAATGTTAAATGACTTACTAGAAGGGCAGTAAAAGGCAGACAAGAAAGTGCAAAATCATAGAGAAGAAAGAAAATTTAGGTATCACACTGTTTGACTTCTAATTATACTATATAACAACAGTAATCAAAACAGTACAGTACTGGAACAAAAAAAAAAAAATAGAAACTCAGACCAATGGAATAGAACAGAAAGCCCCAAGATAAACCCACACAAAAAAAGACAGTTAATCTTTGACAAAGGAGACACAGGCATACAATGAAGAAAAGAAACTTTAACAAATGGTGTCAGGAAACATGGATAGTCACATGCAAGAAGAAAAAAAAGAAACTAGATTCATGTTTAACTCCATACACAAAAATCAATTCAAAATGGAGTCAAAAAATGTTTAAAAAAAAAAACATAGGGAACACACCATAGGACATCTACCCTGAAGATATATTTGGAGACTCCAACAGCAAAGAAAACCAAAGCAGAAATCAACAAGTGGGACTAATCAAACTAAAACCCTTTGTTCCTCAAAAGAAACCATCACAAAAACAAAAAGGCAACCTGGAGGGGGAAAATACAACCTATGGGGGAAAATATTTGCATATAACACATCTGCCAAAAGGCTAATTTCCAAAATATACAAAGTACTTACACAATCCAACAATAAAAAACAAAACCTGGCCAACAAATAGGCAAAAACCATAAATAGACACTTTTGTAAAGGCATTCAGAAGGCATACAGACATATGAAAAATCATTCAACATCACTTATTATAAGGCAACTGCAAATCAAAACCACAAGGAGTTTATCATCTCACCCCTGTGAGAATGGCCCAAGTCAAAAAGAACGGAAACAACAAATGTTAGCAAGGATGTGGTTAAAAAAGGACCTCTCATCTACTGTTGATGGGAATATAAGTTGGCACAGCAGCTATAGAAAATGGTATGGGACTTTCTTAAGAAAATAAAAATGGGAATACTGCAAAATCTCTATTAGCTATTTATTCTAAAAGTATGAAAACTCTAATACAAAAAAATTTACATATGCCTATGTTAAAAGCAGTACCACCCACAAGTGCCAAGTCCTGGAACCAAGCTAAGTGCCCTTCCTTCAATAGATGAATGGATAAATAAAGTGTGGAATATATTACTCAATATATTACTAAAGTTGTTTTAAAAGATGAAAATGTCTTTTCAGGTAAAAATGAATAGACACTGAGGTGATGATGTTAAGTGAAGTAAGTCAGAAACTGAAAGCTACTGGATGATTTCATTCATATGTATAACATAAACAACTATTAATTAATAATTAATCATCATCTTGGTATCATTCCCCACCCAACCCTACAGTCCCTATCACCCCTTACATATGTATTACTAATCAATACGTGGTTTAACTCTGGAAACCTAAATAGCAAAATGGAGCAGAAATACATCTTGAACTTAGAAAATTTAATGGCTTCCAGAGGGGGTGAGGGTAAGGAAGAGGATATGGGGAGGAAGGCAAATGGGGTCTTGACATGGACGGTTTGGAGAAGGTGAGTGGAACATGTGTACATGTAGAGGAACGTGCTGGTGGCGCAGCGCGTTAAAGCACAACACTAAGAAGCTAAAGCCACTTGAGCATGAGTTCGAACCCCGCCCTGGAGGTGACCTACATGGCATGGCAGACCTCTCCTGTCTATCCTCAGCAGTCTACTTCATCTATCTGCCTATTCTGTTCCCCACTCTGTCTCTGGTGAATGCTCTCACTGCTCCTGCACCTCTGGCTTATACCCCAGCTCTGTACACATAAATAAATCAATCTTTAAAAAAAAATTATAACACCAAAATTAATTTTTTTAAAAGTGAATCTTAGGAATCTATAATGGCTAACTTCAATTCATACTATAAAACAGAATGCCTGTAAAGGATCAGTAAAAACCTATATAATCCTAAGGATTAACAAAAAAAATTTTAAGTCACATATTTTGAATACCTACTATTCCCACATATTCAGCACACTGATAATCTTTGCATTTCCTCTTTTCTAAATCTGCCATGCCAATGATTGCACTTTGTTCTTTGCTTACTGTGTTATTCAATAAATGAACTTTACTGGGTTGTATCTTTGACCTGATTTATAATATTATTTCCTCAACTGCGGGGAACTAAAAGTAGGAAGACATAGTTGTACCAACAACTGTATTCTCAGTATGCCTCGTGAAGTAAACCATTTTCTAGGACCATTCAGGTAGCCTCTTTTGCCTATGCCTTTTAAAGTATCTCAGAAATATAGGAACATAAATTCAGAATATAAAGGGAGAGACAAAATTACATACTGTTCAAATAGGTCTTACTTGAAAGTGTGCAATTCCAGAAGGCGGGAATCCTACACTTCCAAAGTACAAACAACAATATAAACAAGTAATATTTCAATTAAAAAAGTAAATACTCTAAAAAAAAATAGTAAACTTGCAGATTATATGGGGAAAATGTGAAGTAAAGCAGGAAAATAACAGAAATAGCTGGCTAAACAATAGAAACTCAAGTAGCAGAGAATAAAAATAAACAGGGTAGAATGGGAAAACATGCAATAACAATGATTTTTTAATAAAATTAGTATGAAGGTTCTAAAATTAGGAAATTTTATAAAATAAATTCATACCTTTAATTTGTTCCTTTTCAACAAATATGTACTGAAAATTTGCAAGGTACTATGTATACAATCACTGCCATGTTTAGTAGGCAAAAAAGTACAATGAAAAATAAACATGGTTATTAAGTTAGAGAAAAGATACTTACACACTATTTCTATACATCATAGCCTGAGTCCCTGGATGACT
>NW_004567105.1:68541315-68542321 GCF_000260355.1 Condylura cristata | reverse complement strand
ATCTGCCTGTTCTGCTCCCCACTCTGTCTCTGGTGAATCCTCTCACCTTCCGCATCTCTGGCCTGTACCCCAGTTCTGTACAAATAAATAAATAAATCTTTAAAAAAAAACACCAATAATGTCTACCATTTGAAGACAGTCTTATTTTAGGTCAACACAGGTGTTTGAAACAAAAATGGGTTTCTAAACTATGTGCTACTTTCTAACCCGCTATGGTAGACTGTAAAGTTGCCCTCACAATGCTCCCCCTCCTTTGTATCTTTGTCTAAACACCTTCCTACAAATGTGGACAGGACTGTGACTTGCTTCTAAAACATGACAAAGATTATGCGATGGTGTTTCCATGACTGTGTTACATTATATAAGACTATCTAGCTAACAGACTTGCTCTAGAGACTCTCCTCGCTTGCTTGGTGAAGTAGTCATATCAGAAAATTTAGGATGCCTCTAACAGCAAGCCTTTAGGAACTGGAAGATAGCCACTAGTGGACCAAGTAACCTCTGATACAGAAGTGAATGGTAAAGCAATACATTTAAAAAACAAACTAACTCTGGGGAGCAAGAAGTCTCACTTTTAAAACCACAAAAATTAATTCTGCTAAAAGCCTACGTGAAATTGGAAGCTAATTTTTCCCAATTCAATCTTCAGAAGAGAAATCAGCCTAGTTATTAACTTGAATGCAGCCTCATGAGACCCTAATCAGAGAACGCTGCTCAGCAGCATTCAGGTTTAGCCCAAAGCAACTGTGGAAAAATAACAACTGGATGTTGTTTTAAGCTGCTAATTTTTTGTAATTTCTTATAATAACTCAGAAAATGATTATTGTACAATAGTTTCTAAAATTCTGAATGAATGAACTCCATAGACTTATAGAGATACAAAATAGCAGTTTTATTTTTTTATACTAGCAATGAACAGCCCAAAAAAGAAATAAAGGGGCCCTCCCTGGTGGCGCAGAGTGTTAAAGAACAGCACCAAGAAGCTTAAGCCACTTCCACATGAGTT
>NW_004567105.1:68522016-68540770 GCF_000260355.1 Condylura cristata | reverse complement strand
AAAAAAAAATTAAGAAGACAATTCCACTAGCACCAAAAATAATAAAATATTCCAAACAGACTTAACCAAGGAGGCAAGAGACCTACACACAGAAAACTATAAAATGTTGCCATAGAGATATACATAAATGGAAAAATCACTGCATAATCATGGGGTGGAAGACGTCACATTATTAAAATAGCAATACCATTTCCCCAGATATACCAGTTCAATGTAATCTCTCAAAATTTCAATGATTTTTTTGCAGAATTAGGAAAATCCACCATAAAATTAAAATTCATATAGTATATCAAAGGATTCCAAATTACAAAAACTTTGAAAAACAATTTATTATACTAATCTACATCAAACTCATCTAAAAAGCTATTATAATCAAAAAGTATGTCTTTATGTCTGTTTTTTTAGCATAAAAACAGACATAAAGAACAGAATTAACAGTCACCAGAAACAAACCCTAGCATATATGGACAAATGATTTTCAACAACAATATCAAAGCTAGCACACATGCTTCTGGGGAAGATGAAAAAGAATAAAGGTAAAAGAAAAAAAGAATGAAGCCTTGCCATTTATAAAAACAATACATGGAAATAAGTCAAACAGAGAAAGACAAACATTATATGGTTTCACTTATAAGTAGAATCTTTAACAAAATCTCAAAAACAAAAACTGTACTCACAGATACTGAGAACAGAATGGTGATTACTAGAGGGAATGATGAGGAAGAGAAGTAAAATTGGTGAAATGGATCAAGAGGTATAAAACTCCCAGTTATAAAATAAGTCACAGGGATGTGATTTACAGCATGGTGACAATCGTTAACAACACCATTTTGAATATTAGAAAGTTGATCTGAAAAACTCTCCCTACATGAAAATAATTTTTGTAATGACGAATGGTCGGAAATGTTAACTAGATTTATTATGGTGATCATTTCACAATATACACAAATATCAAATCATCACATTGCACAACTGAAACATACATGTCAATTTATACCTCAATTTTTAAAAATTGTTTTAATTTAAAACAGATATTTAAAAGGTACATTACTGAGCTGGTAACTTAGTTGTACACTAAAATGGTATATTTATGTCATGTATATTTTTACTACAATAAAAATATTCTAGATGGCTAGTAAAGGGTGAGTTTGGTAAAATAAGAGGGCACTGACCTCATTTCCTTGAATATTCACTTAGGCAGTGATATTCATGGCAGGAGAAAAAATATCTAATCACACACTGAACTTTTGTTCTATCTTTAATCTTACAATTGATAGGTCACTTAACTAGAATACTTTTTTTTTTAAATAGCAAGAACTTGTATGCTTATTATCTGTTGTTATAAATTAGTTAAACCATTTAACAGAATAATATATTTTAACATCCTAACCTTCTTCAATGTACTTTAACTTAGAAAACAGGAAAAAAAGGAAAGAAACCAATTGAACCAAGCTGTTAAAATGTTAATTTCCCAAGCACCTAGCTTAGCAAGGTGGGGGATCACAAAATAATCAGAATAAGTAACTTAAGACAGGTTCCTAAAGCAATAAAGATATGTGAGAGCAAAAATTAGTTACATTTTTCTAGTCCTACTGAAGGAAAACTAATATATATAGGGTTCAGAGCAACAACAATTGAGGGAGATGAATTATGATTCTTTAAGAAAGGTTTTAATATTTCACTTCTAGAAAAATGAAGCACTTTGTTTATAGCTTGCACCCCAGGGCTTTCCCCAACCCATTCTCCATTGTGCTCTGCTCTAACTTAATTTGGGTGGTAAGCTGCTAAGAGGGAGGAAAGCTAAAACAAGGAAGGGATTGCAGTTAAGTCATTTCTGCATAAAGACTTTTTGGTCATGAGGGATCAGTGGTCCCTAAATACAGCCTATGCGTGTAGTAGGCTATACCATGTAGGCTTGTGGAAGTACACTATATGATGTTCCAACAATGAGAAAAGTGATTAACAATTCATTTCTCTGATACCCTTGTTAAGCTACCCATGACTAGAACAGGCTGGATAATAGGAGTAGAGAAGGAAGAAAAACATTCCCATTTAGTTTTTTCCTCACACTGAATACTAAATATATCATACATCATTTTTTTTTAATTTTTTTAAATTTATTTTTATTACTTTTTAAAGATTTATTTATTTGTGCATATAGAACTGGGGTACAGGCCAGAGGCTCAGGGGTGGCGAGAGGCTTCACCAGAGACAGAGCAGGGAGCAGAACAGGCAGATGGACGAAGTACACTGCTGAGGGGAGCAGCGGGCGGGTCAGGAGTGGTCTGCCATGCCATGTGGTCACCCCCGGGGCTGGCGGGAATCGAACTCATGCGGAAGTGGCTTTAGCTTCTTAGTGCAGCGCTTTAACCTGCTGCACCACCAGGGAGGGCCACATCATCATTTTTTATGATGTTTGTCAAATGCTAGTAATCCAAGTTTCTGCGGGCAAGGAAAACTAAATATCCTAGAGTCCCGACATAATCTCAAGCAAAAGAAAGAAAATCACCTGCAGGTTTTGCATCTGTAAATTAAAGACAGTCCACTGAATTGTTCAAACAACCTGGCTGATAAAACAAAGTTGCAGTTAAACCTTGATGCAGCTGAACCTTGATCGAAAGGGTGGAGCATTTAAGCTCTTTAACAGCTTTTTAGTCTAAGAGAGCTGAGCTAAGAACTTTAAACTCAAGCACTTCATTCACCAAGCAGAGAAATCACCAACGTAGTCATGAGAAAGCACATTATGGTTCAGGGAGATAGCATCTGGTAATACCAAAAGTTTGAAGAGATAGCTTCATGCTACTGTACGTGATACTGTACAGCTCTCTGGCAAGAGGAGAATGACAACTTGGGAAGAAGCTAATTTATCTTTAAGAGCTCAAAATAATGACATAAAACAGTCCATCATTCCAACTGTGGCTTTTTATTCCACTTAGGGGTATGAACTCACAGTGCTATAAAATAATTGTTATAAAATAATTGACTGGTCCTTGGCAAACACTCAGAACCAGAACAGAGCATCAACAGTAGTATAATCCTGTGCTCCTCCTCATACAATTTTTTTAAATACTTTATCAGTTTCCCTTAATCATACTCTTTATTTCAAAAAGGAAGACTAAAAACTGGGTCCTCGGATATGTAAACGAAAGCAGACTTTCATCCCAAAACTTAGCCTTAATCTTCCAAAGGCAAATGTCCTTCACAAGCTCCTTCTTCCATAGCTGCCACTTTCCCTAGACCACAGGCCTTCCTGACTTGCAGCAGGGCCAGGACAGATTACAATTATGTGGTAGGTTCTGTCAGGCAAACTTTGACAAGGTCTCAAAATAGACCCTGGCCATCAGCCAGGGGAACTGCTACTCAAAAGTTCCAACGTCATCATCATACCTTAGCCCCTCAGTACTTTTTTTGCTCTAGTCTCTCACTTTAAAAGGGCAAAGATTCCTGAATCTCCTCCCGGTCACAAGTATAGTATTGAAATTAAAAAATTAGACCCTCTGATCATGCTTAGTGAAATAAGCCAGAAAGAAAAAGAAAAATACTGGATGGTTTCACTCATAGCAGGAGCATAAAGGATCTGGGGGGGGGGGAGGGTGAGTGAAGATGGGGATGGGGGAAAATAACAATAATGAACAACTAAATACCAGAGACATTTTATGGGGTTGGAGTGGGGGATGGGATCAAAAATGGGGGGGGAGGAAAGTGCACAGGACTATGGTGAGGCTGAACTCCTGATAGGAAGTCCATGGGGATTACAACTGAGATTGGAAAAAGGCACAAAATGGTGTAAAAATAAACTATTATAATAAAATAATTTTAAAAATGGGAAAAAAATTAGACCCTTCTTATTCTGCTCACAATACTTTGAAGAATAAAGACTAAATCTGTACCTATCTTTGCAATGGAAAATTAACTCATCATAGCACTGGTTTGTAATAGGATTTTTGGATCTCAAACTCCATAGAGGTTTATTTTAGTATGAGGTAGACTAGGACACGGAAGTCAAAGGAAGAAGAAACAAGGTGGACTATTTATTTCCCTTGTAACTAATAATATAGTAGCAGATATCAGAGGGCAAGGTATTTAACATTGTATATGCAATTATATACAATGTTTTTAATTGATACTGGTCATAAAACCTACTACAAAAAGTATTTAACTATTACCAAATATAAATCAAGCAATTTGTCTAACACAGTACCAGTTTTTAAGTTACAATATTTTTACCCTTCACAAATAAATTAACTGTATCACTAAAATGTTTTAAACTCCCTTCTAAAATACACCTGCAATACTTTTATAATGGAGAAGAAAAGGACTACAAAGTAATTAAAATTTCCTTTCACCTTCCACAAGTTTAGTAAGTTAACTTCTATTATAAAGTTCAAAAAAAGATTGAAATAAATGTCCCAATTTCACATCCACACTGCAAAACAGAGGCTATATACAATGGACTAAGGCAAAGATTTATGAGTTGTTCATTATATCAGCATTTGCAGAAAGCTAAAAACAACTTAAATGTTAACAGTAAAAGGTAAATTAAATGAGGGGGATAAAATAAATTATGAGTTATCTACCCTCTTAAGAACATCCAGTTAAAAAAAAAAAAAACTAGATGAACAAACATGCTAATATAAAAAGATCAGCAAGATATGTATATCAAAGAGAAGGGAAAGTATAAGGCACATCTCTTCTAAACACATGTGATTAACACATAATAGAAAATTTTAGAGAGGAATACACAGGAAACCATTAATATAGTAGTGCTTGGATTAGAGGACAGAGGAAGACAAGGGGGAAAGAATCAATTGGCCAGAAGTTTATTATGAAAAGGAGATTTCTTTTCACCACACAACATGCCTTTTAAAAGATTATCAATTTTTAAAAACTCCACAAATATCTACAACCCAGGAAGTAGCATTCTCCTATATATGTCTCTTCCCTTTTCTTAACCATTGCTACCCTTAACTACTCTTCCTACCATCAGACCAAAACAAAAGCACACAAATGTAGCAAATTTGAGTTTCTCCAAGAAACAGAAGTCCCTGGACCCAAATAAATTTAAAAATAGAACAAATGAAAAGTATAATATCAGTTTTTAGCCAATTGATTCTTTTTAAATCTCACCTAATTTACTGTAGACCAAAATGTTTTAAAAGTGAAAATGCAATGTGCAATAATAAAAATATATATAAAATTTTTAAAGGTATCTTATCTGTTATCTAAGAGAGAAAATCAGAGACTAAGGCAAAGTTGTTTTACTCAGGGATAAAATTTCCATCCTACTGAAGTTTTTAAGTTGAGTTTTGAATGATGAATATAGTGTCTATTCCTTATTTGCAAACTGGAAAAGATATTATGTTTTCCCAGTTAAAGAACTAACTTCCATTCTCCAAAGAGGAAGCAACTACCTAAAGGGAAAGGCTATGAAATGGCCTCTAATTTGTAGGTGCAAATACACAGTGCTCTTATGGTGAGGAAAAAAGAATTTTTCTCTTCATAAATGACTCTCATCAATATTCCCAGCACACTGCAGGGAAAATTAATTTTCTCTATATATCATAAATGCTTTCTTTTCCCACCCAAAGCAGGCTAAACAATTCAGAGAGACAGCTTGGCAAGACACTCCCTCTCATTTCTAGTAAAGATTTGCTTTTGTTAATAGAGAATCTACTTTGCCAAATAAACTGTCCATGTTGCTTTTTCTTCCATTATGGGGATGCTCAAATCCTGACCTTGCCTCTTGTATACTTACCCATCAAGATTGTCTGTTATGTGATATGACAAGGGATTTTCCAGACGGGAATCCCTGTTCACTGAAAACTGAAACTCTTAAGTCACCATTAGCTGGACAAAATCAAAATCAACTTTAGGAAACACTGAGTATAAAAATGGATGACCAAGGAAATAAGATGCGAAAATTTAGTAAAGAATTAAAGGAACTTGGCAAGCAAGACCAACAGAATAAACATACCATTACTTTATAACAGATAGTTAACAAACTAAAGGTCTCTATAAATGAAAATCAAAGTAAAATCAGCTTAATTCTAAAAACAAAGCTAAGAATATCAAGAATGCTACAAGTCAAAGTTATTTAGCGTAACATTTTAAAAGCCAAAATGATCAAATTACATTTTAGCAATGGTTATTTCTAGTTTAATATGAATTCACTCCACTAATCACAAATTCAATATACACTTTCCTCTATAACAGAACTTAACTAATAATACTACATTGTTATCTTATGCCACACTTTTAAGATAGAGTCACCAAATGGATGAGGGCTTTCATTAAAAAAAAAAAAGGTTTTGAATACTGCAGATTTTTCTGTGACCTCTGTCAGATCTTAATCATGACAGCTATTCTATTCACTGACATTTATTTTTTTTGTTTCAAAATTCTTGATTTATCTCCCCACCAAAAAATGGGTAAGATCACAATTATCCACTTAAGAACTATATTCTAAATCCGAACTTTTTGCTACTGTTCAATTTTTACTCCTTAACCATACTTCACAGCAATAAATATCAAATAGCAAACTGACAAAACATAACACAACACTTCTTATAAAATGTGTGAAGGCATCTAATTATACAGGCAGCAACAAATTTCTAACTTTTTTCTATTCCAATTTTTAAGATCCATATCAATGATTCATGAAATGAATGACCTAACTTCCTAAATGAATCACATTTTTCAAAATTCTTATTCTTTGGTAATGAATACTAGGTCAACGGCTCTACAAATGTTAAACACAGCTTGGTGTTGGTTAAATAGGGTTAATTTTTGCATCACTTTTAAACCACAGCAAACCTCAAGTCTCTGCAAACTAAATAACTCTTACTGCAATACTTAAAAACTCCAACAACTACACTTTTACATAAAGATTCATCCCCAGAATGAACTGTTATTCTGAAAACATAATGTGTTATTTTAAACACTGGTTAAGAATTCATCCATCTATATATACCCTGCTCTCCATCTCCCTGGTTCCACTGCTGCACATTCTCTTCCAGTTGTGATAACATAAAAGAAAAAAATAGGAATGCCACTCTATTATCTTTCATATAGCAGGCAAATTAGCCTGCTCTACAGTTCCTTTCTTTACAGCGGAGTTGCTGAGTCACTAAATTAAAAACCCAAAATAAGCTACAGTTAAAGTTTAGGACACACTATATTCCTAGTCATGTCTCAGCAGCCTGATGTTTTTATCTCCCACGGTGGAAGAAGTAGAGCAAATGCGTGAACTCCTTCCCCCGTTTAAAAAAAGAAAGAAAGAAAACCAAGTGGGTCTCCTTAGATCTACTCCTTCCTGCTGGATAACTAACTACGGGCAAGAGAAAAGGCCTGAATGGAGCTATATAACTTAACAATGTGGGTGTGAATAACACCCCGTATTAGTCAAGCATTAACCCTGACACTCCTTTCTAGTGCCTGTTATTCCCGAGTTTCACTTCGGGTCAAGGAAGAAGAAAAAATAATGCCATCAAAATGCCAAGTCCTCCACCCTCCGGACACCATTCCCGGGGGAACTCCTGTGGGGACAGAACCGAGGAGAGTTGCATCTGGGGAGGAGAGAAGGAGCTTGGAGCACCCGAGGCAGAGGGACAGCGGCCCAGTTTAATTTCTCCTACAATGGAAGCAACATCCTCGCGCGAACCGGGGGTGCGCGTCGGCAACCCAGCCCCAAAGTCCCAGAACGCCGCAGGCAGGCAGGGGGCGACCCCGGTGCCTCGCGCCCGCTGGGGGCCAGGCCGACCCCAGGGAAGCCCGGCCCCCCCACTTAGGGTCATCAGCAGCGCGGAGCGCAGCCGGCTGCAGAGACCAGGGAGGGGACGGGCTCCCCGCTCCACCCGCCGGCCGTAGGAGCGGCCCTTACCTGTTTCTGGGAGCGCGCTGTGGCTGCGGCGCCGCCCGGGAAGGGCCAGAGCGCCTCTTCCCCGGGCGAAGAGCGAGGGGCGAGAGCCGGGGGCGCAGCGCGAGGGGCGCGGAGGACGGACTCGGTCCCGGGTGCCCGGCCAGGCGGACCGGACTGGACGCGGCGGCTCCCGGCGCGGGCAGCCGGTCCGTCAGTCACGCCGGTGTCCCCTCCGCACCGCGGCAGAGACAGCGGGAACCAGCCCCCGGGAGGAGCCGCAGCCCGAGCCGCAGGCGGAGAAGGCGGAGGGGCGGGGCCACGGGTCGGCGACCCGCTCACCCGGAAGCAGTTGTGGCCGCCCCGGCCCGGGAACGATGCGCGCGGCGAGACCCTTCTTGTGCTGACTGGAACGGGTGCCCCCGGCTGTGGGGCGGGGAGTGCTCGCCCCCCGGGAGCACCTTCCGCCACCGAGAGCTGCCGGGGCTGTGCTGGGGAGCAGGCCGCGGGGCGCGACCGTGGGTGGGGCGGAGCCCCGGGCCCCCAGGCCAGGCTCCGCGAGGCGGGTCTGGCCCCTCCGACCTCAGGACCTCGCTGGGAATGTGACCCGGGGCTGCCTTAGCCGGTGTAAGCTGCAGGGACTAGTGGGCCGAAATGGAGTACCGACCACTGGAAACGAGTGGCGAGGGTGAGTGGGTGTGGTTGAAATGCTACAAAGCCTTATTTCCAAAGTGAAAACGAGAGATTTCAAAATGATTTCCCGAGAAGAATGCTAAGGACAAAATGGGAGGTTGGCTGGAGTAGAGCCCCCGTGAAACATCTGATTAGATACGGACCAGTCCTTCGTTACTGTAGTGTGTCTGAACCCACCAGGTTCCAGGCTCTGGAGAAGGGGCAGGGTTCTGCTGTTGGGGAACTTACCTTCTAGTGGGGTAGACGGATTTAAGCAGACAGACACGTTAATGACAGGTTGTGGTAAAACTCTGCAGGAAATACACTAAAGTGATGAGAGAGCTTATGTGGGCGAGACCTCTCTGGCATGGTAGAGATGGGGAAGACCTCCAAGAGGAAGTGATAGTTGATGAGTTTCCTAAGAAACTGGCACAAAACATAAACACAACTTTACACACAGGAACGGTAGGTTCCAGAACCCTCTCAATAATTCCACAAATTCCACGTTAAGAACCTATCTCTACAGTCTACGTAGGAGCTGTTTCTGCTGCTCAGCAATTCAAAAGGCTTGCTAACCCTTTAGAGTTCGCTGGGGGGCTGGGACTGTGGCACTGATAGGGAAGGTTCAAGGTATGAATTAAGGAACTTTGATCTCTAGACAGTGTGACATCAACAGATGTTTCATCACAGGGAGAATTATCCTACGCTCAGTTTTTAATAAACTTCACTATTTCTCTTTTCATGATCCATGAGTAAACATTAAAACTTTGCTTTTTACTTGAGATCAAGAGTAACTAAATCTGCCCCAAAGGCCATGCTGTGTTACAGTGAGTAAAAGGGTCAATGACATTTTGTTGAACCATTAAAAACAATAAAAAAAGCTGACTTGCAAGAGATAGGACCTATCTGGGTAGTAAATAGCATATTGCTCAATACTAATAAACCTAATAACATGTATTGAATATTAGTTTATATAATTGCCTAATTGATGGAAAGTTGTTTGGATAATATTAGAATGGGGGTCTCGTGCTCTTTTTACTTTAATCTCTAACCTCTTGTTTTTTCTTACACCAAACTAACAGAAGAAATATTTTCTCACTGGAAAACTGGTAGGGAGCTTAGACTCAGAGAACCTAGTGTTAGCACTGCCAGCCTCATACTAGGTAGGCACTTAAATGTACTGCCCCACTAGAACCTACCTTGAGATAGGTAACTTATAATGGGATTGTTATACCCATGATAGTAGTACAGACAGTGAAATTCAAAGAGATTATAACATTGTAACAAAACTAAAGCTGAAAGAGCAGAATTTGAATTCAGGTCTTTCTTATCCTAAATCCCCTTTTACTTCACTGTGTTGTACTTTGGTATTTTAGAGGAAAATATGAGTGAACAGATTTCCATGTGAATAGATTTCCATGTTTTGCCTTTATAATCTTATTATGAAAATATACTTTAACAAAGCATGATATGCCACAAATTTGGAAATTTTCTGTTTTTCCTTATCCTTCTACTGGATGTTTGCCCTCTGTTTGGCACTAACATGCCACTCCACTTGTTTTAAGAATTCATATGTCACATATCTTTTGAACACTCCCAAAAGAAAGCTAGAAAGTATGATACCAAAATGTCATTATAAGGGGGTCCTGATTAAATGTGTCTCTCTGGCTACCTTACAGGCTTTCCCTGCACATTAGTGATTTTTTTTTTCCTGACAAAAAATATGATCCCACATCTTTCTGGAATGTTCTGATGTGTGAGTGCCCCCGGTCTGTGTGGGCTGGCTGCTCTAGGGACATATTAATAGATGAAGGAAAATGCTGTAAGTATTTATACAGTTTTGAGAGATGAGGTGATAGGGTTTGTACATATTTGTAACTTTCACATAAGACCCTTCACATTTTTCTTTGATGATGTCAGGAAATAAAAATTTTCCTTTTTAAGAACTAACACTCATTTTTGTGGCTTTCACAAAATTAAGTTATCTTTTGCAAACAGTATTATGTTCCACTCTGTATACATCTCTGGAAAACATTGTGAGTTCAAACATTAAAAATGGGATACTTCTTTTCCGAGCCTAATATTTTTATTAATAAAATGTGTGCCTGAGTTTGGAAGCATTTTTGGTTAGCTCTTTACAATAATGTTAGGTTATGAATATTTGTCTTAAACTTGTTTTTCTTTGTAAAGTTTCTTACCTAGATTTGCCTTTTTTTTTCCATGTTGAAACTTGTAAAAGAAGTGCAGAGCATTGTACACCCTTCACCCAGTTTCTTCATGGATAGCATTTTTACATACCTATCCTACATTGTTAAAACTAGGAAATTGAGATCTTTCTCTCTTCTTTAGCATTTTAGCTTTTTCTGTTTCATTGTTTAAAAAATATTTACTATTTTGAAATAATTTATTTCTATTGTTTTTTCGTTTGTCTCTTTTCTAAATTGATAGTCAATAAGTGTGTGTGGGCCTCATCTGTAATTACTAGTTTACTTAAAAAAGTTCTAAGGGTCAACATGCTAAAATTGATTAATTTGTAAGATTTTTGCTGTTTCTACGTATACTGTTCCATGCCATCCTGCCTTAATAAACCTATACATTAATACAACCTGTGTATGTGTGTATCTTAAGATGCCCTTTGATCGCTGATTTCTTTTCAAAGAAATTGCTATGAATGTCAATGGGAAAAGAATGCAAAGGTACTCATTTGGAGGAAAAAAAAAAGGTTTTCCTGAACATTGAAGTATACAAATCAGAATCCTGAGGTCTGTTGACTAGGATGCTAAATCTCACTTTTGGCTAATTCTGACTCTGCATGGATTTTTCCCAGCCAGAGCAGCTCACCCTGAAGTACATATAAATCACTTTCTAAAGTCATAGTGCTGAGAAAAGGTTGATGAAGGGAGAACTTGGGATCTTATATAGGTATTAAGTATAAATACCTAATCACAGCTAATCAAGTGATAGGCTTCTGCATAATGTACTCATTATAAGTGAGTAATCAGACACCCTTCATATTATAGCTCATTTAGCAAATTATTATTCACCTACTGTCTATCAGGCACCCAGTTAGGTCCTAGTAACACAGGGACACAACAGGATCTATTTTTAGATGAGTAGTAAATTCACATATGTGCCAGATAACTCCCAGATGCTAGGGAAATAAAATAGAAACTGTTTCCTTCTCTTATAAAATTTTCTGTTTTGTGTGGAAGAGGAATTACCTCACAAAAGTAACTGCAGTTCAAATAGGTATTAGGGGTAGGTTATATGGTAAATGAGAGCATTAAGGCACTGATTCTAAGCCAGAAATAGCTTCTCATAAGAAATGCTTTGAGCCAAAATATAAAACTGCCTCAGAGTGAACTAAGTGCAAAAATGGAATGAACAAGGAAGAACAGATAAAAAGTCTCATGGTGGAGCCAACAGAGTCCCAAGAAATAAAGAGAAAGAACTCATGCTGAGGCAGCTGTGGCCAGCTTCATTTTTCTGGGCTTTAACCTGTTGCACCACCTGGGAGGGCCCTAGATTGGGAGTTTTTGAAAGATCACTAGCTTCAGTGAAGAATTCATTCTTTAAATAATATGTACTAAGTTCCTGCTGTAGGCCAAATACTATCCTGCACATTAAGTGCTAAGTGGTGGGCCAAATATCTGCCCTCGCTGAGGATCTTAAAGACAATACACAATTAGTATTGATGATGCAAACTTGGGAAAAGAGCACCCTAAGCAAAGCGACAGCAAATGCAAAGGCCCTAAAGCAAGAATGTTCTTGTCAAAGAGCAACAAGGAGACCAGTGTGCCTGTAACTGTCAGGAGTAACTGACAAGAAGAAAGAGTAGGGACTAGATTGTACTGTGTCTTGTAGACCATAGTAAGAAATTCATCTTTCCTCCTGGAGGTAAGCTATTGAAGAATTTTGAGCAGATTTCATTTTGCTTTCGGAATTTTATTATGAAAATATACTTTAAGGTACAGTGATAAGAGGCAATTTTGGCACTTTTCTGTGTTTTTATTTCTTCTCTACAGGGTCTTTGCCTTTTGTCCTCAGAAGGACAACTTGTCATTTATTTATAGGAAGACTTTCATTAGTGGTAGAATCAAGGTAGTGGGTACCTGTTGGATCACTGCAAAATTCATTCAATGTTGCTCTATGTTTGAAATTTTTCTTAATAAAATAAGACTATTTCAGCTGCTGTATATGTTAATAGATGTGAAGGGTGGCTGAGGAGCAAGAAGGGTGAAATCAGGAAGACCACTTAGGCTATTGCAATAATGCAGGTAATTGTGGAAGGTTAGCTGCCGAGTAAATTTAGAAGGAAGCTAATAAGATTTGCTTATGGAATTATGGAATGGATTTGAAATGTGAGAAGTATTTAGACCTGAGAAACTAAGCAACTGTGAGGTTGCTGTCTACTGAGACTTGGAAGGCAGTGTAGGAAAGCAAGTTTGGAAGAAAAGACTTCCAGATTACTTGAGTTTGAGATGCCTGTAGGATGTCTGAATGAAGACGCCAGATAAGCAATTGAACAGACAAGTCAGTCATTCAGAGGAAACATCCAGCTATAAAATACAAGTGTATGACTCCACCAAAGATTAGGAATACAAAGATCAGCACCTTGAGAATAAAATGGAAGTGCAGTTTTCCTTCAGCCTCTTCCTTGTGCTTTGGTTCTAGCTGCTTATGTTTCCAAATGGCTATCAGATACTTTTTACTGCCATTCAGAATACTTATACGCCTTACTGTCTGAATTCACTTGTGTTCTGAAGGATTTTTTTTTAAATGTTGGTCTTGTCTTTGTAGCCATTCCTTAAGATCTATTTTCTTATACACGCCACAATGCCACGTCTCTAGAAGACATTTTACAATGTTCACATAGTAAACGATTTTCAATATAGACTTTTTCATTTTTTTGTTACAAAACATTAATATTCTCATAAATATTTAATTCGGACACTTCTGGCTGTGAAATAAGGGTAGAGTTAGCAATTTTCTGCCTGTTTCAGCTGAGAATGATAAAAGAGAGCCTGGGGCGGGGGTGCGGGGGTGGGGAGAAGTGGCTCAGCTCACCTCTATATTGGCTTTCTACTCAGATTTCATGTTGGCAGCAAGAGGGTTCCCAGTGACTTCAAACCTACCTCCACCCCAGTCCACTTCTAGCAGAAAAGAGATCCTAGCCAGTAGTCCTAGATTCACTAATTGAACCAACATGAATTACTTAAATTACTGTAGCAAGAAGAATTTGGTGGTGTGATTAGCTAAATCAAGTCATACTTCAACTGTGGTTCACCTAAACAGCATGTATTTAGGAGAAGAGTGGTTCTCCAGAAGACAAAATGGGATCCTGTCAACAAAAATAAGGGTACTGTTGGTCAAACAACAACACATGCTACACCAAGTAACAACAGCCTAAGCATTGTTCCTTCCTTAAGCTTTTGAAGGAAGTCAGGAATGCCACGGCCCTCTCTGAATTTCTTCCAGTTTTATACACTGTACTGTTTTCCCTTCCCTCGCCTCCCCCGATCCTTAGGCTGCCTCTTACTCACTTGTCATCGGTGAGTGAACATCACAAAAAGTAAATGCATGAATATAAAAGTTAACCAGCTGGAAGGGTCAGTATTTCAGCAATCACTTTCCAGGATACTCCCACCTAGGTATTGCAGGTAGTTTCTTGTCTCATAATTCTTTCCTATTGTCAGTCTGCCTGAAACATATTTATTTGCCCTCGATACCCTGAGGGTAGGGTGGCTGCTAAGGTGCTGGGAAATCACTGCAAAAGCAAGTGACAATGAATCAGCTTAAGTTCATCTGGAAGGACATTTACAGAGTAGAGAACTACCACCAGGGAAGCCCCAGAGTGTAGAATCCTGAAATCAAAATATATCTACAGATACGTCTGTTTTTCCTGCATCTTTTTTGCCACTTCATCATTTCCATTCATTCCTGTACTAGTAGGTTACTTAATCTGTTTGAAACAAACAAGAAATTTGGCTTAACTAAGAAGGCATTTTCAACAGTTTTAGCTACAAAAATGGTAACCTCAATGTAAAGAGAATGTTGGCTCTATTATTCCGGAATTTAGATGGCTTCTCTAGTTTGCTTTCCTGGACACCAAACATAACACTCTCTGTTCTAGGACTTGGTCACAAGACTGGCAGAAAATCAAACCAAACTAAATGAATAGTTGTTGAAGTTCATCACACATCCTGGAACTGTGCATGCCATGGAGTGACCTGCTTTTATTAGCAAGCACAATTCTGATCAGAATCACTGTTTTGAGGTCCTGTTCATCCTCATTGCATGTTCAGAAATTGGATTTGGGTTTGGTTACTTTTAAAAAGATATGTCAGTGGGGGAGCTCTCTGGTGGCATAGGGGTTAAATTTCAGTGCCATCTCCACTAGGATGAGTTCCATCCCTGGCCTTGGTGCAGCAGACCTCACGTGTCTCACCTACTGCTCCCCTTAGTAGTGTATTTCCATACATCTGCCTGTTATGCTCTGCACTCTGTCTCTGGTGAATCCTCTCATCCCCTGTGCCTCTAGCTTACACCCCAGTTCTTCTATGCAAAAATAAATAAAATCTTTTTTTAAAAATGACAATGGAATACAGTCATTTCTATTTAGAGTTTCCATAAATGCTATAAAGCTTCCATTTTAGGAGAAGGTAACATGTAGTATTTACCCTGAACTTAGTTTCCTGCATTTTCCATGCAGACACATTTTCCGTCAGCTGGCAAGCATTTGAACTCTTATACAGTAATGCTCACTTCACATACCTCTGCTTGCACTGACGCCCCATCTTTATCCTTGTAGTCATGTTCAATTATCAGTGTTCAATTATTTGAAAGCTTATTTGCTCTTGTTTCATAAAAATAAAAGTACAAATGCTAGTTATAGGAAAGAGAAGTCTCATAAGTATAATTTGAATAGTACAATGATATCAATCATTAGTGAATCTAATCACAGTGAATCTTAAGCCTCCCTCAGAATATTCATGAAATGAAGGCCAGTAAAACTGAGCAAAGGAAAAGAAGAAAATCAGAGAACAAATGCAGAACCATGGAAATATTCATCATTAAATGTGATGTCTAAAAGCTATGTAAAGACTTTGATCTTACTTTTGAGTTCTTCAGGAAAGGAATCTTCCTAAAACAAGTTTGGTTTTGGTTTTTACATTTTCAAGTATGCTTTCTGTTTGAAAGTTGGGAACTGCCCACAATGGCAAATCATTGCCTACAGAAAACATTATAAATCATTTATCATATCAGAGATGTTAAAATTCACAACTTTATAATTTACAGGTCACCTAGAGAAGCTAACATTGTTATGGTAGTTGGTAAATGGGAAAAATCAAACACTAGTCTGCCATTCCTGTATATTATCTATTCTATTCTGGTATAGCAAGAGTTCTCAAGAAAAAGTTCTGTTATGTAAAATTTCTCCAGCTAGTACATATTAGAGGAATGATAAAATTCAGGAATCATCATTTTGGAAACAAATTGAAATACAGTTGTAAAAATACAAATTTAGGGCTCTCCTTGGTGGGGCAATGAATTAAAGCACCGCACTATGAAGCTCTCCGAAGCCACCGCAGCATGAGCTCGATTCCTGGCTGGGGAGTTGACCCACAAGGTGTGGAAGACCTCTCCTGACCCACCCACTGCTCCCCTCAGCAGTGTACTTTGTTAGTCTTCCTGTTCAGCTCCCCACTCTGTCTCGGGTGAATCCTCTCACCCACCACACCTCTGGCCTGTACCCCCATTCTGTTAGCATAAATAAATAAATCTTCAAAAAAAAAAACTATTAAAAAAATGCAAATTTAAATATATTCAGTACTGGCTACCAAAACCATCAAATGAAGGACTGATACACAGTTACAATGGGTGGGCCAGGCTGACGACACCTTGAACCCCAGGTCAGTTTTATGATCACTGAAAGTCAAACCACTATGCATCATATACATCCTAATTTGGTACAACTGAGAATATTCTGAATTATCTGAGAAGTATTTTTGCCACTCCCCAGGATATTCTGAGTTGGAAGTCAATCAAGCCTGTATATGTAACTGTTAGTTTACAAGAAGAACAGAGAATAAACAATACTGATTTCCCTCACCTTTCGAAAGTAGCATATTTCTGTGAAACAACACACCATAAGCCAAATGGCACAAAGTGAGAATGTAATTCCTGTTAATTTATGTGGAAATTTTTGTGAGTGTTCCTGGGCCACCCCCAAAATAGCCTACCAAATCATACTAAATAACATGTAATGCCTAAAACTGCACTAACATACAGTTAAAGCAGGAATGATATGCTAAATACACCATCTGTATAAAGTGGATTCAACAGAAGGAGCTTGGCAGTGTCACAGTAAATGGGTAAATGTGGGGGTACCTGCTACTGCTAGGCTAGCTCCCTGAAAACACTAAGTGCTATTTTTTGCTTTTCATTGGAAAAGCTGTAATTCTCTTTGGATTTCCTCTAGCTAGCGAAAACGTGTAATAAAGGTTTTTTGATAAAACCCAAATATTAAAGCTGTGTGATGGGTACCTGGGGGGATGGGGTAACTGTCATATTCTCTATTCTGTGTGTGTGTTTAAATTTTTCTATAACAAGGCTCTCCCTGGTGGCACAATGGGTTAAAGCCCAGTACTACAAGTTAGCTGCAGCTGCTTTGGTGGTGTGCGTTTGATCCTCAGTCCTGGAGGTGACCCACATGGCATGGCAGACCTCTCCTGACCCACCCGCTGCTCCCCTCAGCAGTGCACTTTGTCATTCTGCCTGCTCTGCTCCCCACTCTGTCTCTGGTGAATCCTCTCACCTCCCCACACCTCTGGTCTGTACCCCAGATCTGTATGTATAAATAAATCTTTAAAAAAATTCGGTAACAGTAGAATTTAAATATGTGCAAACATACATACATATATAAGGGCTTTAGGGCAGCTTATTTCTACCCTGACTGGGCTCTGAGGAGACCTTGACTGGGCTCTGAATGAATCCCAAGAACTGTATCATTGGGGTCCCTGAGCCAGTAGGTGTGCATGCACCTGTCTACATATATCATCCTGATGGAAGAGGCTTCTCCCTTTCTTTTTTGAGGAATCACTGAAAGAAAATACACCAGTAACAGCCACAGAAAAGGCAAGAATTTCAACACATGTTACTTCTTTCAGAGGATCACAGTAACTGAAACTCTCACCAACACCTAGAGCTGAGGTCTGAGTTGGGGTGTAATTACCTTAGGTTAGGGGTTCATTCAGTTGGTGTGAGGACATTGTGCTCAAATCCTGTGGGCAGCAGTGGAAGTTGACAAGGGTATTGCTTCCCAAGGGTATGGCTTTTGAATGTTCTGGAGTCACCAAATCACAACAGGCTCTCAGCTTTTCCAGCAGCTATAGTAACTCCCCCCTTCGCCCCTGCCCGGCAATCAGTTATGGTTGTGATCACATGGTAACTCAACGAAAGGGGGCAGGTGGTGGAGGGAGGCTTGCACAGATATATCATTATATTTTATGGAAACAACTGTGATTCAGAGGTATGACCACAGTTTTCATCCCTGTCCCCTGCCCCTTGTGTAATCATGGGCAGGTTGCCCCCCTTTAAATTAGGATAATAACACCTTGCCTTCCCACCTCCAGGGTGGTTGTGAGACTCTTAAGAGATAATATATGGAACTATAATTGTTGTGAACTACTAAATGCTATACAAGTGTAAAGTATTATTATTACTGTCAGTGGCGAGGTGATTTATATCTTCAAACCCCTTATTTTTAATTCTGGATTAACAATAAATATTTAATTAGTAGAATTATAAAATTAGGCAGCCAAGGAACATTGAGAAATGTAACATACAGTGTGATTTTTTTTTTGCATTCTTTTTTTTAAGATTTATTTATTTATGCATACAAGAACTGGGGTACAAACCAGAGGTGCAGGGGGTGAGAGGATTCACCAGAGGCAGAGTGGGGGGCAGAAAAGGCAGATGTATTGAAATACACTGCTGAGAGGAGAAGCAGGGAGATAGGAGAGGTCTGTTGTGCCAGGTGGGTCACCTCTTTTGCTGGGGATTGAACTTGTATTTCAGTGGCTGTGGGCAGCTTCATAGCGCTGTGCTTAAACCCTCTGAACTACCAGAGAGGCCATGAATTCTCTTCTTACAAAGGAATTTCTGGGAATAAGAAAACCTTGATCCAGTTGATAGTTTATACTTACATTCATGAATATATGTCTA
>NW_004567105.1:68513006-68521143 GCF_000260355.1 Condylura cristata | reverse complement strand
TGAAGCAAGAGCATAAGGGATCAGGGCAAAAAAAAAAAAAAAAGCAATTGTAATAAAGTGAAAATGAAAAACAACAAACAACTATAAACCAGAGACATTTTATGGGGGTGGAGAGAAGCATGGTATCAAAACTGGGTGGGAAAAACATACAGAACTATGGTGATGGCACATGGGTGAATTGGTGGTAGAAGTCCACGGGGATTACAACCGAGACGAAAAAATGTACAAAATGAAGACTCATGTAAAAAAAATAAATAAATAAAATTAAAATTAAAAAAAGGAAATATTTTGAAAGTAAAAAAAATCCTCAAAGATATGGTGCCCTTCACTTCATTGTCAGTGGGAGAGTAGTGAGAGAAGGGAGTGTGTTTCTTCTCTGATTGGCATCCCATAGAAACTGGCTCTGACCTAGAGGTAGGGGGGCTCATGGGAAGAGTAATCTTCAGCAGTTCCAGAACAGAGGGGAGAGCTGGACCTCAAAACCTGGGGAAGGATGGGAAATTGGAGACCAGAGGCAATGAGAGACTCTGGGCCTCTCCTCATGGCATCCGCCGAAGACTTTGGGTATCTTCTATTTAAATTTTTGAGGAGTAAGTTGATGGACCCACTGTATGACTTTTTACCCACCCAGCCACCAGGGGAAATGTAAGCCATTTTGAACTTCAGTTCCGGCTGTTAGTGCTCTGCTCATATCCCCTCTCGGCAGTGCCTCAAGCTCCAGCTGCTGGATCTGTTGACACGAGCGGCTCACAGCTGCCCCTTCTTCTGAACTGCCTTGCCTCAAATGTTTAAGAAGTATGCTGTTTCCCAGAAACAATCCACAGCCCAGAGCTGGGTGGGGGGTGGGGTACAAGAAATCAGCCTTCATTCCTCGGACATTGGCACTCTGCAGGGCCAGTTACCCTCTAGACCACACTGTGGGGTCAGGATGAAGCTGGACTGGCTTAGTTCTGTCTCCTTCACCTTCTTCCCTCTGGCCTTATAGGTTTCTCCTGAGAGCACCACCCCAATAAAACACTTGCTTCAGAATCCCTCTGCTTCCAGGGACCTTGAGCTGAGTTGTAGGGCCCAGAAGATTCTTCCCCTAAGGAGCCAGAGAGCCTAGGACCTGCAAACAGCAGTTCAAAGTGATGAACTAGAGCTCAGTTTCTTCTCCAAGCAGCTACTGCTGAGCTGGGCTCATTTTGCCTCCCTTTGACTTCATAAAAGCCCTCAGGAGCTTTCCAGTAGGTCTTTTAAGTCAGTCTGGGTCAATTTTTCCTACCAGAAACCTATATAACCTAAACTAACATAATGGGAAATCCAGGTGTGACTTAATATGACTCAGTGCTTCGTAGAGATAACATCAGCTGGAATCTGGAGGGGAAAAATTAATCGATTACTCTTCCTATCCTCTGGGCACCAGTAAATAGACATGTTGCTGGGAACACTTCCCAACCTTTAATCCTCCAGGAATTTGCCTTGCTGGGGGGCTAATTTGTAATCCAAGGCTTTTTTTCTCCAGAACTTCCTGATTCCCTGGAGGTTGGAAGAGCTGAATTCCTTCCACCCATCATCACCCTCACACATTTCATTTTTCCCCTATCCTGTCCAGATAGTTCTAGCATCTCTCTGAAATTTTCTTGTGCTTAGAAGGTACTTTTCCACATTTTGTTTTTCTGTTTGCATGTGTGGATACATGTCAGAAAAACAGAAAGAGAAGGAATTTTGAAGATTTATTTATTTATGTATATAAGAACTGGGGTACAGGCCAGAGTTTTGGGAGGTGGTGAGAGGATTCACCAGAGATAAAGTGGAGAGCAGAATAGACAGATTGACTGAAATCTGCTGAGGGGAGCAGTGGGCATGTCAGGTGGGGTCTGCTGTGCCATGTGGGTCACCTCCATGGCCAGGAATTGAACTTGTGCTGCAGTGGCTGTGGATCACTTCATAGTGCTGGGCTTTAACCCATTGTGCCACTAGGGAGGGCCTGGGGGTAAGATTTTAAATCACTGAACTATGAGTTATAAAGAAAGGGTGACATACACAAGCCTGATTAGTTCCATTCAAAATTGTTCCCTGATTGATGAGGACATTGATCCTTCTGACCCAGACTGTCCCCTCTCAGTAATCAAAGGCAGCTTTTGTTTCAGCCTGTAATTGTGCCACTGTAGCAATTTTATATAGTTTAGCCAAAGACAGGTTTTATCACCGTCACAGGTGGATACAGCAGGATAATATTTTAAGTTGATTAACCTACACTCTATCTCCATTGGGTGTGTCCTCCACTCTCCTCCCTTCATTCACTCTAGTGGTCTCAGCAAAGACATGCCAGAGTGAAGAGTGAAACATTGACCAGTCTTTCTGGCTTGTTCCTAATGATTGGCAGAAGTCATAAACCAAATGGCCACTGGTCTTAGAACCTCCCATGTGAGGTTTGAGCCACATAGTACTTCTTAGAAATATAGTTTTGCACACATGGAGCTCAGCTCTCTATTTTACTGCAGTCACCAATTATCCACCAAAGTGGTATAGTCTCTACATGCTCTGGAAACTGTGACCACAAGCCTAAACCCTTTTTTTTTTTATTATTATAAAAGTTTATTTTTACATCATTTCGTATATATTTTTTTTCCATCTCAATTGTAATCCCCACGGTTTCCCATCACCAAGTCACCCGTGTGCCATCACCATAATCCCGTGCATTTCTCATCCCCCAACCCCAGGCCTAAACCCTTTAACTAAGATTCTGTGAGTTGCCTGAGTAGCAAACATTCTCTGATGCAAAAACAGGAAGGTCAAGAGAGGGAAGTTTTCCCTCAGAAGAGGGAAAGCTCTGGGGTTATGTTCGATAATGAGCCAGGACCGTTGGTTAGCAGCATGAAAAGGAAAGAAGCAAATTGCAGAGTTCAGTTCCAAATGCCAGAGGAGATGGAGTTCTCAAGGGACTATGCTGAAGGAGCAGAGTTCTCCAAAGACATATATACATATATGTGTGCCACTAGGGAGGGCCTGGGGGTAAGATTTTAAATCACTGAACTATGAGTTATAAAGAAAGGGTGACACACACAAGCCTGTGTATTTATATGTATATATGAGGGTCTAAAATCACAGTGAGGAAGTTCTTCCTTCCAGGCCACTGTTAACTTTCTTTCCTCTTTCCCAAGTGATTCAACCACAAATGGATTTTTACAAGTGTTCATTGTGTCAGCTATTGTTTTGTATGAAACAAACTTTTGTAGAACATATTTTTAGGCTGTCTCTCTTCCGTTGGCAGGTGACTTCATTTCTGCCCCACAAGGAACTCTTGGTAGGGCTCCTTGAACACTCTAACATGATAGCTGGTTTTCTCTCCAGTGGGTGATCCAAGTGTATGGCAGAAGCTGCAATGTCCCTCCCCTGAAAAGGCATACACCATCCCCTCTGCAGTGGCCTATTGTCACGCAGACAAGCCATGACTCAGTGTGGACAGGGATAGTTTAAGGGCATTGACACTAGAGGGAAAGGGTCATTAGGAGTTTGGCTAACACAAATAGGGATCAAGCAGGACAGGGCCAAGCAGGGTAGTGAGGCCTGGTGGGATGAGTCAGCCTTAGAATTGCAATGAGAACTCTGATATAAATCTGCTTCATGGAATTTCAGATATAGTTGAGTTCCCTGGTACAATTACTAGTCAGGCCCTCAGTGGAAGCACAACTTTCCACAGACTTGGAGCTTGTGTAGGCAGTGGCTTAGCAATTCAAAGAACACTGTTCAGTCTGCTTCAGACACACACCTCCTTTGGGAGGTGTGGCTGGGCCTGGAAACCTGGGTGAGGAGATAGAAGTAGCAACGTGGCCGGAATTAAGACTATGTTTCCCCTGATTTAGCCTGACCTTAATGATCACGGTGTACCTCTTTCTACCTCTAAGAGTCCATTATTTCTATAGTAAAATATCCAACGTGGGGGAAATAGTTCTACTTTCCAACTTCATGTGTCATTAGGACTCATAATACTAGGCATAACACCTCCCATTGCAATTAAATCTGTAAACTAGAATTTGCTCTAAAATGGGTCTTCAGGGAATTCTCTGTTGCTGTCATCTTGTGGCCACTTATAGTAATAACATCTAGATGTGGTCTGGTTCCTTGAACCACCCACCAGACTAAGCAGGACTCCTTGCCACTTTGGTCCATCCACTGGTCATCAGAATCCCAGTGTGGACTTTCAGACTTCCAGATTGCAAGTCTATACTCAGGTTGTAAGACTTTGATTATTAGAAAGTTCTTTCTGATCTGAGCCAAATTCTGTCTTGGCCTAATTCTATCCAACTTGTCCTTTTCCTACTTACTAAATTTTTAAATATTTGAAGGCAGCTATTTATCATGTTTCCACCTTTCTCCTTTCTAAAGTAAATATTTCACCTCTTCCACCTCTCCTTAGATGATACACATTCCAAAGCCCTTGTCATCCTGTGCTTATCTCCCAAGTTCCCTAGAAGCAAACTGAGATAGGGATTCTAGTGCAAGCTGTTTACTGGGAGAGGTGCTCAAGACAAGCCTGTAGGGGGTGAGTGAAGCAGATGGGGCAGGGGATGGAGTTGGGCAAGGACTTGGCCTCAGCTGGAGACAAGCAGAAGTTCTGGGGCATGAATCACACAATAGTTACCTCACCTTGAGAGAGCTTTTTGCATTCTGTGTCCCTCAGACATTTGGTGTTGGGGTATGGGGAGTTAGAGGTTACCCCTGAGTGAAGCAGTTCCCCTTGGGGGAAGGAAGACCTCAGGGCTAGGGTACAGTCATGACCTGTTAGCAGCCAATACTCATAGCACACGGGAAATAGGTCTCCAGGAAAGAGATCTGTCTGTTTTCTGCTAATATTTCTTTTCCTTTTTTCTTTTTAAGATTTATTGACTTATGCATGTGAGAACTGGGGTCCAGGACAGAGGTGTGAGGGGTGAGAGGGTTCACCAGAGATGGAGTAGGGAGCAGATCAGGTAGATCAAATGAAATACACTGCTGAGGGGAGCAATGGGCGAGACAGGAGAGGTCTGCTGCACCATGTGCGTTAGCTCCCTGGCTGGGAATCAAATTCATGCTGCAGTGGCTGCAGATAGCTTCATAGTGCTGCACTTTAACTCCTTACACCATCAGAGAGGGCCCCTCGGCTATATTTCATCTTAGTCGTTATTCACAGACTAGGACCCACACATGCCTGGTATGGTCTGATGAATAGAATTCAAGGGTACAACTAAATCCCACTCTCTTTCATCTGGGATCAGAAGTCCAAGTTCACACTGAGGTCATGTTCATGTAAACCCAGAAATGCTTTTCACAGAAAACTGTTCCCTAGCCAAGTATCTTCCATCAGTGCTCATGGCCTGGTGAAACCAAAAGCAAAAAGCACTTTTATTCCTTGAAAATGCAAGGCTACTATTTTGAGTTCATATTCTAGCCAAATGAGTTTCTGTTGAATAGCAAATTTGTTGTGCAACTCAGCACTCAAGCCTCTATTACCTGAAGACCTGATAAGTGAATCTCTTTGGTGACTTGCAACTTTGTCTGTTCTTAACACCAAAAGTCTGTTCATCTGTAAATAACTGGCTCTTCTGAAGTCTGATTCATCGCCTCCGATCTGTCGTTGCCACACATTCAGCCAAGCCTTTAATTGTGACTACTGCTAAGAGCCAAGGCCTCGCAGATACATGAGTCAGATTAGCAGACAGCATGTAGCCTGGGTGCTTAAACAGGCCATGTTGGGTGAGCAATCCTGAACATGAGAATTCCAGCCCAGTGGCCTTGAGCCTCTGGTCGCTTAACAGGAGGTGTGGGGCAATGTCAGATTCTTTAGGGAATGCATTCAAGCGACACTCCATTCATTTAACGAGTTCCAATGTGGCAGGTGATTGCCTTGAACTTTATAATTTGAACTTTATAAATTGTCTTGGGTAATTGTCCTCAGCCATCCTTAAGGATGATGTGTTCCATATATTCAACTGCAACAGCACCTTCAGCATTAAACCCAGCTAAGGTAGGCAGCCCAGATGCTTTCTCCCTTCCTCCATTAATCAGCGGGGAGAGCAAAGGTCACTGTCCATCTCTGGCCTGGACCGAGGTGGCAGCCTTCTCTCCCCAGTCCTCCAACCACAGAAGTTGTCACTGTCAGTAGTCCTTCACGCATATTTCTCCCTGCTTGCCTTGCCCAGAATAGGCAACCTATTTTTATAAATAAAGGACAGAAGGCTACCATGAAGGGCACACCATAGTCAGGAAAGGTCAGGGACCACCTAAAACCACCTCAGTATCCCCAGAGATATGTGTGTCCTACATACCTTTTGGGAAACTTTTGCAGCACATATTCCAAAGTGGAGAATCATCTAATTATTCTATTTTCCTACCCTCTCAGTTACTTCCAGACCAGTGACCTGAAAATCTTGAGAGTCATGGGGCCCTGGCTAGCCACAAGCACCCACATCAGAGATTCCCAGGAGGATACTTCACTAATCTGTGTGCTAGTGAGGCCTTGCACACAGCCTTGGGTGGGAGCCATTTGCCACCCAAGTCTAATCAAGATGACAGAATCAAAGTGCCCCAGGAACTGAAGTGGGAATCAGTTTGAAATTTCTTCCTTCTGAAGAAATATGGCTAAGTCCTTTGGTTTCAAACCTTACTGCTTCTTCTCTCCATGCATATTTTAAATGATTCAATACAACAAATAGTCATGTTTCCAAGGGCCCAGCTTTCAGGATGATCCATGTGAGTGTGAATGCTTTTAGGTACACAATGTCACAAAGAAGTGCTTAAGGTAGTGATGGTGCCATGTAGTTCAAGGAACATGGGGTGCTGGTCAAGGGTCTACCACCTAGGTCCTAAAATGACAAGGTCCCAGACCTTGTCATTCCTCTGGATAAAAGGGGCAGTGGCCCTCCCTGGTGGTACAAGGGTTTGTTGAAAGCACAGCACTATGAGTTGGAGAGGTGACCCACATGGCGTGGCAAACCTCTCCTGACCCGCCCACTGCTCCCCTCAGCAGTATATTTTAGTCAATCTGCCTGTTCTGCTCCCCAATTCTGTCTCTGATGAATCCTCTCAACCCTCCACATCTCAGGCCTATACCCCAGTTATTGTGTGCATAAATAAATAAATCTTCTAAAAAAATAAAATGGGTGGCACCCACTTTGTCCATCTCAGAGGTCTACAGTGAGGGGGTCGTAGGAAAGAGTACAGTTGATCTTTGAACAGCCTGGTCTGAACTCTATATATCTACATATAAGCGGATTTTTAAAAAGATTTATTTATTTATGCATCCAAGAACTGGGGTATAGGCCAGAGGTGCGGGGGTGAGAGGATTCACCAGAGACAGAGTGGAGAGCAGATCAAGCAGACTGATGGAAATATACTGCTGAGGGAAGCAGTGGGTGAGGCCAGAGAGGTCTGCTGTGCCATGCGGGTCACCTGCCTGGCCAGGGATCAAACCCACGCTGAGGTGGCTGTGGACAGCCTCACAATGCTGCACTGTGACTCCTTGCACCACCTGGGAGGCCCCATAAGAGGATTTTTAAAAACAACTGGAGTCTTTCTTCCATCTCTATACAGGTTCCTCAATGCTGGATCCCATTGAGGCAAGCTGTTGGCAAAGTGTCAAATTATTCATAAGCATTAAAAGTGGAGCTAATCACTGTTTTATTTCTCCCAAAGTAAGTCCCTCCTCTGGCATTATGTCTGTCACTGCCCAGTTTTTCTTTTTTTTTTCTGGAGATTAATGTTAGTTAACTGGAGACTAAGCATCACATCAAACACCACTTAGTGTGTATCCAGAAGATAAACAGTTAGCTTTTACTAGTGGTAGAAGCTACTTTCCACCTGCTGAAATGACCCTTGAGATTTTTTATTGCATTAAAAAAAATGGTCCCAGATGCAATTTTTCACAGCCTTCATACTTATCTCTTCTTAGACAGTTTTCAGTGTATTAATCCACAGAGCAAAAGCCATTACCACATTCATTTATTTTTCATGAAGTGCTGTAACAGGAATTGTGGATTCAGCAAGTAAAGCTGCCATATGCATTAATAATGCATGTTATGGGGCCCTCCCTGGTGGCACAGCGGGTTAAAGCACAGCACTGAGAAGCTACAGCCACTTCCGCATGAGTTCAATTCCCGCCTGCCCCGGAGGTGAC
>NW_004567105.1:68447482-68512906 GCF_000260355.1 Condylura cristata | reverse complement strand
CCCTCCCTGGTGGCACAGCGGGTTAAAGCACAGCACTGAGAAGCTACAGCCACTTCCGCATGAGTTCAATTCCCGCCTGCCCCGGAGGTGACTACTTGGCGTTTCAGACCTCTCCTGACCCGCCCGCTGATCCCCTCAGCAGTGTGCTTCATCAGTCGGCCTGTTCTGCTCCCCACTGTCCCTGGTGAATCCTCTCACTGCCCTTGCTCCTCTGGCCTGTACCCCAGTTTTGTATGCATAAATAAATAAATCTTAAAAAAAAATAATGCATGTTATGTAAAATGCATGGACACTCTTGTAACATCATTAGAGCCAAGACACAGCCATGTGGCAACGTGGTCACGTGTGGCATCCCTTCTGCCCAGACATTGTAATGAGGGGCCTACAGGTGAGTCTTCAGTGTTCAGCCTAAGGCGTTCTTCAGCACTGGTGAGCAGCAGGCCATCTGACAGTGATTCAAACTCAGTATGTCTCCCTCACTACATTCCTTTCATCCAACACGTATCTCCTAAATTCTTACCATATCAGACAAGGCCGCAGGCCTAGGAATCTGTGTATTAGTGGGCTGTCTATATAGTTTTCATGGAGGTGATTTACAGAAGATATCATAGCAGAAGCTGGCCTAAGTAAACCGGCAACTGATGTGTGGCTGCCTCTCTAACATTCATTTTGTCCAGCTCCCAGCTCACACACAGGTGCTTTGGTATTCACCCTTCTCCACTAAGCCACAAACATCTGGAGAAGCTAGTCACAGACCTATAGGGCAGAGCCTGATCCTCCCTGCCTCCCTGGCTCCCTCCCTCCCTCCCTCCCTGCCTCTTTCCCTTCTTCACTTCCTCCCTTCCTTCCTTTCCTTCTTTCTTTCTAAGATTTGGCCCTCTCTGGTTGCACAATGGGTTAGGACTAAGCACTGCAAGCTGGTCTCTACCACTGCAGTGCGAGTTCGATTCCCCCTACCCCCAGGTGATCCACATGGTGTGGCAGACCTCTCCTGATCCGCCCACTGCTCCCTTCAACAGTGTACTTTGTCAATTTGCCTGTTCTGCTCCCCACTCTTTCTCTGGTGAAGCCTCTCACTGCCCCTGCACCTCTGGCTTGTACCCCAGCTCTGTATGAATGAATAAATAAAATGAGATGGAAAAATGCACAAAATGATGTAAAAATAAACTTATATTATTAAAAAAAGATTTATTTATTTATGCATTCAGAACTGGGGTACAGAGCAGAGGTGCAGGGAGTGAGAGGACTCATCAGAGACAGAGTGGGGAGCAGAACAGGAAGATTGACTGAAATACACTGCTGAGGGGAGCAGTGGGTGAGATGGGAACAGTCTGCTGTGCCACATGGGTCACCTCTCTGGCTGGGATTAAACTCGTGCTGAAGCAACCGCATGTGGATAGCTTCACAGTGCTGTGACTTAACCCGTTGCATCACCAGGGAAGGCCCAGATCCTGATTTTTCTATTGCAATCATGGTTTTCCATTCCCCTTCACAGGGATTAGTTTAGACATGGCCATATAATGCAATTCTGACTAATGAAATGGAGGGGAAGTCTGCAGGGGGTTTCTGGGAAAGATTTCTTGCTCCTAACAGAAAATGCACAAGAGGGTCCTCCCTGGATTCATGCAGCCGCCGCAGCATGAGTTCGATCCCTGGCCAGGAAAGTGACCCACATGGCACAGCAGACTTCTCCTGACCTGTCCGTTGCTCCCTCAGCAGTGTATTTTGGTCAATCTGCCTGTTCTGCTCCCCACTCTGTCTCTGGTGAATCCTCTCACTCCTCGTACCTCTGGCTTATACCCCAGTTCTTGTATGTATAAATAAATCTTAAAAACAAAAACCAGAAGGTACACAGGAAAAGATGGTCATTTTCTCTGGACATGGCTGTATCAATATGTGAAAGATAGCATTGGGCAGCCACTTTGTGACACTGAGGGGAAGCTAATTCTACAATGAAGTCTACTCATCAGGTGAGAGAGCAGACAGATGGAAAGAACCCGGTGCTGACGATCTCACTGAGGGTGTCACAGAATGATCCAACCCTGGAGTTTTTCTTCCCTTGGACTTTCAGGTGTAGAATAGTTTTCTTGATGTTTAAGTCAGATGAGTTGAGGCCTTTTTTATACTTTCTGCTAAAACTTTCTGACTGGTACTGAATGTGTATCTACTTTTGACTCAAAGTTTAAGTGTTCTGTAAATTACTGTTAAATAATAGTAATAATGTCTCTCTTGGGTTCTGTAAAAGCAGAACCTGAAAGAAGTGTGAGTGCATTTGATTTTCTGAGGTTGTGTTCTCAAAAGGAGCCAGGAAAGGAAGGAGCAAAATAAAGTAGGAAAAAGATAGATGATTGATAAAGATATTTTCTTAGGAGAAGTTTATCCTGGATCTTCATTGTCTAATGTGGTAGCCATTAGCTACACACAGTTATTTGAACTTACATGAATGAAAAGGAATAAAAATTTAAAATTCAGTTCTTGGTCTCATGTCAAGAGCTCAGTCATCACTTAGTGGTTAGTGGTTAGGGGTGACCATATGGGGTAGGATAGACAAGCATTTCCATCACTACTGACAGTTCTGTTGGACAGCATTGTGGAATATTAATCATAACACAGAGTTGTTCTGCCTTGATGGCTTCACCCTCAAGTGTTGATCAAATCAGTAACTGCTCCATAGATTTGGGGAGCAATAGTGTAGCCTCCCAGGAAGACCCTGAAAGGGCATCTTAATGGTCAAGGCCAATTTCTGAGAGCAGAGTACAGGAAAAGGTCATGGATAAAATTGTGAGCCATTGAACCCACAGCAATTTCAAATTTACCATCAGGTAGAAAGGATCTATGTGTGTGCAGTACTTAGGGTGACTATAGCCTTGGGAGTAGAAGAGTGCTTGAGTGGGCTGCAATATTTTTGACAGAGAGATTAAGCAATGTTCCTTCCCACCATGATCCACAGCAAACTCAGAATCTCCTGGGATTACTCCAAGGAGTCTCCTGGATTCCTATCCCTCCCTAGGGTACAGACACTGACTTGACTGTATCCACATATCTGATACTCTAGAAGGGCTCAGATTTCAGGGGGAACAATGAAGGCTCAGAAAGCAGACTATGAGGGAGAAAGGGAAATGGTCCAGTGAATAAGTGGCCCAGTGGCCTGAATGTCAAGGAGGGGTGGTGACTATGGACAGAACATGGAGTTGCCATCTGAACTGTTTCTGCAGCCTCTATGTCACATGCTTATTATGCTTCTACAACTTATCTTTCTATGTTTTATGACTGTCTACTCTGGTTACCTCTTCATAGGGCACAGAGGCTATGTCTTATGAACACAGAGACTGTGTCCTATGATTACCATCTTCCACAAAGAGAATAGAAGAAAACTCGGGCCTCCTTGGTGGCACAGGGGTTAAAGTCGCAATGCTACCAAGCTATCGCCAGCCACTGCAGTATGAATTTGATCCCCAGCCAAGGAGCGACCCACATGGCTCAGCAGACCTCTCCTGTTGTCCCCCAATCCGCTCTCGTTGCTTCCCTCAGCAGTGTATTTCAGTTGATCTACCTGTCCTGCTCCCCAGTCTGTCTCTGGTGAACCTTCTCAACCCCCACACTGCTGACCTACACCCCAGTTATCTTTTTAAAATATATTTATTTAATTATACATACAGAATGAGGGTACATGCCAGAGGTTCAGGGGCAGTGAGAGGATTCACCAGGGACAGAGTGGGGGACAGAGCAAGCAGATCGTCAAAGTACACTGCTGAAGGGAGCAGTGGGTGAGACAGGAGAGGTCTGCTGTATCATGTGGGTCACCTCTGGGCCCAGGGATCAAATACGCACTAAAGTGGCTGTGGCTCTCTTGCAGTGTTGCATCCTAACCACTGTGCCACCAGGGAGGGACCTGCACCCCAATTCTTGTATGCATAGATAAATAAAAATTAATCTTAGGGAGAAAATGAAGACAACTCTGTCTTTCCTCTTGCAAGGCTGATAAAAATTAGTTTTTAGTTATTGTTCCTTTAGAAAGATTTCTTCTTATTTCACAGCTTGTTATAGAAACAGACACATCTCTACTTCCCTCCTCAGTTAATTGATCACGGATTATTTCTCATCTGGGGAAAAGCCCTCAGATTACACCATCTCATGATCTCATTTTCTGTGGTGGAGAATGGGTGGAGGTGGGAGGGGGTGAAGGAAGAGGGGCAAGGTCCTGATTCATAGTCCCCCATGAGAAGGAAGCAGAACCTCACATTCAGATTCTTCCCTGGGGAGGTTGAAGATAGCGCCCCAAGGTTAACAACACCTGCGACAGTCCATCTGTTAAGGGGAAGGATGTCCTAAAGGAACTCTGCAGAGCCTTATGGACTCCACCCCCTACTCCACCTTTCTGGACACTATCCCCTACTCCAGTGATTGGAAACTACAACTCCCAGGGACAGAACTGCGAGGACCCAAGGGCGGAGCTAGCAGGAATGAGTTCTGGGACATGTGGGGGATAAATAGGGCGCGATTGCATCTCCTGCTCTCTCACTTGGGAAGCAGCTCTCCTGACCTTGTCCCTTGGTGCGTTCAGTCAGCCTAGCTGTAAGGTGTTGCAGTAACTTTGTATCCCGCTCTCATTCCCTGGTTGTTTCCTATTCCTTTCCCCTTTGGTAAATAAACCCGTTATTGACCCTTTTGTGTGTGCCTGCAGTATAACAGAATTGTGAGCACACGGGTGAGGCCCCACAGACAGTGGCCCAGTCCACTCTGGGCTAGCCTGTAACACATCCACCCGCTCAGTGCACACAGCCCAGCTCTCCAGGGCCAGCACCTGTGACTCTGCTGTGGGCTAGTCTCTATGCACAGAAGCCTCACGTGTGACAAGCTGCTGTGCCCAGGAATTACTGGTCCTCCTTGATCCACCCTGGCTCCCCATAGCCTTGATAGTGTATACATGCCAAAGTTCCTCCTCCCTTGCATGGGATTCCTGAGCATGAGTTTATGTTGGCGCCCAAAGTAGCCACTCATGGCTGAGCTCCTATTGTGCTCATGGTAACTGACCTGTAATGTCCAAGCCCCCTTTCCTATACTGTCTCACCTCCCCATCTACTTCCAAATGAACTGCTTGCACTTGAGTTACTGTCGCAACACCTGTTTCTGGGGCATTCTAACAAAGAAATCAGGTGAAGTCCACAAGGGCGGTTGTCATTGGGGACGGGTGGCGTGGACAGAGTGCTGGCCACCTGTTGTCCAGTCTAAGCCCAAGGACCATGATCAGGGCACCTGGGTTGGAGTGCCACCATGTCTGCACCTCTGCAGAATGGTTACTTTAATTGTGGAGTGAAGATTACTAGCAAGTGTATGAATCACTAAGCAGGCCACTTACTCCAAATACTACTCCTCTCAGTTATAAAACTGATACTTTGTTCTCCATCTGTTTCCTATTTATCATTCAGTTGGCTCAGAATTTAAGAGGAGAATGGGAAGTTATTAACTGAGCCTCCTGAAACTGCTACAATAAGCATGATAAAAAGAAATTCAGGATGAACAAAATCCAGGGTGACTAGATGCTGGCATTGGTCTAAGGGAAGAAGATCTGTAATTTAGAGAGGGAGAGGCAGAACAAGTACTAGGTGGCATAAAAGTAGGATTCAGGGGGCCCTCCCTGGTGGCGCAGCGGGTTAAAGTACAGCACTAAGAAGCTTAAACCACTTCCGCATGAGTTCCATTCCCGCCTGCCCCGGAGGTGACCACATGGCGTGGCAGACCTCTCCTGACCCGCCCGCTGCTCCCCTCAGCAGTGTACTTCATTGATCTGCTTGTTCTGCTTCCCGCTCTGTCTCTGGTGAATCCTCTCACCTTCCGCATCTCTGGCCTGTACCCCAGTTCTATATGAATAAATAAATAAATCTTTAAAAAAAAAAAGTAGGATTCAGGAACAGAGACAAAGCAAAAGCCAACTCACAACACGTGGAGACGAGATCCTGCAGGGGTGGCCAGAGCTTGGTTATCAGAGCTGGGTCACTACACCAGAAAGGGTAACACCATCTGTGCTGGTACATCGCTTGTGGGGTGGAAGTTTAACCCCATGCCTCCTTTATCGGGCTATGATTGAGCCTGGAGGCAAATTGTACAGCTGGAGAGAGAGAAACAATAACTAGAGCAGGTGGGTACTGATCCATTTGGCCACCAGACGTGAAAACACAAGCTCATGTCTACCTTGTTTGTGAAGGGCAATGTTGCACTTTGTCAAGCCACAGAAAGAAATATACCATCCTTTAGTTTTCTCAGATTCTTCAGACATTAACCTTAAAAGTAAACCTGCCCAGCTTGTATCTCTTACCTCTCTCAAGATTTATGAATCATGAGGGAACAGCCACGGCGCTGACTAGATTTTTCCTCCTCCAGACAAGTTACATACCAGTTGTTGTGGCTGGGACTCCATAAGTTAAAAGAAGCAGAAATCTGACTATAATTAGTTGAAACAGGAGGAGAATGCATCCCTTCAGCTAACTGGGAAGGATTGTGGGCTAATTTAGAAGGCAGGAAGAAAACTCAAAGCCCTTAGAGCCTCCAGGCTTGGACCTGTGGGCTCACTGTCAACAGGATTTCTCCCATTCAGCTCTCAGTGTAGTTTGTCCCAGCTTTTCTTCATGTTTCCTCACTCTCTCAGTAGGCAGATCTTTTATGTCGATTTTTTAAAAAAGATTTATATTTTTATTTATGCCTACAAGACCTAGGGTGTAGCCATAGGTGCAGGGGTGAGAGGACTCACCAGAGACAGAGTGGGGAGAAGAACAGGCAGAGCTACTGAAATGCACTGCTGAAGGGAGCAGCCAGTGGGTTACGAGAGGTCTGTTGTGCCATGTGGGTCACCTCTCTAGCTGGGGATCAAACTGGTACTGCATTAGCTTCAGATGGCTTCATAGTGCTTTGCTTCAACTCCCTGCACCATGAGGGAGGACCCTTTATGTCACTTTTAATCCTCCCAACCGCCCAAGAATCACATCCCCTCAAGCTTGGCAATATCCACAGAAAAGATCACTTCCCAGGAAGGACACTGATTAGTGCTTTCAGGGTCTCATGTCCATTTCATGGCCCAGTGTATACAGGGGAATCAACTGAGAACCTGTCAATGAAATGAATATGGTTATACTCACCCATGTGACAGAGTCCTCCCTGACCTAAAGTCACCCATTGGAGTTTAGATACTGGCTCATGCATACTTGCTTCTGAGAGATGCCTGCTTTTGGAGTTTTGAGCAAAAAGTCTATGAGCCAGCAAGACTGAAAGTTTTAGAAAATTCAGCAAGATAATTAAGTGCCTAGCTGGGAGGTCTTCTGGACAACAAACTTCCATTTTTTCAAATGACCATCTGGTATGTACTGTTGAAGGAACATGATGGAACTTATAGGTCTTTCCCTTGAATCTCTACATCTTTTTTTTTTTTCGATTCATGAATTTTAGAAAAAGACTTATTTATGCACCCAACATCTAGGGTACATATAGGCCAGAGGTGCGGGGGGGTCAGTGGATTCACCAAAGACAGAGTGGGGCACAGAACAGGCAGACTGACGATGTACACTGCTGAGGGGAGCAGTGGGCAAGACAGGAGAGGTCTGCTATGCTCAGGTTACTTCCCTGGCTGAGCATCAAACTTGTGCTGAAGTGGCTGTGGCTAGCTTTGTAGTGCTATGGTTTTTAACTTGTTGCACCAGCAGAGAGGGCCCTACATGGAGATCTTAGTTACGAAAGATATGTTTTTGAAACTTACCTTCATGGTATCATTATGAAATAATTGTTAAGTAAATCTTATGGTCTCCATATACTGGTTAAGAAAGTCCAGGAACATTTTTGATAAAGTCAGTGTTTTCCAAGGTATGTTTTTCCAGAACACAGGCTCCTTGGGTGATTCTGGAAAAGGGTGCTGTTGTTAGTTGGGGCTACATCACCTCTGATCGATTCACAATGTATTTTAGTTTTTGAAAGGCTGTGAAAACAACAGTTAAGAAATTCTATAGAGTGAAAATCTGTGATCAAAAGGATTTTGCAAAATTCTTAGAAGTTAATCTTTCTTGCTTCTGCATCCATTTTCTCTTGTTCCTGCTTATTTTCATAAAGGATCTGTTTTTTTGTTTGTTTTTTTTCCCCTCCAAACATCAGTTCCTTCATCTCTGCACTGAGTCCTATCCCTTCCCCCACTCACAGGATTTTTGTCTTTTTCTCTTTCTCTTTCCTGGATCTCACCCAACAGCACTGACACAAACACAACAGTCTTTCTGAATCTTGGCTTTCAGTGTGGTCAATGGACCAGCAGCACTGACTTTATCTAGGAGCCTGCTGGAAACACAGAATCTCAAGTCCCACAGAAAGTCTGCTGAATTACCAGCATTTTATTTAGTTAACTTCCTCAGATGATCTCTATGCACATTAAAAGTTTAAGAATCACTGTGCTAACTGCTGGCCAGGTTTCTTCTATACAAATGCAATTCAGACTTAATCCCATTTTCTCAGATTTTTCCCCTCCCTCCTTCCACAACTGCTAACATTTTCCAAATTTGTTTGTCAAAGACAGGCCTCTTTGGTAAACACTGACATCCTTGGTGACAGCCCTAACTCACTTCCTTGGGAATCTGTGCATGTGAAATAGTTAAACCAGAGAGCAGAGGCCATGTGTAGGGGCTTTTGAGCTCTTATTTGTTGCAGAAGTGACATTTGCAGAAAATGCCATTGGCCATTTTGTTCTCAGGACCATTCTCCACTCCTGGTTATGAGAGAGACAAAGGCTGATCCCACCAGTACACTTCCCAGTCTCCTTTGCCCACTGGGTGCTGCCTACGGGAAGCAATGGAGGAGACTGAGGGAGGGTGGAGGGCAGTGTTTCCATGGAGGTGGGACTACCTTTGCGTTCCTGCCCTGCTCTGGGACTCTGCAGGCCCCTCCATTGCCCTTTGCCCCCAGCCCTAGGGATGCAGCCGCTCACTGCTCCTGCTAATACCTGGATGGCCTCACTGTCTCTTGTTTTGCTTTTTGTCTATGATCTATAATACTAGCTCCCTATACCTGGTCGGAGTTATGTGTTCCTGTGCTAACTCCTGGCCCAGGAGCCTTGATCGACACAGGAAGGTATCAGAAATTAAGTATTCAAGGGACGGAGAACATTCCAGAAATGGACAGACTGTGGCTGGCTGAAGCCAAGGTGCAGTGCATGGGGGAAATTGATGCAGGTATGCCAGCACTTTGGCCTACCCTCATAAGCTCTGGCCTGCTGTCACCATCACCGTGCTGTCCTGTGGAAGCTAATGTTCTTCAGCCCTAAGGGCTGTGGGAAAGTTGTGTGAATATAGAAAAGGGCAGGTTACAGAGGACAACCCATCTTTCTACATGCCAGCCATTTAATTCTCTGCTTATAACTCTCTGTTGTGAGTTATAAATAAGTCAGTGCTGTCTACAGTTGCCTGGGGTCAGAGGAGTTACCCTACGATAGAAACCTCTGCATCCATCCAGGAACAGACTGGAGACAACTTATTTTGGTTACATCCAAAACCTGTCTGGGTTGGACCAGCTGCTGAGCTGTTAACAGTAGGTGGGTGGGGCTTATTGTCAAATGTCAATATTTTCACAGTTATCCCACACTGCTCAGCTACAGCTCACCTTGGCTTCAGTCCCTTGGCTTTGGGAAGACAGGCAATTCTTTTTATTTAGTGGGAAAAGATACAAGGGATACTGTGTTTTTCTTTCCAAGACTGTTCAAGTAGCAGGCCAGTGCACGCTGAAGAATGCCTTTTCAAATGGAGAAAAAATAGAATTCTGGAATCATACACTTCTGGGACAGTTAGAGACAGCAGTTGACTGAGGATGATTTTTGCAAGATGATTTTGCAGTAATATGTAAGCCTCAGTCTAAAACAAATAAATGTATTCATTCAGAATGTTGCATTAGTGTTTGCATATGTGTGTTACGATTTATTACCCTTCAAGTGTCTCATCATCAAGATAGGAGGCAGAAGAGGAATTTAGCACAGATGGTACACTCCTCAACACCCCCCTCCCCATTCCCAAGCACATTCCAGAACAAGGTGACCCAAACCCTACTAGTTTAGAGACTTTATCTCTCCTATATTACTGAAGACAGTAAAACAACTGCTATCTTACTTAACCAACAGGATGTTTGATCCAGTCTTGTCAAACTGGTCAGAACCCCATCCAAACCCCATCTGTGAGCCCCAAATCACGCACTTACATCAGCAGCTTTAAACCCAATGGTGTGATGCCCTCTTGAGTTTCCCCACCCTCTCTCTTGAGAGTGTACTTTCATTTGAAATAAATCTCACTCCTAACTCACCTACTTTGATTCCTCATGAATTCTTTTCCTGTTCTAAAGCCCAAGGCAAGAAATTCAGGGATCCCTCAGCCTCTCCAGGCCCCATCAGGCAGGGGATGAGAATTATACTGGGTTTGGAAGACTGGACTATGCTGAGAAGAGCAGAGAGAAGATGGAAATTTTACCTCTAAAACTCCCATCAACAAGGTGTCCTGTTTCTGAGAATGTGGACTGGCTTGTGCTTGGGCTGGTTCACGGGTTTGCGGTGAGCAGGTGTGTGGGGAGGTGTGGGAAAGAGCAGTCTCCAGGGTAGGGTGGGCGTGTTTTTGACTGAGCCCAGAAGCCCAGGTTCACTCTCAGCTGCCTGGGAACTGTGGAGGGAAGGCAGCTCAGGGGCAGTTACCCCGGCCAAAGGACGGTACTTCTTCTGATGTTTTGGAAGATGGCACCGCCAGCATCCTGCCCTCTCCCAAATGCGGATACATGTTGATTTACCCCAGGGTTGAAAAAGCCTAGTCTGATTCTTTTAATAGCACCTCATGGACTTTACCTTCTCATCTAGTCCTATAGGATCTGTACACCTGGCAACTGGCTGAGATAACAATTCTGCGTTAAAAACACATTTCTCTGGTTAAAGCAAAAAAAGGTCAACCAAAAGTCTATTTTACCTCAATATTTTTTTGGGGTATGGGAACCCTCCCTACTCCTTCCCTATTCTCTTCTAATTTTCTTAAATTACAAGACTGGTGACAGAAAAAGACATTGTTTATAATTTATAATTTCTTACCTTCCTCCTAAGAGGCAGTGAGTGCCTAGTAACCAGAGGACTTCTGTTTGTCAAGTTTGTTTACAACTTCCTGGTAACAGTGACCTCTCTGGCACCCAGGACAGCGCAGTGTTAGAGTGGAAGGACAGACTGGAGAGGCTGGCAAAGGAGGCTCCCCCATCAGGAAAGCAAGCACAGGAAGGATGAGCTCCTGTACCCCGGGAGGAAGCTGAGCTAAGCCTGGGTGAAGCCCGCATAGGGATGTTAGGACAGCACCTGAGAGGACAGCAGGTGGGGTTGGTTTATTTGGGTAGAAATGAGATATTTAATAAGATTCTTTGCAGTAAAGTACTGTGTACTAGACAATGTAAGACGTGATCTTTGTTCACCCTGGAAGATCGTGATTCTAGAAAGTCTAGATTGTGAAGTAAAATGCACGTTTTTCACTTTTGTGAGGACTGTGTTCCCCTTTAGAAACTCAGTTAAAGTTGTATTCTATCCTGAGATGGAGGCAAGAGGGGGCCCTTGCTGTTGTCACCTTGTCATCCTCGGTCACACTCATCCAGAGGGACTCAAGGTCATTGGCGCTGATGATGTGGCTGCCGGAGGAGCTTGGTTCTGCTTGATGAAGAGCCCCTGCAGGCTCCACAGCCAGTGTGAGAGCAGAAACCTCTTTATGCTATTTGTTTGTGGCAAACAATTATTATTTTAAAATTTACATGTAGTAGAATTGAATTTTACATTGCATGTACAGTTCTGTGAATTTTAACACGTTTGAGGTCTGCCTACTTACCATACAATCAGGAACTCCAGTTAATTCAAATACATCCATGTGACCACCATGAACAAATAATGCTACCTGTACCCCAGTGTCTCTTTTCAACGCCCCCTGCTCATCGGTATGCCTATTCCTACATCCCAAGACAATAGTTTCCTTGGCTTCTGGGTTAGTTTGTTTGTATGAAATCATGTGTTATATATTCATTTGTTTTCCTTCTTTTGCTCAATATTATGCAAGCTCCATTTATAAAGCTCACATAAAAACTGTAGAACAATGAATTGTACATTTCATTATCATATTTTTTAAAAAGATTTTTATTTATTTATGCTTGCAGAACTGGGGTACAGGCCACAGGTGCAGGGGTGGTGAGAAGATTCACCAGAGACAGAGTGGGGAGCAGAACAGGCAGACTGACAAAATATACTGTCGAGGGGAGCAGCAGGCGGGTCACGCCATGTGGATCAGCTCCCTGGCCAGGGATCGAACTTGTACTGCTGTGGCTTCGGAGAGCTTCATAACATGGTACTTTCATTATAGCATTTTTTTAGAATTAAAAATATTTGCAGAATTTAAAAAGAATCCCTTTTATATACACTGGTAATCTATGATAGCTTGGTGGTGGCTGGGATGTGGTACTGTACACCTAAAGAGGTGGACCCTATATTTCTGAATCATGTACCATGTTAGAAAACTTTAACTTAATAAAGAAAAAATTATTAAGAACTATGTGTTTTTTCATGGTTTCTGTTATGTGTTATACTTTGAAAGGCTTTTAGACACTGAGTTTATAAAATAAATCCCCATGCGTTCTTTTAATACTTTAATGATTTCATTTTTCAGGTACAAAGAATGAACCCAACTTTTTTTTTTTTTTTAAAGATACCAACTTATTATCCAAACATTCATATAACCCTTATAGGAAATTTATAGTGGGCACAATTACATGTCTTCATTTTACAGATACAGAAATTGAAATATACAGAATTTTCCTCCATCACTGAACAAATAAGTGGCAAAGTTGGAATTTGAACCTAACTAACTGAGTTTACTGTTTATGTTTATTCATTAGACACCTAGACACCAGGCCTTTTCATGTAGGAAGAACCCACCTATACAACATCTCAAACATTAAAAAAATAAATCTTGGGGCCCTCCCAGGTTGTGCAACGGGTTAGGATGCAGCACTGCAAGCTAGCCACAGCTGCTTCAGTGCGAGTTTAATCCCTGGCCCCGGCAGTGATCCACATGGCATGGCAGACCTCTCCTGACCTGCCCACGGCTCCCCTCAGCAGTGTGTTTCTTTGATCTGCCTGTTCTGCTCCCCACTTTGTCTCTGGTGAATCCTCTTACCGCCCCTGCACCTCTGGCTTGTACCCCATTTCTGTATGCATAAATAAATAAATAAAAAATCTTAAAAAAAAAAAAACTTGAATGTGAGGCCAGTGCTTTGTTTTTTTTTTTTTCTTTTAACACAAACACAAACATACTATCCAACTTTTGCAAGGGTAAATTTTTTTTTACTTTGGAATCTGATTGTCATGTAGTCACTTAAGAAGGCAGTGAATTTGACACCTTCTCATCTCTACCTAAGCAATCCTCCTCTTTGTTATCAAGCAGCCTCATTCTTAAAATAAGATTTTTTTTCTTAGCCCAGTGTTGGGTTTCTCCTCTAGCTGATTTTTCTCACTTAATTTATGAGTCATCAGCTGTATAAACATCCCTGGGGCAAGTCATGTAAACAAAGTACAAGACTGTTAAAAATTAAATTGAACTGCTTAAAAAAATTGGGTAGGGTGTGTCTCAGAGAAGGAAGTGTTAGACATTCAACAGTTGCAGACCAGGATAAAGGGCAAGAAGGCCTGAGATCAGTTTCTAGTTTTTGTCACTGAGATCATAAGACTCTGAGAAACCTATTTTTTTTGCTCTTCTTTGTACATATTTGTCAAACCAGGTCAATAATAATGTAGCCTTTCACTTTCCCCTTGTTTCTTTACTTTCTGTCTACACAGGTGTAGATAGAGATAAAGCACACTCCCCTTCAAACTTCCAATTTACTAAAGAGAAAAAAAAAGTTTCCAGGCTGAAAAACAGGCTAAATTCCAGGGAGAGTCATAGTCTAAATTTAGATACTGATGTGTGGATCTTTTTTTTTCATGAGAGGGTTTTCCAACCATTTTGATTTATTTGGCTCTACCAAGTTCTTTTGCAAAAGTAAATATTAAAAACATGTTAAGTTTCAAAGTTTTCTCATAAAATAGAGTATACTGTCTAGTACTTCCATCTCTTCCAGATCTGTTGTTACTCACTTCACTTTTACTCAGAGTAAAAGAATTTAACCCTTGAACCACAGGGTTGGTCCACTTATATGTGGATATTTTCAGTAAATATTATCAATGCTTAATATATGAATCTTCATTTTCCTCATTTTTGGCATTTAATGTTAGCAGTTGCTGGGAATAGCTTTTGAAACACCATTTAAGCAGAACTGGCTGACCAAAATCCTCTATATCCTTACTGACATTTTTTTGTCTATTTGTTCTACTAAAGATCGAAAGAGCTGTGTTACTATCTCCAACTATAAATGGAAGTTTACATGTTTGTCCTTTCAGTCCTGTCAGTATTTGCTTCTTCTACATATTAGGTAGATACACGTTTAGGATTTTTAAGACTTTTTTTTTAAAGATTTAAAAAAATTATTTATGCATACAAGAACTGGGGTACAGGCCAGAGGTATGGGAGTTGAGAGGATTCACCAAAGACAAAGTAGGGGACAGAACAGGCAGACTGACCAAAATACACTGCTGAGTGGATCAGTGGTCGGGACAGGAGAGGTCCCTCAGGCAACGTGGTCACCTCCCTTGTTGGGGATCGAACTTGTGCTGCAGTGGCTATGGAAAGCCTCACAGTGCTGCACTTTAACCCCCTGCACCACCAGTGAAGGCCTGATTTTTAAGACTCCTTGAATTTTGAAATGTTCTTCTTTAATATATTCCTTGCCTTGAAGTCTACTTTATTTGATATTATCATAGATGTATCTGTTTTCTTATGACTCAGGTTTCTCCAGTGCTCTCAATACTAAGGCATTTATTCCTCTAGCTGCTGATAGTATGAAGATGGCTCAACCTGCGTGTACTGTCTTTTATTGAAGGTGGCTGCCTCACAAGTTATTATATCCCTCTCCTTTTCATTGAAGTATTTGATAAATTTACATTTAATGTAAGTTTCATATGATTGGTTTACATCTATTGACTTGTTCTTTGTTTTCTATTTGTCACTTTGTTTTTTCATTCTCCATTTCTATCTTTGTTTTGGTTACGTGGGTTTTTGTTTTTTGTTTTTTTTTAAGATTTATTTATTTATGTAAACAGAACTGGGGTACAGGCCAGAGATGCAGGGGTGGTGAGAGAACTCACCAGAGCAGTGAGGAGCAGAACAGCCAGACTGACAAAGTACACTGCTGAGGGAAGCAGAGGGTGGGTCAGGAGAGGTCTGCTGTGCCATGTGGGTCACCTCCCTGGGTTGGGGATCTAACTTGCACTGATGCAGCTGCCTCTAGTTTCATAGTGCTGCGCTTTAATGTTTGTACCACCAGGGAGGGCCCTATTTGAGGTTTTTAGCACTGCATTTTATATATTTAGTGGGAATTTAAGCCTGTATCTTTTGTTTTCTGTTTTTAGTGGTTTCTCTAGGCATTACAATATGCATCAACATTAAAAAAAAAAGATTTATTTATGCTTACAGAACTGGGGTATGGGGCAGAGGTGTGGTGTGTGAGAGGATTCACCAAAGACAGAGTAGGGAACAGAAAAGGCAGACCTACTGAAATACACTGCTGAGGGGAGCTGCAGGCGGGCCAAGAGAGGTCTGTCGCGCCATGTGGGTCAGCCATGTGGGTCAGCTCCCTTGGGGAGGGGGGGATCAAATTCCAGCTGCAGTAACTTCAGAGTGCTTCATCCTATGGTGCTTTAATCCATTGAGCCACTAGGGAGAGCCCACATCAACTTTAACTTGAATCAGTCTAACTCCAATGGACATTGTATCCCTTCATATATAAAGAATCTTACAATAGTATATTTCTATTCACCTACTTTTTATCCTCTGTGATGCTAATGTCATGTAATTTATTTCTTTGAGCGGTCTCCCTAGTGGCACACGGAGTTAAAGTGCAGCACTATGAAACTGTCCACAGCCACTACAGCCAGCAGGAGTTCGATCCCCACCCGGGAGGTGACCCACTTGGCCCAGCAGACATCTCCTGCATCGCCCGCTGCTCCCCTCAGCAGTGTACTTCTGTAGATCCGCCTGTTCTGTTCCCCACTCTGCTTCTGGTGTCTCCTCTCACGCCCTGCACCTCTGGCCTGTACCCCAGTTCTTGTATGCATAAATAAATCCCCACACCCCCATCCCCGTCCTCGGTTAGAAGCGGCTCCCTCCAACCCTGACTTCACAGAGCCAAAGCCCGGGACTGCGCCAATGTAATACTCACATCAGTCTTCACTTTGGCTCTAAACACATTCCTCCGCTCCAGCGAGGATTCCAGCACTGCCTTGGCGCAGCAGCTCGCGGACGCTACCCCGGAGCGCGCATGTGCGGGCCCCACACCGCGCTTGTCCCCTCCGGCGTTCCGTAGAGCCTCCCGGGCCAGCTCCACGTAGGGCGCGCAGGCGCCTTTGGCACACGGTTCACCTGCTGCCGTTGTCGCCGCCGCCGCCGCTGCCGTGGCTGGATGGGGGGCCGAGACCAGCCAGTGGCAACCAGAAGAAAGAAACGCGGCGGCGGCGACGCCGACACCCGCATGACAAGTGTCCTGATCCGCCTGCGAGTCCAACAAGGAGGAGGCAGCGAGGCCCGGCCCCCGCAGCCCCTGGTCTAGAGTAGCCGTAGTTGCTGCCGCGGCTGGGTTTCCCCGGGCATTCGCCCCTCAGGTCTCTTTCATACTCAGGACCCCCGCACTGCGCCATGTTCAGGAAACTGAAGCAAAAGATCAGCGAGGAGCAGCAGCAGTTCCAGCAGGCGCTGGCCTCTTCTCAGGTACGGTGGCCGCCACTCTCCTTAGTTCTTGATAACCTTTGGCACCTTCTGGGGCGGTGAGGAGGGGAGGTTCTTTCGTGATCCTTGATCTCAGAACTGAGTATTCCCCCAAACTCTGACCCGGTAATCTGCTCCAGGTGGTCTATGTCCTCTGATTTCTGACTGAAGTCCTGTGTCCCGAAATTCGCCTTCAGGAGCCTGGGTGGGGGTGGGCGGATCCTTTGTGACATCTGACCTGTGCACTCCGAAATTGCATAATTTTTGACCCATTTCGAAGGTTTTCTCGCCTGTTCGAAACTCCAGCCCAGGAGAGGGCTGGATGGGAAAACCTGGTTCTTTTGTAGCATTTGGCCTCTGATGAAATCCCCTTTCCCATCCCGACCCGAGATGAGGCCAGGACTCTTGCAGGACCCCAGATGAAAGTCTCCTAATTTGATCTAGGAATGAGGGCCAGGCTGCCTGCCTGCTGGAGCTTTGGGACCTGAAAGAGGTGGAGGTATGGCCGGCGTCCAGCGCCTAGGGCTGTCACGAGTTGTTAGTCACTTCGCATAACTTGGTTGATCCCGGACTGGCGGAGGGGCTGACGCTCAGGGGTGTCGGCCCAGTGCCTGTCTCCTGCCCGGCTTCAGCTATTCAGGAGTCTTGCTAACGTTTGTTTCTCTCAGATGTTTCGATTCAGGAAATGACAGTTTCCAGGAAAAGGGGGGCGTGTTGGTAGTGTTAAAGAAACAGTCTCCTAAGCGCTATTGAATGTGTGTTTTGGTGCGAGCAGCACTTGGTCTTTTTTTTTCTTTGCCGAGAGGACTTCTGCTTAAATTCTCCCTAACCTTTCTGAGCCTTAACAGATTGAGCAAATCTCTTTAATTTTAGGGTTTCGACAAGAAAGGCCAAGCTTTTATGAGAGCACCCAGTTTCTAAAGCTTGATGTCTCTGAGACAGTGTATCTGGATTAAATAAAATAACTGTACAAAAAGATAAAACAGTCCTCTTTGGTAATATGTGTATTTATCCAGAATGTAAAAGTAAATTATTAGTGATCAACTACTGATAGAAACTTGATTCTGTGTGATCTGATTCTTCTATTCAGAACCCCTCTGGAGGAGACCTAGATTATTGGTTTCAGTAAGTTAAGGGTTTTTTTGGTTGTTGTTGTTTGTTTTTTAGGATGAATAAAAAAACAATCATTTTGTGATTTTGTGAAAGAATATATACATATATATATATATATATATGTTGTTTTCTTAAGTAAGGAACCTGGAATTTGTTGATTATCATTTCTTGATGTATCAAGGTCATCGTTTTTGAAATTAAATTATTTTGTGTTCAAGGGACCATGTCCTCAAATTTCATGATTGTGAAAGGCAGTTCCCTCTTATTCAAGGTCTGCTGTGCCTGTGGATCACCTTCCTGACCAGGAATCAAACTTATTCTACTATGGACAGCTTTATAGTGCTGAGCTTAAACCTCTTGCAATACCAGGGAGGGCCCCTGGGTCATGTCTTACACTTTTTATATTTACTCATGTTTTTGGTTTTTTTAAGAAAAATTTTTTGTTAGTTGTTGGCTGTTTATTGATATTTATGAAGTCCCAGAGGATAATTTATTTTGACAGCTGACATGATTATTTTGACACTGCTCTTACCTGCTTCTCTCTCATGTGAAAGGCTAGAATTTGTGTGTAGGATATGGATAGGGAGGAAAGTCAAATAAGAATTCCTTATCTGCCAGCCAATACAAAAGGAGTTCTTCCTTTAATGTCACCATATAATTTATCATCTAAACATTTTTAAGGATGATCAGGGACTCTAATAATTGCCTTGGAACATAAACTTGCATGAATTGGGTGACACTGGGATAACAGTGGGCAAACAGGGGTGTATCTTTACCCTGCTATTTTGTGGCTTCAGTTCTCACTATTAGAGCTCTGACTTTTCCAAGGCAGGTTGCTCATTATATTTGGCAATTAATTTTGTCTTGAGATATGTTTGGGTTGGAGGAAGCTGACCCCAAATACCTGTTTGTCTCACAAGCCCTTAATTAATCCCCGAGAGCAATAATCTCCTCTTGCAGAAAACCTGTGATTTTTTATTTATTTTTTTTTCCTGTGGGGAAAAGTTACTGCTGTCTCTTGCAGTCTTCTATGTATATTTGGAGTTTTGCTTACCTGATTTTGCTACCAGTTTGAATTGAATCCTTTTGTTTTTCAGTCTTTGAAATTTGTCACCTTTGTTGAAGATACTCTCTTTTTTAATTAAAAACATTTTTTTAAATTAAAACATTTTTATTTAACTATGCATATAGAATTGGGGTATAGGCCAGAGATGCAGGGGGTGAAAGGATTCACCAGAGACAGAGTGAGGAGCAGAACAGGCAGATTGACTGAAATACACTGCTGAGGGGAGCAGTGGGTGGGCCAGGAGAGGTCTGCCACGCCATGCGGGTCACCTCGCTGGCTGAGGATTGAACTTGTGCTGCAGTGGCTTCGATAGCTTCATAGTTCTGTGCTTTAACCTATTGTGACACTAGGGAGGGCCCTCTCTCTTTTTTAAAACTTTCATTTCAGTGGTTTTCTTTGGAGGGAGCTAAAGTAAACTATAGTGTTTAGTCTACATTCTTGTACTGGAAATCTAAGATTATGTTGCTCAGCTAGAATTTATGCTTTTTAATTTCTGTTTTTTTTTTGTTGTTGTTGCAATATATTGAATGTATTGATATGTATTGATGTACTCTAGATTTAAGATTTAGTGACCATGTCATCAACACTGTTTGTGTGAAGACAGCATGATATGATAAAAGCAGTTCAACTGGGATATTGAATCAGTGGGTTGAGATCAGTTTTCTTTTTTTTTTATAAAGATTTATTTATCTGTGAATACAGAACTGGGGTACAGGCCAGAGGCTCAGGGGCGGCGAGAGGGTTCACCAGGGAAACAGAACAGGCAGATGCTGAGAGGAGCAGCGGGCGGGTCAGGAGAGGTCTGCCACACCATGTGGTCACCTCCGGAGCAGGCGGGAATCGAACTCATGTCGAAGTGGCTTTAGTTTCTCAGTGCTGTGCTTTAACCCGCTGCGCCACCAGGGAGGGCCCCAGTTTTCTTTTTAAGTGAAGAAATAAATTAGGTCAGAACATATGGCATCTTATATCATAAAGGCTAAGGTTCTGTAAAATTTTTGTTTCAGTGTGTGACCCTGCACCTACACTCCCACCTGGGTCCCAGTGGATGAGGGGATTAGAAGACCTGTGTGCTGACCCAGATTTTGCAGTTTGCAATTGGGCAGACCACATAAGCATTCCGAGCTTCTTATTTCTCATCAGGAAAGTTGGAATGATACTATCTTTCTTCTTGTTTACTTTTCACATTGGCTATAAGAGAGAAAGTATTTGAAAGCATTTGTAACTATAGAGCACTTATTTATTTAATACAGCCTGTTAAGGTGCTATACTGGGTGTTTGAAAGGTAGATGTAGTCTCTGTACCTTGTGATTGCGAGGCACAGTTATAGTGGTAGTGTGTGATTGCACACAGGAAGGCTTGGAGAGGGTTAGGGTGGTAACTGAGTACAGTCTCAATGGATAATGCAAAAACAGCATAGGAACATGATATTCAAGGCTCATTATTCCTAAAGGTGACGGTAATTAGAAATAATTACAAAAATTTGGTCAGAACTCTGTTATGGTGTGACAGGTTTCCCTGCTAAGGGTCTTACAAGCCTAAGTAAGATCAGAGTGTCATCCTGACTGTTGAACTTAAGGTCCTTTTCCTTCCTCACATGGTTGTGGTAGAATTTAGTTATTTGTGTTTGTTAAGACTGCGTTTCTTACTTCTTGCTGGCTGTTGAAGGGGCCACTTTTAACTTCTGGAGACTACTTGTTTTTCCTTATCACTAGGCCCCCACAGGCATTTTGTTTCTTTCAGGACAGCAGGAGTTTTTCTCTGCCTGCTGCTTCTGCACTCTAGACTTGTATTTGAAGGGCTATGTGATTAGGTTGGACCCACTCAGATAATTTTTTGATTAACTTAAAAATCAACTGATTAGTAACCTTAACTATACTTGTATATTTGAAAAATTCATTTTGCTGTGTAATGTAAGATAATCAAGGGAATGATATCATATTCATAGGGCAAGGGCAATTTGAGGTCATCTTAATATTCTGCTTTATATATTATGTATTCTTATACTGAATTTGAGGCCTATGATCAGTTAATAGTCATTTGGTTGGCAATGGAAATATTGCGAGTCATTCTTTCTATTAAAATTTTAAAGATTTATTTATTTATATATACAAGAACTGGGGTGTTGGCCAGAGGTGTTGGGGCGTGGGAAGATTCACCAGAGACAGAGTGGGGAGCAGAACAGGCAGATTGACTGAAATATACTGCTGAAAGCAGGTGAGACTGGAGAGGTCTGCTGCACCATGTGGATTATCTCCCTGGTGGGGCATGGAAGTCAACTGATGCTGCAGTGGCTTACCATAGCTTGCTAGTGCTGTGTTTTTAACCCTTGTATCACTAGGGAAGCCCGCCACTAGGCTTCTTGACAAAGAACTTAAGAACTAGTCTTGAGATTTCTCATGGCTAAGAGAATTAGTTGAAGGACTCTAAATCCCTTATATTTTGAAGCAAGGATAGCCCATTAATGATCCAGGACCTTGGAATAAACACTTGCACTTTTTATGCATGTAATATATACTTTACAGTCAATCTTTTTTCTCATGTGATCCTTATTCTTGCAACTCTGGAGGAAGACAAGTCATCAGACCAAGGCTTGCCAGATGGTACTATTCATCGGAGGACTGTATGTTTAGGAAACGATTCTTCAACTTTGTAACCCTTAACATTTGATTTTGTTAGTTTATCCAGAACTAACAGTGATGATGAGACTAGGTTACCGATTAGGCCCACACTGGGCCAAGATCAAAATACTTAGTGCCAATTAAAAAAATTCACTGTGTTGCTATACTTTTCCTGTGATTGGAAAGTCACTATCTAGAGTAACCCTTCCTTGGTAATTGGGATTTGGAAAGTTGAATTATTAACTCAAAGATTACCTGGAGATGATGGACTCACAGTGGAGAGTTGGACAAGAGCTATTTCCTCTAGTCTGGTACTTTCCTGATTATTTTACTAAGGTTTGCCTCCATAGTATTTTTTTAATTAAAGGAGACATTATATGTAATCATTTGAAAGTAGATACAAGCAGAACTCTTTCCTTTCATAGTGGCTTTCTTTGAATCATCTATAGCCGCTGAAGCTGGCAGGATTTGAAATTTATGGCTCTTGCTGTAGAAAGGATTTATTGAATTTCCTTCAGTTTCAGTGAAGGCTATTTCTAAGGTGCTCTGAACATTTGTAATTTAGTTTCAGTCCTTAGGATTAAACATTTTCCATGACTGCTTTCTTTTGCCGTTTTTTAAGTGTAGTGTTGACTTCTAGTCACACATTTCTGGATATTTAAAATATTAATAAGACTTTCAGCTTTATTTTATAGTCAGCCATTTTCTTTATGTGTTTTAGGTCCTTATCATTTCTGTTTATCTTGATTGAGAAAAGCTTGGTTATCCCTTAAGCTAACTTCTACATATCACTAATTTCATCTATATTTTTCCTGGCTCATCTTTTAGGAAGCTGGAATTCTTAGTGGTAAGCAACAAAACTCAGTCTAATTAGTTAAGCAGAAAAGGAACTTATTAAGAACATCAGTGGTTTACAGAATTTCCAGGAGAGCCTGAAAATCTGGACTGCTTGCTGGGCCCAGCCACAGTGTTGACTGTCCTAATAAGAATGTTGCTACTGCCTCAGCTCTGTCCTGGCCTTTTCTCCTCCACTGCACAGCTCATGTCCTCATGGCTTTGTCTCCAGGCTTGCCAGATGACGAATTTTAATTTTACATGTATCTTTTCTCTTAGTGCTGACTTGTGACTCAGTCTCATGTGGGTGTATGCATTGGTAGAATTCAGGTCAGCTGTCCTAGATGAAAAGCAAACTGGGTTAGCACGTCTTCTGAGTTCTAACTTATGGACTTATAAGAGCTGTTTATAAGAAATAGTATTAAAATTTTGTCATATTTTGTTTATAGTTTTCCCCTCCTCCTAATTAAAGTTCCTTTTGGTTTTTGCTTTTGACACAAAACACTTCCCCATTCAAAGATTATAGAAATAGGCTCATATTGTCTTTTATTTTATGATTTTTTTAAAAAGATTTATTTATTTGTGTATACAGAACTGGGGTACAGGCTAGAGGCTCAGGGGCGGTGAGAGGCTTCACCAGAGACAGAGTGGGGAGCAGAACAGGCAGATCGACGAAGTACACTGCTGAGGGGAGCAGCGGGCGGGTCAGGAGAGGTCTGCCACGCCATGTGGTCACCTCCAGGGCAGGCGGGAATCGAACTCATGCGGAAGCGGCTTTAGATTCTCAGTGTTGTGCTTTAACCCGCTGCGCCACCAGGGAGGGCCATATTTTATGATTTTTAAGAAACACTTAAATCTTAACTGTGAAGTCAGGAGATGATTGGGGGGTCTCTCCTTCATATAATTGACCAGTTGTCCCCACTCATTTATTGAACATATTGATTTAAAAGGTTAGGCTTATCATAAACTAAATATGTGTGTATATGTGTGTGTATGTATGTGTGTGTGTGTGTGTAACATTCCCTATGATCTTTGTGTTCCAGCCTATCCACAATGATTTGTGCACTGACTTGATAGGTGAAATTTTGTTTATTCATTCATTCATTTGTTTGTTTAATAATATTTATTAAATACCTGTTATATGTGGAGCTGTATAGACTACTAGGGTAAGGCAGACTTATTCCTCTCAGTAGATGAGTTCAGCTCTATTCTGTCATGGGTAGGGGAGGGTCTTGGAAGTTCTGACATTTTATTATTATTATGTTATTATTCTACTCACCTTACAATATAAAATCAAAACCCTAGTTTACATTTTGGTCCTTTGCTCCTGAGAGTTTTTGTACTAAGGATTATAGGAGTTAGATTCTTTACAGAACTAAAGTATCTCAGTATCTCACTATATGGGGTATTTGATGGACTGAAAGTAAGATCCTTGACTAGAGTGATGTTTAACTGTGCATTGCACAATATTGAATGTTAGAACTAGAAGACACCTTAAAGACTGAATAGACAATCTTACTTTTTATTTATTTATTGGAAAGATTTTTACTTATTTATTTATGTATACAGAACTGGGGTACAGGCCAGAGGTGCAGGGACAGTGAGAGGATTTACCAGAGACAGAGCTGGGAGCAGAACAGGCAGACTGATGAAGAACACTGCTGAGAGGAGCAGCGGGCAGGTCAGAGAGGTCTGCCACACCATGTGGGTCACCTCCGGGGGCGGGAGGATCCAAGTCATGCTGAAGTGCTTTAGCTTCTTAGTGCTGTGCTTTAACCTGCTGCGCCATCAGGGAGGGCCTTACTTTTTATTTTTTTTTAATTTATTTTATTTATTTATGCATACAAGAGCTGGAGTGCAGGCCAGAGGAACAAGGTGGGGATTTGGAGGATAATATATATATGAGAGGACTCACCAGAGACAGAGTGGGGAGCAGAACAGGCAGATGGACTGAAATACACTACTGAGTGGAGCAGCGGGTGATACAGGAAAAGTCTGCTGACATAACATATAGGTCAGCTCCCTGGTGGGGATCTGACTTGTGTTGCAGTGGCTGCTGATAGGTTCTTGGTGTTGAGACTTAACCCCTTGCACCACCAGGGAGGCCCTCAATCTTTCTTTTTTCAAATGGACTTTTTAGTTTGGAATGATGTTGATTTGCAGGAAAGTTGCAGAGTATAGCGAGATTTCATATACTCCTTACCTAATTTCAGTTTCCCCTAATAATATTGTCTTATCATTGCAGCCTCATTTTATAAATAAGGGCATAGAGCTCTCCAAAAGGTAATTTTACTAAGAGTGTAGTACTTGATCAGAGTCAGACCAAGGATATAATAGATAACCTATGGCTTATAATTGATTGTGCTTTGGTTATCATCTTCTGTTTCTTAGGTGTTTGATCTTTTCCTTTCTTTCACTGGGTTCTTTGGGCCTGACAGAGAAAGACTATCTAGTTCATAGTATTCTAGTTAAGGTAGTCTTTCTAATTTGTGCACTTTTTTTTTTTAATCTAGGCTTCTTCCAATTCTTCAACACCAACAGGAGTCAGAAGTAGGACACCTTCAATTACAGAGCAACTTGATGAAGGTACACCCAATAGAGAAGTAAGTTTGGAATTTCTCTTTAAAAAACCTCTCACAAGAAACTTATTAGTCTAAAATGTAATGCTACCATTAGTAACAAGATGAGAAGTTATTTTGATAGGCTTCATGTATTGCAGACAAAGAATAATTATGTTACTAATAATTTCTAGGTATTGTTTTTATTATTAATGTAATTCCTTTTTTGCAAATAGTGGTAATGCTTTTGTAAAATATGTTTTCTTTGTACATTTTAATTTGAGAGGATAATGTACCAGCATTTAATATTTGAAGTTTTCAGAATAATTTCATAACAATTTGTTCAACATTGTTTCATTTAGGGAAAAGTCCTATATCTCAAGCTAGTGATTAAAAACTGTCAGGTACTTCACTGATTCATTGTGACCTGCAGATGGCACTGGAGTTTAGATTTTTTTTTTCCTTCTGTGAACTGTGATGCAGCTGTAGAAAAGAGGGTAAAACAAATACATCAATCAGTGAATCCCCATGTAACCAGTAACCATGTCAAGAAAAGAGACATGCCCTTTCAGCCCCACAAAGATTACTACCATCCTGACTTTTTGCTATTTGCTTCCTTATTTTTCTTTATAGTTTGCCACTTAAGGTAAATGCTTGCTAAATGTGAACATTATAGTTAGGCATTTCTAGTTTTAGGCTATTGTAAATTATGCTGCTGGGAACATTATTGTGTGTTTCTTTTGTATACACGTCCCTGTATTTCTTTTGGTATATACTTAGAAAAAGAATCACTGGGTCAAAGGGCATAGATAGTTTAACACCTTAGAAGATAATACTCATGTTTTTCAGATGTTATAGAACTTTACCACCAGGAGTTTATGAAAATTACTGTTGCTCTGTATTTTGTTTTTATAAAATTTTTGTTTGTTTGTTTATGCATATAAGAACTGGGGTGTGAGCCAGAGGTATGGAACATGAAAGGATTCACAGAGACAGAGTGGGGAGCAGAACAGGCAGATCTACTGAAATACACTGCTGAGGGGAGCAGTGAGTGAAAACAGGAGAGGTCTGATGTGCCACATGGATTGCCTCCATCTTTGTAAGCTCGTGGACTTTTCAATGGTGATCAGGGCTAGGGAAAGACACCATGTTCTTTTTTGCATTTTTTTTTTAAACGACCATATGTTGTACAAGTTTCATTATAGGTAAAACTGTCTGAAATCATCATTTTGTACCTAATTAAAATGATACAGACACACTCTTTTCTTCCTTTCTTCTCACCTGTTGCTACTCTAGACAATTTAATTCTTCTATCTTTAACAAAGTGTATTATTTCAAGTGCTCCCTGAAGGCATACTTTGTTGCAAATAAGAATGGGATGAGTTTAACTGACCCAAAATGCTAAGTGTTACTAATAACAGCTATATATAACAGGTCTGTGAAGATAGAAGCAAGGACGTCTGCTTCCTCTTTAAGGAAAACCTCCCTCTACCTGCCCCTAATAGGAGATGTATTAATTCATTAGGTATCTTGGATGCTAGAAGATGCCTTAGAGCAGACATTAGGACTTAATTTTCTTTTTGAACTCTGGTTGAGAAAGTCTGGGAGAGTTAGATTTAGCACTGTATGTTGGTGATTTGAAGTAGGGCTTCTAAACTAACACTGTCGAAAGGAGGTTGAAAAAATTGTTGCTAACGGCTGGGCTGCCTAGAGCCTTTTGAACCATTGTGAGAAGCTGCTGTCCCTAAGGAGGACTCTGATAGAGAACTAAGCCAAACCTCATGTTGACTTGTGACTTGAGACTGTGAGAACCTTTGTATTGTCATAGGTCAGGAAACCCAAACTGGGACACAGGGAATCAGATTGACTGAATGAGAGGTGAGCACAGGAGGGAAAATGATAATCTTTTCCTTACAATGTACTTATAAATAAATATTCTAAAATAAATATTTAGAAGGCAACCAGTGAAAACAGGATCTGGGATATAAATTTGCTATAGGTGAAATTAAAAATACAACAGTCTGGGCCCTCCCTGGTGGCGCAGTGGGTTAAAGCACAGCACTGAGAATCTGAAGCCTCTTCCACATGAGTTCGATCCTCGCCTGCCCCCGGAGGTGACCACATGGTGTGGCAGACCTCCCCTGACCCCCCCGCTGCTCCCCTCAGCAGTGTACTTCGTCGATCTGCCTGTTCTGTTCCCCGCTCTGTCTCTGGTGAAGCCTCTCACCGCCCCTGAGCCTCTGGCCTGTACCCCAGTTCTGTACGCACAAATAAATAAATCTTTAAAAAAAAAAATACAACAGTCTGGAAAAAGGCTTTAAAACAATTATCAGTAGATGAATAAAGTCATAGTTTTCTTAAAAAGAACATAAAATTGTGTGTGTGTGTGTGTGTAAACAGGCCAAAAGAAAACTAGAATAGGTAGCTATGAAAAGAATCAATTAAAAATCCTGGTAATTAAAAAAAATTGACATAAAAATTTAATTAGAATAAAACTCAGATTAGTCCCACCTCAAGGGAACACGGGGGAATTCTGAAAGAATATTGAGTAACCCTACCCAAAAAAAAAAAAAAAAAGTCAAGATTAGGGGAAAAAGTGTATGTGAGGAAGAGAAATGGTTGTTAATTGGAAAGCTCTCAACCTGGTAGTTTTTGGCAGTCTTTGTAACCTCAATAAGTGTTACTTCAGTTGATGGCTCTGGCAAGGAACCCATAGTGGGAGTGAATTATTAGCATATTTGGACTAGAATTTGAACAGAATTTGAGAGATTGAACTGAGACAATTTTATTGAGTTTGTGAGAGTTTCACAGAAAGCAAATGACAAGCATACCTTGGCAAGAAAGGCTCAGTGGGAACTAATTTTAACATGCTTTGCTTTTGCATGGACATAGGACTGCAGTATAAATTCATGTCTGGCTGCAGCACACATATTTTGAGATGTTTGGTCACTGTATTTTTCTATATAGGCATGTTTTTGTGTTTTTCTCTTAAAATTTCCAGTATATCATTAGCTGAGAAATTTAAAATTATTTTCTTGCATGCATTAGTGACTTGATTTAAAACTAACTTTGGAAGCCTGAGAAGAGTGAATTTCTATGTCTTAATTTAAAATGACATCTATTCTGAGTTTCTAAGAAAGTAAGATTCAGCAGGAGTAAAAACTTGCATAGGCTGATTTCTTAGAGCCAAACAGGCACTTACATTCTTTCAGTATACTGCTGAGTCTAAATTTGGGGAAATAGTATAAAGTCAGTTCTTGAATTCTGCCTAAGGGGTCTTTAAAAAAAAAAGGTTTGTCATGACTATAAGATGACCTGTAATAGATGACTGGGTGAAGAGTTAGTGTAGGACCTAGGTAGTATTCATACAGCTCTAGTAATGAGGAGAAAAGTATAAGTTCTTAAGCTTTTGTCAACATTTATCTTCTATTAGCTCTTCATTATATATTATGCAATACATAACATCTTCACTGCTAAGTTAATGTATCCAAATACTAATTTTTATTTCAAAACACTTATAGACTGGTGAATGTTACAAAAAAATTTTTTTTGGAGGGGAGTTCCTGTGTACCCTTCACATAGTTTCTCTCAAAGGGAGCATCTTGTATGCTTTATAATAGATTATCAAAACAAGGAAACCCACATTGGTAAACTCTTGACGTCCATAGAGCTTATTCAGTTTGCATCAGTTTTATGTGTACTCATGTATATGTGTAGTTCTTTGCAGTTTTATCACATGTAGATATGTGCAATCTCCACTGTCAAAAACTTCATTTCAGTTATTTCCTATACATTTAATTTATTCACAGTTGTTAGTATCTTGTGTGGTGTAGTTTCTGAAAGAAAATGGAAACATAGAAGAGAATATAAGTCCAAAGGACTAGTATAGTTGAGCTATCTGTAAAACATTAGACATTTCAGTTTTAAAATTTTATTCTGTATATATTTTGGGGAAAACTATTTTAGTTTATAAGTACAAATAAATAATGATTTAAATTTATTCTCCTAAACATTCCTTTTTATCCTTTTGCATATATAAAATGAATGGCTCAAAATTTGTTATATTAAGGGTTTGTGTTCTTTACCATTTATTGTTCTTACTGGTATAAATTTGTATACCAAATTGTCAGATGTGCTATGTGCTGTGGTGCCTGTTGCATATGTCATTTACATGTCAATAATAAGTGGTTTATAAGTTGGGCATGATCAACTCAACTCTATTCCTGATCTTTCCAGTAAATTGTTATTTCTTTGGGTGGAGTGGCGGTGGTCGTACAATCAATACAGAGTTGTGCATGCAGCATGATGAAAACACTGCAACATGCCCTTATGACTTGATTTTCATTATTTGTTTTATTTTTATACCTCTGCTTGTTGTACTGAATGAGACAGCTCCTAGCCGGGATGATAGCAGAGCCTGCTTTTCTCTCTGAGTATACTATATTTGCTTTGGATTCCTCCAAACAGCCTAAAACACAGAGTGACAGTGTGGTGAGTCCGTCCACCGCTTTCTGCATTCCCTTTGTGGGAAGCAAAGTAATTTGGTAACTCTAGAAGCAAAGCTCTTGTTGCTTGTCACTTACCTTCTCTCAAAGCATCTTTGGTGCCCTGTTGCTAACCCTGTTCCAAAAAAATCAGAGAGTAAATTGTTGAACTCTGATGGCTGGTATGCTTTCTTATAGCTTTTTAACAGCAACAAAAATAACATTGTTTTCATTAATGTAATGACTGCCTTTACTATGTCTAAATGTTAAGGCTTTTCTCTAGGATGTTTGCCTTTTTAAAAGATGTGCATCGCTAGAAATCTGTTCTATTATTGGTAGAAGCTGAGAATATTTTGAGATGCAACTTTTATATTTGGGAAAAATATAGTTTATGTAAATCTGTAATTAAAAAACATTGAGTAGATAGATGAATTCCATTGTAACTGACAATTGTATCTTATTTTGGGAAAGTACCAGTTTTCTATGTATTAAATATAGAAATAATTATCTCATTTTTCAGCTGACTGAATTCATGCAGTTTTGAATCTTATGTATCATTTCATTTTTGGGAAAGTGGACTTTTTTTCTATTTAAAACATCCAGTTCTTCCACTTCCTTTTGGTTTGTTTTTGATTTTGTTGATGTAATACCATTTAAAATATCCAAGTTCTTAATTTAGTAAGTAGTTTTAAAGATGTTTGATTGCCAAGTAAGGATCACTTTGGGTCTTAAGATTATATACTGACTAACTGGGATCGAGACTTTTAAAAACTGTGAGAATTGGTTTAATTTATTAAGTATCTGGTGATGAAATTGGTGCATTCCTGCACTATTCAAGCTCTTAACATATATGTGTTAAAGAACTGTATCTACTCAATGTAGCCAGCAGTAACTTGGTCTGCATATGGCCATTAACAGTTGTGAGTTACATGCAAAACTCGGTTTTACAAAAGCAAGCAGTTCTGGGTAAAAATGGTAGATCTGGTGATGCCTTAACTTGGGTGTCAGTGTCTCTTTGTACCCTGCAATATGTAACAAACACATTGCTATTTTTAGGAGTTCCAGTTAGAGTGAATTTATTTTAAAGCCAAAATGCTATTGCTTTATACTTCATCGGGTAGTAATAGCAACCTGAAATAAAAAACTTGTCCCACTTCCATAAGTACATAAAAGTAATTTGTATTGAGTACCTATCCTGTTGTTAAAATGGTCACATTTTAAAAATAGAGGCTTTAGATGTACTTAAAGTAGAGTAAAGGTGTTTATTTAGATTTTGATTCAGATGAAAACTTTTTCTCACAGAACAAAGGGAAATTATAGAATAACTTGAGTAAAAGTTTAGTTTTCCAAAAAATGTATCCCTTTACCTCAAGTTCTAAAAATTGCCATATCCTTTATGTTTAGTAGTACATAAGCAGATATTGAAAGATTCAGCTAAGGGTAACTGTAGATGAATCTGGCAGGGAACCTGTGTGTTCTTTTAATTTTTCAGCTGCACTTTGGAAGAGTTTTCTTGTTATATCTAAAAATTGTTTCCAGTAGAAAATATTGGTGTATTGACATTTGAGTTAATTTGATGTTTCTTCCTAAAAGAAGGCCTTCAAGAAGTCTTCTTAGACTAAAAGAAATAATTGCAAAAGGATTTAACAGCATTTTATCGAATCTTTTCTAGCAGCTAGGTAAAATGTTAAGTCTTTAAGACGAACATGGAAATGCAGGGTTTCTCCCATTTGAGAGTTTATGGATCAGTATGGGAATGGTCACATCACATGAACTTGGAATACAAAGAAATTAAGGCTTCATGGAAGAAAATACCGACATAGGGAATGTGTTAGATCTCAGGCAAGTGACGTGAAGCTTCATAAATTAAGGGGCATTTGAAAGTTGAAAAATGAGCAAGAGTTTGCTGGGAAGAAATGGAGGAAGTAATAGAGGTAGTGACAAAAATCTCTAATTTCACTTCTAGATATTAGTAACTCAGGTGTACAGTGTAATGTAGATCAGTATTTTCTTTAGCTGTCCTGTATTTGTTTGCATACATGATAGGACATATAAATTGAAATGTATGTGCAGGGAGGGAATGTTTTACAATTTTGTGCTGTTTAACAGGGTGAGATTACAAACAATTATATAGAGTAGGTTTTTTTGTATGACTCACAATCATGTATCAAGTAATTTAGAATGGAAATATGAACTCTCTGTGACTTTCTCCTAAGTGTAAATATTTTATGGGGTCCTTTCATCATACTTTTCAGTATACTGATGAAGAGACTTGTTGATCTCTATAAAGTATGCTTTTTATTTTATAGTGTGTAGTGTAGCATATTTTTTGGAAAACGTTAATTATGATGCTATACAAATATATGCCATCTACATAATAACTTGTAGTACTTCTTTGAAGTGACAGTAAATGGGAAAATTTAATTTCTATATTTGCCCAGTCTTTTTCCCATCTGGAACTTTAAGAAAATGTATTGAACTGTAAAATTTGATAACTCAATTTATATTAGATGAGGAGTAACTTAAGTTTTTTTAGGGAATAATTCAAACATATTTTAGAAGTGGAAATAATAGTAATAGTGGTATAAGAATTCTTTCCCTTTCCCCAGTATCCCTCTTGGATTATTTGAAGCAAATTGTAGAAATCTTATTCTATCTATAAATATTTTGGCATATAATTCTAAAAGATAAGGATTAAAGATATATAATCATAATACATTTATTACACTTAAAAGTTAATTTGTTACTATCAGATATTTAATGAAAGTTAAAAAAAATTGAGACATTCACAAAATTGAGGGTTTCCTCCACTTATATTTAAGAATAAGTAAGATCATATATATTTAACTTTTTCTTGGTCAGCTGCAGAGATGTAGGGGAAATGTAAACTTTCAGTGACTTAGATACCAAGTCACTGAAACACAGTGGTTAGCATTTGGTCAGATGCTTTTGTTTAAAACATGGAGATTAGTTTTATCATGAACTATTTCCATAGCTGTACTTTTAGGCACTTTAATATTATAAATATAATATAGAATTCTGAATCTCAAAGAATCTCATTTGTTGTCTTGGACCTATTCCAGCATGATGTAATCAGTAGAATGCTGCTTAACTTGGAACACTTGTCATGGTAACAGACCAACACAAAAGTTTCACATGTGAAAGGAGATACTTTGAATTCCAAGTTTCTCTGAAAATTGTTATGGCTTCAAGTGAATGAAGCATTTCCGTCTCTTGTAGTCAAATTATTTTTCAGAATTTAGTTAAAAAACATTAATTTGAATATTCTTTTATTATTAGGGACAATTGACGTTACTTCTTTTTCTGGATAGTTTTCTTTTTGAGTGAGTTTTTTGCTAATTGGATCAGATATTAACTGGGGGGAAACATACCATGGGGGGAAAAAGCTAGGACATTAAAATGGGAAGAGGTATGTGATCAGCTTTTAATAAATTTTCCTACATACTAATCTTTGCTGTTTAGCTTTATGTACTACAGCAAAATGAATTTTCTAAAATTCCTACCAAACTAATTTTGCCTTGCATGAAAACGTTCTAATAAGTAAGTAATGACTAATTTTGTTTAACAGAAAAATGTATCTAGTAGGATTTGTTACTAGTTTTCATTCTTGACAGTTTTAAAACCGTAGTTTTTTTTATTCCTTTTCTTTACGCCATTTTTCTTTTTCTTAGAATGCATCTATTCAAGCCACAAAATCTCCCGACAGTGTTAATGGAAGTGAGCCAGTGACTTCTCAGGTTTGTTATTAACACTTTAAATATAGCCAGTTATTTCAGAGTGTTGGTTAATTTATATTACTTGCTTTTGATTTTACATGAAATAGTGATGTACAAATGTTTGATACAGTGTGTCTGATAAGTCTAAGTTTGCAAAAGATTTGTTGGAAAAACTTTTCAATGAAAGTGGTTCGTGTATATAATAGATCATGTAAGAGTCCACTATTACTCTCTTTAAAATTAATGATAATGGATTTTTGGAAAAGACTGATTTTTGAAAAAAATTAATTTAATTAAAAATTAAAATTAAAAAATCAGTATAAAAGCTTATAGTGGAAGTTGTATTGGAAGTGGAAATACTTTTCAAGTTTGCTTCAAAACAGAATATTTTACTACTAGAGAATTTGTTATTCTTGATTCTAAAGTTATGTGGAGAGTAGAACTCAAGTGACATTCTTTGACTCCTTCAAAAATAGAAGAAAAAACAATTTATTGAAAAAGATAGCATAGTGATTGATAGTAATGTTTGAGATGAGCATTTGTTTATTTTGGTTTTAGTAATTATTATCGTTAACCAGATTGTTTTCAGCAGTGTCTAATATAGACCAATAACATTTCTAATTCTGTGATTCTGGGCTAAATGATGAGATATGAGGCATGAGATCTTAATTTCCCATGGAGTAGTATCTAGTTATTGACAGTACTGTGGGATTAACTTAGGTAAAGCGAAAATGTCACCTTTATTTAGCTGTAATTTTTTGCTGCATATTGTCTCATTTGAATTTTATATGCTATAAAAACTAACAGAATTTCAATAACATCAATAGATGAAAACATAAGGATTTACATGAACAGACTCATCTGCAGTTTTTAAAATTATGGGTAAAGTTCTTGTTTTGAAAATAATTTATGATTTTTTAATATAAGAGAAGTATTAAAATTGAAGGATTAAAATTGAATTTTGGATATTTGCTATTTTTTAGATACTATTTCTTTTTCTTTCATTTTCAACAATTTATTGTGAAAAAGTTAAACTAAACAGAAATATTGAAAGTGAACAGCTGTGTACACACCACTTAGGTTCTATCATTGCTATTTTACTGTTCTTTATCATTAATCAGGCTATCTATCCTTTCCTCTGTATGTCTTTAAATCCATCTTACTTTTTTGATGCATTTCAGAGTTAGGTGCAGGCTATCATATCATTTCGTTTACTGTTTCAGCTTGTATGTCTTTACCTAGAGTTTAATATTTGTTTTTTTTTTTTTGAGGTAAAATTCATCCAAAATGAAATAAACCTTACATGTACATTGACTAAATTTTAATAAGTGTGTCTGCCAAACCCATAGAGGTTACAGAACATGATCGACACCCAGACAGTTCTTTTATGGTCTTGCCTTCCAGAGGCAACTGTTACAATTTTTACCCCATAGATTCATTTTTCTTGTTTTAGAAATTCTTATTAGTGGCTTCCTAAAGTAAGTGCTCTTTGGTGGAAGGCTTCTTTTACTATGTTTTTAAAATCCAGCTCTGCTCAGCAATGTACTTCGTTGATCTGCCTGTTCTGCTCTCTACTCTGTCTCTGGTGAATCCTCTCACTGCCCCTGTGCCTCTGGCCTGTACCCCAGTTCGTTTTGCATAAATAAATAATTTTTTTTTATTACAAAAGTTTATTTTTACATCATTTTGTACATTTTTTTTCCATCTCGATTGTAATCCCCACGGGTTTCCCATCACTAAGTCACCCGTGTGCCATCACCATAATCCCGTGCATTTCCCTCCCCCCCCCATTTTTGATCCCATTCCCCACTCCACCCCCACAAAATGTCTCTGGTATATGGTTGTTCATTATTTTTGTTAATAAATAAATAATTTTTTTAAAAAGATTTACTTATTTATTCATATGGAACTGGGGTACAGGCCAGAGATGTGAGGGTGAGAGGATTCACCAGAAACAGAGTGGGGAGCAGAGCAGGCAGATCGAGGGGAGCAGCGGGCGGGTCAGGAGAGGTCTGCCGCACCATGTGGATCTCCTCCGGGGCAGGCGGGAATAGAACTCATGTGGAAGTGGCCTTAGTTTCTCAGTGCTGTGCTTTAACCCGCTGTGCCACCAGGGAGGGCCTAAATAAATAAATTTTAAAAATAATAAAAGCCAGCTGATATAAGATAAATGTCTGAAAAGAACAGTGTTAGAGATATAAAATAGGAGGTTCTGAAAACAAACTAAAATGAAGGACAGGAAGGAGTTAAAAGTTATTGATGTGTTCATTTATCTTTACTTATAATTTTTCTTTCTGTAATCCCCACATCCCTCTTTTAAAAAATGAATTGTAAATCGATCAATGTCTCTGGCATCAAAAACTTTACAATAGTTGGCAGCAATGGGAGTATGGTTTTTCAAGTACTAGAAGGCCTGAAGATAAACAGTCCTTAAGGAACCCAAACCTTTTGCTTTCTGTGTCATACCCCCAAACTCTATTTAGCTTCCTGTCCTTAACAGTGCCTTTCATCTTTGTAATTACAAGCTGGTTTCCAGAAAAAACATCTCAGTTCTCCACAGGAGGGAAGACTGAAGATGAGGACAAAAGGCAGATACCTTGTTAGCAGGATATTATCTCTCTAGGGTTATCCTATAGTTTCCACTTTTAGTATGGAGCATTGGATAAAAAACTTTAATTGAAATGTAATATATCACAATATAATACATGTATACAGAGATAGTGTATTTCTTATAGTTTTCTGAATTTTCACAAACCAAATATACCTTTGTAACTAACACCCAGAATCAAGAAACAAAAATTATTCACACCCTAGAAGCACTTGTGTTCCGACCATCCTGTCCTCTCACCCCCAAGAGTAGCCACTACCCTGACTTCTCATTTTATAGGTTAATTTTGCCTGTTTTTGAACTTTACATAAATATAATGAAAAGCGACTGCTTTTGTATCTGGCTTCTTTTGTTTAGTACTCAGTAAGAGTCATCCATAATTTTTCTGGCCATTGGTTCTCTTTATTGTATAATAATCTGTTAGTAAACAAACTGCAATTTATCTGTTGTTACTGTTGGCATCAAGAGTAATTTTAAGTGTGGGGCTATTTTGAATAATGCTGCTGTAAACTTCATAGTTTAGATCTTTTGTTGAATGTATTTGCAAATTTCTGTTGGGAATATACTTAGTAGGAAAAGCTACTGGCTCAGAGTGTTTACATATATTTTATGTTAGTAAATACAAATAGTTTTCCAAAGTGGATTCTCCTAATAATTGGTGTTTTCCATAGTTTTAATTTTAGCCATTCTGGTGGATGTTTGTTCATAACTCTTTGTGGCTTTAATTTATATTTGGGAAGGTGAATGTTTTACCTGGGTATATTGATACCTGGAACAAAGTTGGAGTTTGGTGGAAAGGAAAAAGGGAAGATTAGATATTGGTTGATAACTAGGATTTAATTTTTCCTTTGAACCAGTCATGTTTTTAATTAGTTCCCATGTGTTTATTACTCCTCACATTCCCCGTCTGAGCTAAATGCTGCTGTTCCCATCTTATATATGAAGAGACAAAGGCAAAGAGAGATTAATAAACTTCTTGGATGTTCTACTTCCAGTAAATGACAGAGTTTATGCTTGACCCCAAGACAGTTGGTTTCGTAGTCTCTGCTTAGCTATTATTGCATCATAGTATACAGAAGTGTCTCTCACTTAGGGATGTATATTATATCCTATTTAATCTTCCCTTTTCCCTTTCCACCAAACTTTAACTTTGTTCCGGGTATTAATGTACCCAGGTAAAAACATTCACCTTCCTAAATATAAATTAAAGCCACAATGAGTTATGAACATACATCCACCAGAATGGCTATATTTTGTCTTTTGTTTTAGCGTCTTTCTCTAATAATGATAATTGTTAACGTGGTATTTGCTATTGGTGACATCCATATAAGGTGTGTGGTGTCATCATCATCATTACATTGTTACTTTCATCATCCGCATTTTTAGAGGGGGAAATAAGTAATGAGGTTGAGTACCTTGGTCATGGTTAATATAGAGCATGGCAATGGGGCCAAGGCTTGAATTTCGACACTCACTACACAGGCCAAATTGCTCTACTTCAACATGTCAGTCCCAAATCTTATAAATGGGACAGCTATTAGGTTTATAAGCTTCTACATATGAATATCTTTGACAATGTTCATTAGCTTCTGACTGACCCTAAAATAACAGCTATTTCTGATTTTAGTCAAACTTACTTCACCTATTTGTCCTGGGGTAATTTACAGGATGGTTGTATGAACTGAAAACTGTTTTTCACATAGCTCAGAAGTGGCTGGTAATAGGATAATAGGAAAATGTTTTTTTTAAGTTTTTGAACATGAGGGTCCAGCTGCTCCCTTAAGACCTTCCTAGCTCTCTTGACCTTCAATATAAAGGTAAAACTTGCACATTATGGAAGAAAGTATGGGGACATATGAAAAATGAAAGTAAAAATCATCTGAATTATTACTACCCAGAACCACTCCAGGTTATCTTTTGGATGTCCTTAACTTGATTCTAAGAGTGTTTATATAAATATGCATAAAAAATTGAAAAATAAAATTTTAATTAATTACAAAAAGGTAATTATTGTAAATTACTTGAAACAAAAACTAGTTTACAGTATATTGTTTTAAATTTTTTTTCCCCCTACTTGGTAGTGTATTTAAACCTCATTTTTCATTGTAATGAGTATTTGTTTGGTTTCTACTTTTTACTGTTATAAACAACCTGTGATATATTTCTGTGTCTGTGAAGGGACAGGACGTATTCCTTCTTACATCTCTGTTACCTAATATTGTCATTCTAAATCTAAAATCCATGCGTTAAAGTAATCCTGGTGTGATTTTTTTTTTAATTGCTTACTAAAGAGAATCTTTTTGTTTTCCTGTATTCTTTGCTTTTCACATGATCGCAGTCTCCTCCCCTGAGATTTTCACTGCTGGCATCTTTGAGATCTTGCAGGTGACTCTGTTCTACTAGTAAGAATGAGTTTCTAGAAAGAGCTGCTAAATATTGACTGCTCTGTTCTGAACAAGATATTGATACTTAAAACAGTTTATTGAATTACATTATTTTTCATTGTTACTTTTGAAATTAATCTGTTAAATTAAGAGAACAAGTCTTGTTGATCACTGTTACTAACATCACATTTACTGACCTGTGTACAGGGGCTGTAGCTCAGTTGCCTTCCATGATTTTTAAGTGGTTATTTTATTCTCATTAGACAGAATGGTAAGTAGGTCAGAGTTGGATGGCACTAATGAATTCTGCTTAGCATTCTCTTATAGAAAAAAAAAAATGCCCCCTCTACTCTTGGTTCCCTTCTTTTGATGAGAAGAGTGATTGATTCGAATCATCACTCTGTATAGTGGTAAAGCCCACTTGATTTAGCCTCACACTTCACACATCATAGTATGTATCTACATATTAGGGATTGAGTCTGTATTGATGATACAGATGGTCACTGCCTCCAGATTCTCTAGCACTGTAGTAGATGAATCCTCATCACATACCTTTGAGGTCAGCTGGGAATGTATGGCTTCCTTCTCTTTTACAGATGTGCAAACTGAAGGAAAGTGACTTAGTGAAGTCCGTTCTACTGCTTGGTGGCACACCTAGGGCCTATATCCCAGTTCTCTGACCAGGTGCAGTACTTTCTCAGAAACAACGAGGTGTCTGTTGTTTTTCAGAAAATAAAATGTCAAGAGTATAAACTAAATTTGTTAGAGCTTTTTGTAGATTATTACTGCTGATAGGGGATGATAAAGTCCAAATCTGTGGATTTTAACCCATGTGCTCCTTTGAATTTTGGTTGCAGTCAGGTGACATACAGTCTTTTGCACAGAAGCTCCAGCTCCGAGTACCTTCCGTGGAGTCTTTGTTTCGAAGTCCAATAAAGGAATCTCTATTCCGATCTTCTTCTAAAGAGTCTTTGGTACGGACATCTTCCAGAGAGTCTCTGAATCGACTTGACCTGGACTCTGCTGCTGCTGCCTTTGATCCACCCTCTGATATGGAGAGTGAGGCTGAAGACTCTTTAGGAAATTTAGACAGTCTCAACAAAGAACATTTGATTCAGTGGTTGCGAAGAATGGAACGACGGTTGAATGGCTACAAAGGCAAATATTCCGAGGTGGGAGCATGACTTATTTGCCTGTACATAAATTTTTTACCATCAGTCAGTGAGAGTCTTACCAAAAGGTCATTGTACCTCTGAAAGTCTTTAACTAGATATTGCTACAGACTGACTCCCCATTGCTAGTAACCAGATGGGAATCAGCAGTTTAACCAAACGCAGAAGTAAAGTCAAATAGTAATAGGAATTAATGAAAGAGGCAAAGAAATTTTTGTATTATTTTCACTAACTTACCTTTTTTTTTTTTTTATAAAGATTTATTTATTTATTAATATAGAACTGGAGTACAGGCCAGAGATGCGGAGGGTGAGAGGATTCACCAGAGACAGAGTGGGGAGCAGAACAGGCAGATAGATGAAGTACACTGCTGAGGAGAGTAGCGGGCGGGTCAGGAGAGGTCTACCACGCCATGTGGATCTCCTCCGGGGCAGGAAGGGATCGAACTCATGCTGAAGTGCTTAAGCTTCTTAGTGCTGTGCTTTAACCCGCTGCACCACCAGGGAGGGCCCTCACTAACTTTTAAGTTTAAGGCTGGGGCAGCAGTGTAAATAGCATTTAGGTGTGTAAGAGTACATTTTATATTTATAGTGCCACTGAATTTTATACTATCTCTGTGAAATAGGTACTAACTAGCTTTGTTTTACAGAATAGGGGTTAGAAACTCATCTTAATTTATAGAGAAGTTAGGCTAAAGTCACTCAGGTAACAGTTGATACTGTAGATTTGATTCTAATTCTTTGTTTCTCCGTTACCTCAGGTGAAATGATGCAGATTATTAGGGATGAAAAGAACCCATTACCGTAACCTTTACCTTTCCTTGCCACTAGGTACCTAGGATAAAATTGTACTGTAATGACATCTGATTGTTGGGTTACTGTTCCATTACTACTCCCTTTTTGAGCATTTTCCTACCTGGTCTTAAGGACCAGAGGAGGGTCCTAGTCTTAGGTAGAATATTATTTTTTGTATTCTTATCTCTAGACTCACCATTTCTTGCAACCTGCCTCTTGATTCAGGAAATTGATGGAAGCATTTGGGATAAATATTTAGCAGCCTTTTCCAAGGAAAATGGCAAGGCTTAGAATGTGCCTAAGGGGTAGGGTGATTTTTTCCTAAAATTTGTCACCTCTCATTTCAGAGAACACTAGCACTTCTAATGTAATTCATTGGAGCCATGTACTTCGCCTTCACATGAGTAATGCTGTATAATAAAAAGATTTGTTAAATCATAACTTCATTGAGTTGTGCAATCATAACTTCATTGAGTTGTGCTAGAATGCTTAAATTTCCTATTTAAGTTTAATGGTTAAACATCCTTTAGCGCTTGAATTATCAGTTTTCATCTGTTGATTATGATTTTTTTTAGAGAGTCATAGTAATAGGTCCTGTAACCAAACAAATTTTTTGAGCTCAATTATCTGGTCTGTTAGAGTCCAACTCAAAAAATCATCTGGAGAGCTTGTTAAAACACACATTATTGGCTATCCCCAACTCTCACTCAGCCTCAGGTGGGGCCCAAGAATTTGTGTTTCTAGCAAACTTCCAGGTCATGGTGGTCTGTGACTACAGGTTAATAGACTCCTGCCCTTAGGCAAGTTGGCTTTAATGTCCACCTGTGAATTTAAAGAGGTATATAGCTAAGGTAAAGTCAAATAGCGTTTAATATCTTCGTGTAGAGTCATTTATTTTTATTTTTTTAGAAATATATTTTCTGATTATTTAGCTTCAATTGTATATGCATCTATTTAGGATGAGCTATCTATAAAAGTATTATTCTGAATTCTTTTGTCTTTCATAATGAGATATTTTATCAGCATTTAGAACAATTATAATCATTTAAGAATAATTAATATTGGTAACTTTCTTTATTTTAGCTTGTTACAGCTTATCATACTCTTGAGAGGGAGAAAAAAAAGCTACAAGTAAGTGATTTGTTGACTGATACTGATATGTATAATTTTAAATTACTTGGTTTCTGTGAATTAACTATGGATTGACATTTCTAGATGTATGTAACTGCCACTAAGTGGCAGTAGAGAACTGATTGCATAGTCCCAAATATAAAGGACATTGGAGATAAAAGATGATTTGTGCGCTCTTCTACATATATACATTACCATATTGTGTGTCTAGAAAACTCTTTATTAAATAGGCAAACATCTTTGCAATAGATCTAATGAAATCAGAATTTAAGTATTGTCAACACTATTAACAGTGCTACTTGTACTGGCTAAATAACATTTATTGAGCTCTTACTTAGTCAGGCATTATTGTGTATTTTAGTCCTTAAGCCTCATCTGTGAGGAAACTGAGGAAGAAAGACGTGCTCATTATTGCAGTTTGTAAGAGAGGGAGGAGAGGTCCGGATGCACTTCCTCTTCCTCGCAGTTAGACTACGGAGTGTGCATGTAAATAATGCAGTGCAGTGCTACATTGTTCTCAGCATTACAACTTCCTGCATTTAAAATTTTGACTTTTGAAATTAGACAAAACCTGTATGTCTCGGGGTGGGGGTGGGGAAGCCTTTCTTTATCCTTTAGGATAAAGGAAAAATATTTGATTTTTGTTTTATTTCCTCCCAAACCCCATAAAAGCAACCATTTACATTCCCCTGGCTCATAAGCTAACCACTTGCCTACCTATTTTATGATTGTTAATTCACAAACCTGTGAGACTCCAGACTCCCTCTATTTCTTTACCTTTGTTTCATAAGAATAAATAGGAACATACAGTTACTTTGTTTTCTTTATTAGTGAGAAGCAACCCTTCCCTCCCCTGGTGAAAGATTAAGTTATTTCATTTTGAGTAAAGCTGTTTTAATTTTAGATTTTTATGTATGATTGCTACTTTTGCAATCTGTAGTTCTCTTTGCAGAGTTTTCCTGACATTATTTTTTTTTAAGAAAAGGGATGTTTTGTTTTTAACTCACAAAAATCTTTATAACAGACTAATAATTGACATTATAGGCTACAGTGCAATAAATTGCATTTGCAATTTGATTTAACTTTTTAAAATATTATTTTTAAAATTAATGTATAGTAGAATAAACTTTTATTTACCTTAGTTACCTTATGGCCTTAATATTTTCATCCCCGCCCTTCACTCTTAGGTTATTTTTAGATATACATTTGTAATGTAAAAATAATTTTTTGACCCACAGGATTTACAATAAATGTACAAAATGATGTAAAAATAAACTATTATATATATATAAATAAATAAATTTTTGACTTTCTCTGTATGTCATACAGTTTTTTGGAACCAACTTTTTCTTTTTTAATTAAAGGGTATATTAAGTCAGAGTCAGGATAAATCACTTCGGAGAATTGCAGAATTAAGAGAGGTAAGTAGATGTGATTAATAACAATAGTTAAATTTCTCTTATTTACCTGGATTATTGTCTATGATGCAATGGCTTCATGTGCACTTTAATAGAGTATTAACTAACTAGCTCAGTCTGCAAGATGAGGGCTCAATCCTTAGTTTTATTTATGTGGTTTTCATGAGATATGTGTTGTTGTTGGAATTAGTGAAATAATAATGTTTTACTTAGCATTATAACATCATACCTGTATATGAACATTCAGTGGCCACTTCCAAGGCTAAATCGTCCCTTCTGTTATGTATTTCAGGCCTTTTATTTAAATACTTTCATTTATTTATGCATATAAAAACTGGAGTGTAGGCCAAAAGTACAGGGGGTATGAGGATTCACCAGAGACAGAGTGGGGAGCAGAACAGGCAGATCTACTGAAGTACACTACTGAGGGGAGCAGTGAGTGAGACAGGAGAGATCTGCTGTGCTATGTGGGACGGCTTCCTGGCTTGGGATTGAACACATGCTGCAGTGACTGGCAATAGCTTGACAGCAATGACTTTAATCCATGTAATCCATGCATCACTAGGGAGTCCCCACAGCCTTTTTTTTTTTTTTAAGATTTTATTTATTCATACAGAACTGGGGTACAGGCCAGAGGTACAGGGGCAGTGAGAGGATTCACCAGAGAGAGCAGGGAGCAGAACAGGCTCACTGCTGAGGGGAGCAGCGGGCGGGTCAGGAGAGGTCTGTTGCACTATGTGGTCACCTTCAGGGCAGGCAGGGAGTGAACTCATGCTGAAGTGGCTTTAGCTTCTTAGTGCTGTGCTTTAACCCTCTGTGCCACCAGGGAGGGCCCCCCACAGGTTTTTGTTTTGTTTTGTTTTGATAACTGAAACTTTTTTTGGTAAAATTAAAGTGATGTTCACTATAATTTAGAGGGAGGGTTACTTTTTACAGTGAAGTATTAGAATCCAAACAAATATTTATCATTTGCAGTCATGCTTTACTAGTATCAGCTTCTATGATACCTGTCTTGAGGAAGAGGGAGAATTGGCTTTTGTTGATTGTAGAATAGCATTTTGTATCTCTACTGTATCATTTATTGTGAAGATTGAAAAATCTTTCAAATCTAAAATAAAACACACAGAAAATCATTCATAAAATGGTATATATGTCTTACATGTATATGTTGAAATTATTGATGTGGAGAAACAATAGAGTCCCACCAGGTGCACCTGTGGAATATGGCGAGTTCACTGTGACCAGAGACTGAGCACTCTGCAAACAAGACCCGAAAATGGGCCTCGAGGTTAAGTGACCATCGGCAGACCTCCCAGGATGAACCTTGAGCAAACTCTAGGTTCTCCCTAGACTCATCATCTGGATACAAGGAACGTCCTTCCTGGTGTGGGCAGGGGTGGTAAATGTTCCTCGGAAAACTTCACAATGCTTAACTTTGATCCTTACCTTTATAATGCCTGCCTTAATTTGATGATGTATTAACTGTCTTAATCATGAGTACTGCCTGCATGAGTTAATGCCACATACAGTTTTCACAGTTAATTAGTAAAAGGTCAAAATAAGGTCTATGGTGAAATGTTTAATTTATGTTGTGTTTAGAATGCTTTCTGCATTGTCTAATGCTGAGAACATGGAAAATAAAAACCCTGGAAAAATAAAGATTGACACTGAAGCCTGGAGCTCAGTCCCTCACTCAAATCTCTGTGACTCAGTTCTTTCCTTGTCCTAGGTCCATGACCCCTGAGGTTGACAATTATGACTACCACCATGGTTAAGAAGTAGAATGATGCCAGTCACTGCAAAAAACCCTCCATGTTTTTTAGCCTAGTCAATGCCTCCTTCTTTTATCCAACAGTAACTACTGACCTGATTTTTATTGTACCTCATTGTGTCTCTTTAAGGTGTTACCACCTAAGTTTTCTCCTTTAAACACTATAGCCTTGCCCACACTAAAAAAATTGACATATCTCTTATGGTTTATTAAATCACACGTTCCGGCATCTATGTTTTCCTTGCTTGTTCATCTGTTTATAAATCTGATGACAAATTAGTGACCAAAAATTATTTATTTGCCTTAAATCCAAGTACAACGGTCTTTGCATAACAATATTAATGTTGCCAGAATCCATTAATGATTACTGAAATGAAAGAATTTTTATATATAATTTTCACTTTTCCATTTAACAGCTATACTGTTAAATCATAGGTCATTACATACCTATTCTTTCCCTTTTAACCTACTAGATTTGTTCTACAATTATACTTAATGTTCACCAAAAAAGGAGATGCCCTAAATGTTATTTTCTCACTTCTGTCCACTCTCTGCTGCTGACCCTCTAGCCTCCCATGCATTGTTTTTGAGTCCTAGCACTGCTGTAAAGGTGACTTCCAGGTCAGGTGAGCATGGGCAGACTTGGAGCTCATGGTCTTTTCCTTCTCAGTCACTTTATATTACAGAAAGGTGCTTTTAGAACTTTTCTATGAAAGAGCTAAATAATCACTTTTACCCTAAATGTTTTTCTATTAATGTTTTTTCACTTAATATTTTTTGCTTGTTGTCTTATAATCCAGTATGGTTTTTATGGAATAAGTGTATTTATAGAGTAGGGTTAAGACATTAAATCCTAGGTTTTATGCAGTTAATAATTCTTCCTTCTCCATGTAGTCATGAGTATATGCGTGAATAGAATACATGAGCATCTCTCATAGTGGTTTCTGGAGGACAGAACAAAACAAAGCAAATAGCTCTATTAAGACAAATATTATAGGTTATGTCAGTGTCTAACATGGTAGATATTTTTTAATAAGTCACAAAATGAAGTAAAAAAGTAAACAAAAATATTTCTAACAGATACTTTGTAATTTCCTTTGCCTGCCATTAAATCATATAGCCTGAACAGATATTAAACTGGAATATCATACTATGAGGAAGATGTAATTATACGTTTGTAAATTATGAAGCCGTCTAAGTAAATAGGGTTCTCTGATTTCCTTTTAAGGTCAGTAAAATGGGGAATGAATAAAGACATTGTCTTCTGTCTGTGTATGGCATGTACTTCATGCAGGCTCACCCAGATGCAATTTGTTATAAGCAATTGCTATTCTCAGCACTAACTTCAGGGAGGGAGAGCTCATATTTTGTAGCTTGAAATCACTTCTGAGCATAATGGGTAACAGAGAATTGAGATAAAAAACAGTGAGACAGTTAAGGTATTTGATAACATTCTACTCACCAGAATGTCTCTTTTAAGAAATTATTTTTCTTAAAATAATCAGATCTTGTAATACTTAAACATAAGAGTTATTTATCATTATTGTTAAAATTTTAATTGCATTATACTTTAGTATCTTATTCTTGTGATTTAAGGAGGGGGCTAGTTTAAGAAGTTAACTGTGGAAGGATCTTTATCAGTTATATAAATGGCAGAAAAAGTAAGTTGATAATATTTTCTAAATCATTACTGATTTAAACTGAAAATACAGTTTATTTTAATTTCTAGAAGAGTTACTTTTCCCCATAGGCTTACATTTACCAAAATAGTTTTGGTGATTGCTGTTGATGTATAAACTGTCAGATAATAGTAAATCTTGAATTCTTAAAAAAATCTCTATTTTGTAACATGCAGTAAGATACTGAATTTTAAGGTAAGACCTATAATTGGGAAAGGGTATCATTTTTTTGGAAAGAGGTTTGGTTAAATTATTGAAGTATTAAAAAAGATAGGAGTGATGATAAACCTTGAAATGCTCGTGTGGGAGTAGTTGAAAAAGTTGGGGATATTTTATATGGGAAGGCCAGGGAATATTGTGCTGTATTCAATAAATATTTATTGTGTCAAGCTACTAGAAGTGTAGATTATAATGGCTTTATGTACATACACGCTAAGATACTAGAATTAAAATCGTTGATAAGATGAAATTCATAACTGAATGGTGCTTGTTTTATTATTGGTAAGACATACAGACACACTACACCATCATATAAAAAACAGTTCAAGTAAAAAAAAAATAAAGTAAGCACAAAGGGATGAAAATTGAGTAAAGGTAGAGAGGGTGGTCCGAGACTAGTTACTCTCTGAAGATTGGATTATAGGGGCATAAGAATACATGTGGAATCCAGGTAGAAGATTCTTACAGCAATGGTAAGGATGGTAATCGTTATGATAGGGATAGAAGTGTTGAGAAATGTCATATTTGCTACCAACTTGGGAAGTAGAGCCAGTATGATCTGCTAATATTTGGACATGGGATAAATACAGGTGACCCGTGTGTTGTGAACGGGAGTGACAATGAATGCAGTTGTCATTTGCTGAGATGGGGAATAGTGGGAGAAAACTAGGTTGTTGGAAGAAAAATTAGGGTTGGATTTTTTTCTATCTTCAGACTTAGGAAGTGATATTTCATAGAAAAAGGATTAGACTTATTCTGTGATTGTAAGGGTCTAATTACAAGAATTTTTAAAACAAGACAGTGGCCCTAGATACTAGGACCCAGTACTGGAGCTATTGAGGTCCCTATCATGAAGGTGTTGGAGAGTTGGCAAGCCAGCCTGTGGTCAGTTGGTATATAAGTATACAACTCTTAAGTTGCTTTATAACTTTAATCTTTATTGTTTATGGAGTGCTTATTGATAAAATGGCAGCTGTTAAATAGGGGTGGGTAAAGAGGACATGATTAAACAAACATGATAACAATTCTACTAAAAGACTGCTTCTCTAGATGAGCTGAAAACATTCAAAACCTGAAAATCAGGTATAACTTGAGTTTTTATGTCCTATTAGGGATGCCAATGTAATGGAGTATATAGGATGGTAGGATGTAGGATATTATTTAAAAGAAATAAATTTTAAAGACTCATGGTTTTTTAAGAGATATGCAACTATTCCAGACTAAAAATAGGCCTGTCCAAAGTCATGGAGGACTTTGTAATCAGATTGATTTATTGTCATTATTTCATAAGAACATTTTCTTCAATAGTAAAAACATTAGGAAAGGCATATTCCTAGAATAAAGTACAGTTGTCAGATTTAGGAAGAGCCCTTCTATTTATTTCACCGTAGATGGGTGAAAATATCATTCTGGGCATTTCTTGGATCAGAAACCAGTATTTGGAGACCACTGCTATGGGAGGATGTCGAACTAGGAGTCTTTACCGAGAGGAGCAGCATAATGTGCTTAGAGACCTTGGAGCAGGGTCGGTGTGGAGGAGAAGAGAGGACAGTTAGTGCCTTAGTGTTTTGAAAGTTCGTAAATTTGAAACAATAAAATAAGTGGGTGTTGTTTATAAGTCCTTGAAAGTATTTAAGGAAAATCTTCTAGCTAATGTGTGTGAGTTGGATTAAATCAGAGGAAGACTTGAGGTAAGACTTCTCTATGGAATGCTATGAAGGATAATTAATCATAAAAAATTATATAGAGATCTAAACTATGATTGTGTATATGGAAGTAGGCTAGGATCTTCACATTGTAGGGAAAGTAAAAAAATTCATTATATATACAAAGATAAGTAGGATATGACTTCGAGTGTTTTGGGTATAGGGAACTAGAAAATTAGGACTCCTAGAAAAATAAAGGGGTTTTGATGAAATATCTAATATGTTCCAGATGATAGTCTCTAACATTCTGTTGGAACAAGTGTAAGGGAGAAGCACTGGGGATAGAAGACTGAGCCCAGAGAGATAGAAACCAATAAATCCATGAAGAACATAGAGAAAACTCTGAAGAGACAGGAATAGAAACAGGAGTCCTGAAGCCACAGAAAGCAGTTACCTCAAATAAGGAGGTAGTATTGTTGATGCTCCAGCAGAGAGATAAAGATCATTGGATTTAGTTCAGAAGACTCTTTAATAAACTAAAGGAATTTAAATAATTGAAAAACTTAAAATTTTACTGTTTAGTGATGAATTAATTCAAATTCAACATTTTGCAAATAAGGAAGTTTCTGATTTTTGTCATTGAGTATTTCATGTTTTAAATGGAGGAGAAAGACATTTTTTTAATAGAATGACAATTTAGTTTTACATCAAGTGTAAGATAGCACAAGTAATAAGGTGTTGTAGAGTAGGATAAAGTTTAAATTTTATCTTAATTTTTAAATTCACTTCACATTATCTATCAGCAGTCATTAGAGCTATAAATGTATAATTTTTCTTCTTAATCTTCATGTTCTTTATGGAACAAAATTGGTGTAAATAATAATGTTTTAAAGGCTGATTATCCTCTAATTATTGTTGCTAACACCTTATTATAAGAGAAATGTAAATACAGATTGATATGTTTCTGATCAAATTTTCAAAGCAAGTATTGTATTAGTTCAAATACAGGTAATTTTGGATGTAGAAATAAATAAACAACATTACTTAAAAATTTCAAGTTCAACATTACTTTGAAAATTTCAAATTTGTATTTTTATTTTATAGTGAAAATTATCTATGAATTCCTATCTGTTTTAGGAGCTCCAAATGGACCAGCAGGCAAAGAAACATCTCCAAGAGGAGTTTGATGCATCTTTAGAAGAAAAAGATCAATATATTAGTGTTCTCCAGACTCAGGTAAAAGATTTAAAGTAAAGTGTGAGAATTTTGGACAAAGAAAAATAATGTGTTTTTGATGATCTACCTAGTAGGTCTCAAATGTTGAGAAAAGTGTTTAAAACTCCTTGCTTTTCCTCAAATTTTTAAGGATAATTTTTTAATTTATTGTGTCTTTTGGCTAATTAAGATATTCAAAATAGTGAATATAAAAATCACTGTTTTATTTTCCCTGTCAACATAGCAAAGAAAGATTATTATTTATTTTCTCTGTTTTAAAGAAACTATTACTGTCATAATTTCTAATCAGTTTTTCTGATGAAGCAAATTTTTTGTTTTTAGGTTTCTCTACTGAAACAACGGTTACGGAATGGTCCAGTGAATATTGATTTCCCCACACCACTCCCTCAGATGGACCCACAGGGTGAAGATTGCTTTAAAGAGAATACGGAGAATGATGCAGATCCAGTAGGTAAGCTGCATCTTCCCAAAAGGTTAATTCAAAACTAGAGAAGGATGTCAAGAGATTCCAGGTCATGAGCTAATGGACATGAGCTGAGCTAGAAGTAAAATGTCCTTGATCTTAACAGTTCTAGAAAGTTGCAAGAGCTTTTAGTTCTTTGTTAAGTGTTTTTGTTATTTAGGGGACAGTAACTAAGTACTTGGTGTACTGTTTTATTGTAATTTAAATTCATTTATATTCTCCTGTTTTCTTGATAACAGTAGCTGATTTCACATAAATAGGTCAGCTCTGCTCAGGACTAATGAATATACTATTTGTAATTGGGCATTTCAATTTTTAAGTAATGTTGTTTATTTATTTCTATATCCAAAATTACCTGTATTTGAACTAATACTTGCTTTTTAACTGGAAAAGAAGAGACAGTTAAGTATTGTTTTAAAATTCAGCAATCACCTACCTACTCTTTAAGTTTGGAGTTATATATTCTTTGGAAGGAATATTGCATAACAGTATCTGCCAAAAGTGGATTACATATACAACTTGCTCCCTCTATAAAACCTAGGTGTAGATGGATATATCAGGAAGGCTTATGTAAGTATAGTCTATACAGTTCCATAGTGAGAAAATCATCTAAGGAGATATTGGAAGGTATGACCTTGTTAGCCTTAACTGTGTTTTATCAACCCTCTTGTGATATTTTTCAGTCACAGGATTGTCATCAAACTGTCTTTTAAGTTGGGTGGTCTAGTTAATGTTAGTTAACTACCGAGTGTTGTGTACTATTTGGTGTGAGTGGAACCAGAGACATAAACACACTACTAAGCCTTTTCAGATAAAGTTCTAACAAAATAGTAAGAGAGGAAGTTTAAGGGGTCCCTCTCTCACGTTGGTCTTACCCTCAATAAAAGAGCATTAGGGTAAGAATATATTCCCGTGCTTCTAGAAAAGTAACCTTCCTAGGAACCATTATATTCCTTACTGACTGCCCTTGCTTATGCTACTTTATTGTTAATAGTGGGAGATGGAGCTTCTGTTAAAACATTGGAAACACTTCAGCAACGAGTTAAGCGTCAAGAGAATCTACTGCAGCGTTGTAAGGAAACAATTCAGACACATAAGGAGCAATGTGCTCTGTTAATCAGTGAAAAGGAGGCATTGCAAGAACAACTAGATGAAAGACTTCAGGAACTAGAAAAGATTAAGGTAAAGAGCAAATTAATTGGTTTGATGTAACCCTGTACAGCTAGATGCATAGGTCCCAGCGTGGCCTCCTCCTCCTCTGAAACGTCTTTCCCCTTCCTCTGTGGAGAGCCTGCAGATGGCACTGATGTGCCCTGGGCTACTTCACATTTCCCCTCCTTTCACCTTGTGTCCTATTCTCTACTAGACTATGAGATGTATCCAAACTAGATAAAATGTTTAGAGTTCTCATTTAAGGAGAAGCTTTATTAGAGATGGAAATGAATTTTTAAAATTTTTTTAGGAGCTTCATATGGCTGAGAAGACTAAACTTATCACTCAGTTGCGTGATGCAAAGAACTTAATTGAACAGCTTGAACAAGATAAGGTAAAACCACAAAGCTTACAATACTAAAATTTGCCAGGGACCCCCAAAAATTCACTTTTAGAAGCAGTTGGAAACATTCCAGCTTTCTGCTTTCCAAAGTTATTGCAGCTGCTTCCATTTTGAAATATCTTTTTGTTTTAGTTTCTAGATTTATGTAACTGTTAGTTTTAGTTTTGTATCATGTAAAGCTGGTTCTCTGTGACTTCTGTATTCCAATCAGTATTTTGATTTATATTTTAGAATAACTATTGGGAAGGAAATCTGTTTATAATATATAACACTTAAGAGAAACATTAAATTATGCATAGTTAAGGCATTACTAAATGTGAATGATAGTAATATTGTCTTTCAAATATAATAGAAACAGATTAGTCTTTTAGATAAATTGCTAAAAAGTAGGTAAGTGATACTAGCATAAGTAGACAAGTCTGCAAATGGATTTTAAAATGTATAACTGAGATTGGCAGTTTAGAGTTAGAGCAGCAGCTGTAATTGTAGTAGTAGCTAAACTAAAAAATTCATGTTCAGTTTTGGCCTGAGTCAAATTAGTAACATACTAATATACTGCTTAATAGTGAAAGTATTTTAGTGACCATGTAATTAACATAGCAGTGTTGTTCTATTGAAATGCATTGCCAGTCTTTTTATTCTATAATGTTTTGCTAGATTCTACTCCATAAACAAGTTAAAAATGTTTTATTATGAACACAAAATATTTATAAATGTAGATATATTAATAAAATAAATATCACTAGCTTCAGCAGTCTAATGTTAATTTATTTCATTTGTATATTCCAACCCCCATTATCCTCAAGTAGCGATTGTTTTAGGACAAATCCAGGAAATCTTATCATTTCTTCCATAAATATTTTAATATATTTTTAAAATAACAGACTCTGTCTTTATAAAAATATAGCCATATTATTATGATCATATCTAAAAACTAAGTAGTAATACTTACTATGATCAGCTATCTAGGTAGCTTTCAGTTTTCCCTTTTGTCTCAAATAGCTTTTCCCCATTTTTAATAAATAGGATCCAAATAGGTTCTTTCATAGCAATTTGTTGATATGACTCTCATCACTTCTTGTCATTTAGCGGCTACTATCCCCTCTCTTTCTTTCTCTTTTTCCTCTGTGAATTGGCATTTGAAGAAACCGAAGACCTTTGATTTTGTTTTGAAGTTTTACATCATAATTCCCCATTTACTTGGTTTTAGCTGTCTATTAATATTGGCCATACACTAAAGCAGGAGTTAACAAACCCTTGAAGTAAAGTAGAAATCTTAAGACCATAAAATTTGGTCTTTTTAAAAGATAGGTTGAACCACTCCCTTTTTTTGTTAATCACAATGACTGATTTAATATATAGCATTTGATCACTTTTATGACCATCATTTCTTGTGTAGCTTATCCAGAGATTGGAATGATAGTAACGATTAGCAAGTTGGAGGAATGGCATGCCTCACTGGCAGCAGTATGGGGTGGTAGATGAGGTCATGGGTATGACAAGAAAAAGGGCCTCCTCTGGTGAGCCCTCTCATTTCCTGAACCTCTGTCCTACACTCCAGCTCTTCTATGCATAAATGCACAAATCTTTAAAAAAAAAAAAAAGAGAGAGAGAAAGGGAAAAAACAGGCAGTCAGCTCCAGGGTGGCAGCAGTAACCTTCCTCTGAGACTCTTCCCCATGTTTCAGAACAAGTCAGTAGTTCTTATAATGGCACTGAGTCAAAGACAAGAGGGTATATTTGGTTCATTATAATTGTTTACTAAGGTAGGGGAAACTAAAGCAAAGATTTATAGAAAAATTCTAAAATGAGTCTTTGAAGTGAAATGTATTTTTAATGCTTAAAAGATTAAATTCACTATTAACAATAATTTTTACATAAAAATATTCTGAAATCATGCCAAGTAACCAATATTACTGTAGTATCTAGTGTAGCATATAGTATACAAAACAGTTCTTTTTTAAATACTGAAATAACACTTAAGGTTGTATTTAATAAGAAATGTTAGGTCTTCTGTCATTTAAAGTAAGTTTGAAGAGTGTTATTGATGATGCACTTTTGTTATACAAATGTTTAGAATCTGTTCTTCTGTTTAGGGAATGGTAATAGCAGAGACAAAACGGCAGATGCATGAAACCCTGGAAATGAAGGAAGAAGAAATTGCTCAACTTCGTAGTCGCATCAAACAGATGACTGCTCAGGGAGAGGAGTTACGGGAACAGAAAGAGAAGTCTGAAAGAGCTGGTAAGAACTTAGGGATTCCTTGTTTTATATTAGAGCTACAAAGCCATGTTAAGTGCTTAATTTAGAAAATTAGTATAATACTAATTAAAATGCTTAACTGTAGAGACTCTTTAACACTGCATTGCACCTTGGAGGAGGTAGGGGTTGGTAACCTATTGCCAATCCAGTCAGTGTGAAGTTTTAAATAGTTAAAGAAGACTATGTGCCTCTGAGACTGTCCATTGCCTGCAAACCCTAAAATCTGGCCCTTTTTAGAAAGAAAGGTGACCACTGCCTTAGAGATTAAGTTTTCAATATTGGAAACTCCCCAAGTAGTCACAACATGACACATATTAAATACCTACCAACTGGTAACCAAAGAGTGCAAGAAATAGTTTGCTTTTTTAGGGCCATAATGAGTAACTCATTATTATACATAATAAATTTTAGGCTATAATATGAAATAAACAATATGGTGACAACATGTAATATTATATAATTCTGGAAAGAACAGGAGAGATGTTAGAAGTTGAGAAAGTTGAATGAACTGGTACCTTCTGGTTAGTGCTAATGTGTACTTCTTCTTTTTTTTTTTTTTTTTTTGGTAGAGGAACTGGGGTGTAAGTCAGAGAAGCAGGAGTGAGAGAATTCACCAGAGGCAAAGTGGGGAGCAGAACAGGTAGATATACTGCTAAGGGGAGCAGCAGGTGAGACAGGTATGCTGCACCATATGTAGCTTAGCTCCATGGCTGGGGATCAGACTCAGGCCATAGCGGTGAGAGCACTGAGACTTAACCTGGAAGCCACCAGGGAGGCCTGAAAATAAGTGCTTTGAGTTAGGTCTCAAATAATGAATAGAATGTGAAGAGACTTTTTAAAGTCTTTAAAGATAAGTAGCTAAGTTTAGACTTTGTTGTACAAAGCAATAGGAGACCAGTAACATAGAAGTGTAATGTGATGGGAACCAGTGTTTTATGTAGAAAAGAAATGAAGGGGAAAGTCTAACTTTGAAGCACATCAAAAATTCATGTTTGAGGGACTGAGAACTTTGATCACCTTGATTAGGATTGTGGATCTGGGAAAGGAGAGGGAGAGTAGAATCTGCAGTGCTTGTTATCTAATCAACTAGAAGGGACAAAAGGAAAATAGGACTTAGAAGTGACTCAGCTTTAAGCTTAGGAGGCTGAACGAATAATGGAAAATTAGAATAGTTCATCTAAATGTAGAAATTGAAGAAAAGAGTGAAATGATGACTTTGCTTAGATATTTTGAATTTGAGCCAGTCAATTCCAAATGGAATTCCAAATGGAATTGACTGGTGGGATGTTCGAAATAAGACTGGAACATCTTTCAGGAGTCATTTGCTTAAGGTTGACATCCACAGTTAAATCTGTAGTTTTACTATAATTATATGGTAGTAGCAGCATTTTTTTTTTCACATATATACACTGTTACTGTACCACTATTCCTGTAGCCAACACATAATTATTTTATGCAAAGCTTTGTTATACATTCTTTACTTGTATTTACTGGTATATATAGTCCTCACAATTTCTATGAAATAGGTACTATTATTCTAATTTTACCAATAAGAAACACTAAGAATATAGAAGTTATGTAACTTGCCTACATCATGTACAGAACATACGTATCTAGTCAGGATGTGAATTCAGTTATTTTGAATATCGAGTTTGTGCTCTTATTCACAGAGAGCTTAAATTTAGCAGAGAGAAATAAATGAGAAGAAAAGTTGCCCAAGATGTCATAGGAATTGTGGAACTGTTAGACTGTTAGGGGAAATATAAGAGGTGTTTCCAGAAGTTAGAGAAATAGGATGAAGACTTTTAAAAGGGTCTTTGAATTTAATAATGACCTGACTCCCAGGGTGCAGTTGCAGAATTGATTTTAGAAATCGAATTGTAAGATAAGGAGAGGAGTGTGTCTGAATGAGGGAGGTAGTTGGTGATCCACCACATGTGATGATAAGTAATCTCCATCTCCTTGCAGTTGTTTTATTGCTAAGTGACAGGGGAATTTAGTTAATGAATTTGTTCCTAGTAAAACTCAGAAAATTTACATTCAGAGAGTGTTAATAGACAGCATATCTCAGAATAAAATCTCTTAGGATTTTACTCAAAATGATTTGAAGTTCTGAGAAGTTATTAAACAGGTTTGCTTTCACAGAAAATGTAATGCAAGCTCTCAATTTCTCGTATCAAGTGTTTGTGTTTTTAGAACTCCCTTTATTTGCAACCAATCAAGAGAAAATAATGTTGTTTAGGGGGTTAAATTCCTTCTTAAAATTGGGGTGTTTCTCATGGGGATGGAGAATACTATGAGTAAATAAATACTAATTGAAAGGAGTAAATAAAAAAAAGACAGAAATATACAGTTAATTCACATGTAGCATAAAATGTTCCCATATACTATTCCAGTAAATTCATTAGTGGTACCATCTTCCTTCTCTTATTTCTCCAAAACACAGTTGTATATATATATTTTTTTTTAAGATTTATTTATTTGTTCATACAGAACTGGGGTACAGGCCAGAGGCTCAGGGGCAGCTAGAGGCTTCACCAGAGACAGAGTGGGGAGCAGAACAGGCAGATTGACGAAGTACACTGCTGAGGGGAGCAGCGGTCGGTCAGGAGAGGTCTGCCACGCCATGTGGTCACCTCCGGGCAGGCGGGAGTCGAACTCATGCGGAAGTGGCTTTAGCTTCTCAGTGCAGTGCTTTAACCCGCTGCGCCTGCCACCAGAGAGGGCCGTGTATATTTTGTTTTTAAATAGCTATTTTGAAAATATTTCTGTTTTAAATTGAGAAACTTCTTGTAAGTAGCACTGCTAAAATATTAAAAATTAGTTAAGAAATACTGGGCAAATTCAGATTTAAAGTTGTTTAGTAGGTATTTGTACATTAGTATGTGTTTGTATCACACAGTTATAAATGTCTTAATAGATAATTTAAACATTATATTGTAATTATTAAGTATTAAGGTTGGTGATGGAGAGTTGTAATAGACTGATTCTGCGCTGAAGATACTGCCTTTCAAATTGTAAGGAAAAACTAGGTTTGCATACTATCTGTGTTTATTAGGCACTTCAGATACAAAATATATATACCAATGGACAGAAAAGTTCCAGTCTAATATTAAAGGTCAGAAAAAGTCTATGTAAAGGAAGTAGTTGACATTAAGTCTGCTAATATCACCTGAATCTTAGAGAATTCAATTACTGTGCTTAGTGTTTGTCTTTTTAAATTAAATTTAGATTTCTGAGGCTACACACTTAAGAACTGGACTGTGAAAGAAGCATTTAAATCTCCCAATTAAAAATTTTAGAAATAGGCCCTCCCTGGTGGCACAGCGGGTTAAAGCACTGCACTAAGAAACTAAAGCCACTTCCGCATGAGTTCGATTCCCGCCTGTCCCGGAGGTGACCACATGGCGCGGCAGACCTCTCCTGACCCGCCTGCTGCTCCCCTCAGCAGTGTACTTTGTCAATCTGCCTGTTCTGCTCCCCACTCTGTCTCTGGTGAAGCCTCTCACCCTCCGCATCTCTGGCCTGTACCCCAGTTCTGTATGAATAAATAAATAAATCTTAAAAAAAAAAGATTTAAAAAAAAAATTTTTAGAAATAAATGTGCCTACATATAAAAACTATCAAATAACTTGAACTCCTAATGTGTTTCTAACTATAAAAAATTTAATTCTGTTATACTTAAATAGTTCTTGACATGTGGGTATTAATAGACAACTAATTTTTTTGGCTCACTTATTTTGGAGGTCAAAATTGGTTCAAGTACATTCTCCACTGCTTTTCTTGGAAAACAATCATTGAACTGTTTTTCTAGACAAACTGATGCTTCCCTTATGTTGGAGGACAAAAGGAAATTTGAGTATCTCTGATTTTAAAAAGAATAGTCTTAAAATATTGAGTGTGAGAATATGGTTTCAGGACTACTTTGGGAGACTATATATTGGCATGCAGTGCTTATTCTATTCTGCAGTGAAACTGTTAGAGATGGTTTTCGAAGTACGATGTTATAGCACTCTAGTTTATTAGAGTTATTTATTTTAGTGAATGAAAAATGCTGAAAATAAAATTAGTTACAAGCATCTTTCTAGAACTGTTGAGAGTACTCCTTTCTATTCCTTAAGAATAGATGGTTGCATCTTTAAGTCACCAAATTTTAGACACGAAGTCTGATGATTGTGTATTTTAGGTGTTGGGTATTATTACTAATTGCTAGAATAGCATATTATCTCTTCAATGTAGAACCAGTGCAAATAGTCAGTGCTACTAGTTCACACTAGGTTTTGGCTATTCTGTGTGGCAAGTGTATGTTTTAATTGTGATACAAGGTGGGGAGGGGGTTACTGATACATTTTAATGCAGTATATCACAAAAAATCCCTAAAAAACAGAAAATGAAAGCACATCACTCTTCTTTCAGTACACTTCCATTTAGTTTTCACTCCAGTCCATATCTTTGATATTACTGTAATCATACATATAATTTTGTATGCTCTTTATTTTCCTCTCATTTAACTTTATATTAGGCGTACTTCTACACGTTGCTAAAGTACTAACATGACTTAAAGGCTGTGTTAGAGTGCATGTACATCACTTAACCATTTCCCTTTTAATCAATGTCTAGAGCATATTTATTTTAAATCAGATGTAATAACTGATATATCTTTTTCCAACTGTGTTTTTTTTGTTTCAAGGTACATTCTTAAAGATAGATAGAATTTATTAGTAACCTTTAAGTGATTGAAATATGGCTATTACAAAAAGAGCTCACGCTCCAGTTTTAACACTCTTCCTCCATTAAAAAGTTCTTGTCTACATTATGCAAAGGAGATATTTTGCTTGGGTTAGGAAAGTTTGCAGAGTGCACTAACTTTTATAAACCCTATTTCTGTTTCACACATGTCTTTGCTAAAGTTATGTGTTTTATATGATTGGCTGCTTTTAAAAATGTGGACAAGTTAATAACATTCTTTGCTTTTTTATTGTCATGTTGTGTTTGTGCAATAAATACTTTTTTTATTCATTTGTATAATATAGGATTGCTATATCAAAGATATTCAGTGGAACACATTTATTTGATTTTTGAAGGACCCTTTAAAGTAGAAATTATGTATTTAAATAATGTATAAAATTGTGCATATTTATATAACAAACAAAAATCACGTGTATTAAATGCTTTGTCAGTTGCTGATAATTTATGTAACAAAGTTTTCTTGGAGTCTTGAAGTCTCACAAAACATCTTATTTTTGTGCATCCACACATGCCAATAAGTGAATCATGGTGCCTTTCCCAAGCCTTGTATGAACAGGACTGGGGTAAGGGCTACTTTTGTTCTTATCATGAATATTTAGAGTAAGCTTTACAGAAAAAAATTCCATGTTTCTCAGGCAAAATAATATGAATGAATGTAGAATTAAATATATCACTTTAGAGAATAACATATAGCTATTTTGGCACTAAATGAATGTGTGATGGAAAATTCATTGCTTTAAATGAAAGCAGATTTTCATGTGACCTTGTGGTTTGATAGTCATGCATTTGTAGCTTGATATATGTCTTCAGTGTAGCTGTGCATTCATATTTTTAGCCATTGTCACCCTGCATTTATTTATGTCCCTGTTACTATACTACATCAGCAACTGGAAGAATTCATTTCTTTGCTACAGAATCATATTTTCAATTTAATTTAAAAAATTGAACTTTAGCTTGTATTTTTCAAGATCAGCCTGATATTTACCAGGTATTTGATAGAGAAATTTGTTTAGTTAATGTAAGTAGTGCATAAAAAGCTGCACAAAATCTTTAAAATACAAAGCATAGTTAATCTAGAAAATGAGTCATGTTGCATAATTAGAAAAGTGACTTAAAAAGTAGACTTGCAAAAAAAAAAAGTAGACTTGCATCACAAAGATGTTATTAAATTTTTGAAGGCCCAGACTATATATAAGTATTGCACTTTTGGTTTATGCCACTGGGTGGTAGTATTATTATAGCTTCATTTATGTAAATGCAAACTTTCTAATCTTAGGAACTTCTTCATACTCTTAAAACTTAATGAGGATTCCAAGGAATTTTTACATATATCCGTTACATGTACTGATATTTATTAGAAATTAAAACTAAGATTTTTATAAATGTTTAGTTTATTTTAAAATAACAATTATAAATCTATTACATATTAGTATGAATACTTTTTATTAAAAATTACCTATATTTTCCTAGACACAATGTGTGTGTAAAAAGTAGCCTTATTTGACTTAGTGGAAGGCAGACTTTTTCATGCCTGTTTCTGCATTTAATCTGTTGTGATATTGCTTAAAACACGAGAACAGTGTGTGCTCTCATGAAGAAGTACATTTGGAAAATGGAGGACCTCACTGACACTCCGGAAAGGTCTCAAGACCCTTAAAGTCTTTGGGACATATTTTGAAACCTTCTGCTTGTAGACTTTTGCTTTTATTCACAAAAGAAGCTTGTGATGTTTGGGTGGGAATTCTAGAAATTACAATTATTTTTGTGGACTTTTATGTTAAATTGCATTTCATTCATTTTTGTAGCAACTACCTATGCTTTAAATTTAATAGTACATGCATTTTAGCAGCTACTATGTTGGGAAAGAGACATAAGCACTGGCTTGCATATTCATTTTTCATATTATTACTCAGTTTCTATTTTTCCACATTTCTGCCTCTTTGCTTATTCTCTGCAGTGGACTAGAGAGGATCTTTATTATCTTTATAGTAAAATGCAACAAAACAAAATAAAAATGCTACCTGTAATCTCAGAATTCTGGCATTTGCTATTATGGTTGGTAAGGACATGAAGTTTGGGGAAGGGAAAAGGTCATGAAATAGCAAAAGCAAATGCCATATTCTTCCTGTCTTTGCCTAAAGCTTAGTTCTTTTATTTCCCTTGCTTTCATACTACTTTAACTGTCTTTTGTGAAATACTTTATTCTTTATTCATCCAATGCTGTTAAGTGGCAAACATCCAGTACATTTATGATGAATGAATGCTTGGAATGTTGGACTGTAGATTGCCATCCTTTCACATTTAACTCTTAGAGTGTGAATTTGTCCATTTTTATAATTCCCATGGGTGTGAATGAACTTTTTCTTGAAGTGGCAAGTGAGGAACTAACAATAAAAGGCCTGACCAACCCTGCTTTACTTCCCTGATAGAGGACCATACTTAAGGGTCACTACATTTTCCTAGAAATATTTTCAGTGTCTTTTTTTTTAAAAAAACAAAAATTGCCTGAGATACATTGAATTTCGCTTTGGAAGAACACAGTATGTTCTTGCAACATTTGGCGGCAGTGCTGCTTAGCCTTCTTGTTGATGTGTGCTGTGACCGTAGTTTTCCTGCTCACTCTTGCATGTTGGCAGAAGCAGAAGACTTTTGTCAGCTGTGGTTGATGCACGATTTCTTTCTCTCCATTCATTTATCCTTTGTTGGTAATTAGAAGATAAATTATGTAGATGCTTAGATCGTACTTCTTTAGTACTATACTAATCCTAGCATAGTTTCATATTGGAAAAAGTGGGGAATTTACTTTGAGAATATTAATTACATCATGTAGTAAATGGACTACATGTGGTGGTTACAGACTTCCTGGCTATTTAGTAAACTCAGTATACCCTCCTTCAGTATTGAAATGGATGGGAATCATGGTGGAGGCTGGCTTCCTGTAAGGAAGTGGCTTCATCTGTAGATACAGTGTAGAATCCAAAATGGTGTTCTCTATATGGCCAAAGCACTTGTTTTACCACCTTGGTGTGTGTGTGGGGGCAGGAGGGGGGGGGCTAAGGGATGCGGTACCTAACATTTTCATAAAGCATGATGGAGATGGAAAGCAGAGACTTTTTGTATGTTTGTCAGAGATATAATTTACTATATTAGATTGAAAGTTAAAAGCTATCCGTAATTATTAGGTTCAGAAATTCTGGCATAGTAAGATATATTATTGATCAGCTGAGCTTGGTCTTGTGTCAGCATTCTTGTTAAGAATAATACAAAGTAAGGGTTATTCCTTAAATCCAATTTTAAAGTTCTACCATCAAGTCTGTATTTCCAATTTGGCTTCTCATTGAGTGCAAAGACTAATTTAGTGGAGTTAACTCAGTTAATGGAGTTGAACGATGTTGAATTATAAGTATCAAAGGTTTCCTTTTAGGTATATAATAATAATATTGTTCTCTGACATTGTGGCAGAAAATGAGGGAGGAGATTAAATTTAGATTTAAAAAACTTGAGAACCAGATCCTAATTTACATGATAGATAATCAAGTGACCTAGCAAAATTATTTCAGTGGATTAAATACTAACATTAGTACAGAATATAGTATAATATTCTAAAATTTACTGAATGTGATTAGAAAGTTACATTTTTAGAAAATTTCTTCTGAATACAAAATTTGTACCATGTACATTTTGTTTGAAAAAATGAGCATACTATATCTAATTTACTACTATATTAGATTCTAGAATTTGAAAAATGAAGACAGGGACCATTCACTTGGTATTGCCTACATACAATTTTATTTTGCTTAATTTTGCTTTTTACTTTAAACTGTTTTGTTGGAAGAACATAAAAATTACCTCCATGGTCTCCATACATGTTCTCATTTGTATATAGATTTAAGATTTTTTTTTGTGATGTGCTTAGATGTAATTTTACATGGTGAATAATAGCAGTAAAGAAAAGATGCTAATGTCATCCAAGCATTAAAAAATGTCCATTTCTCAAAAAAAAAAAAAAATGTCCATTTCTCTTTCCATTTTCCTATCCCAGATTTAAGCTTGCAGCATAAAGAAAGCAGTAACCTCTCTGTTATAGGCTTTGTTCCCATAACTGATTACTTTACTTGATTGCTCTTTAAGAAGTCAGGGAACTGATTTTTTTGTTAGTAGCAAGAAATGCTTCTTTATGCTAGAATTTATAGTAAAAAAAAAAAGACATATAGCATTTTGCTTTAAATATTTTATTTTCCAACAAATTTATTTCTGAGTAGTATTATCTTGGTGTCTGCAGGCAAATGGCAGTAAATTAGAGTAGGAATCTTTAAAAATAATTTCAGCTAATAAGTATTTCTTTGAAATTTAGACATTGCTTGAGAATCACTTTGATACTTGGGCATATAAAATGAGTAAAGTGGATAGAGTTTTAAAAATCAAAGATGTGGTTGCCATTAAGAAAACACTTTAGAATAAATGTTTGCAGGTATGCAATTTCTATACCCAAATTCTGTTCGTAAAGCCAAGTTGTGGATAATAAAAGGGCCCCTCTATTACACAAGATGCCATACATTGAAATTCTACATTTCTTAGAGGGAGTCAAAATGCTACATATGCCACATACTGTCTACACTGGATTTGAGTTTCTGAAAAGGATTAAAAATCCATGTTCAAAGTTAATATTTTGTTAGTCATTCACCTCCCTGGTAAATGGAATTCTGGTATCTTTTATTCGTGAGGTTTGCTAAAGGAAGTGATCTAGAATAATAATAAGATTTTTCACAGGGTATATTTATGCCAGTAGAGAGAATATGTGTTTGTATATATGTATGTGTGTGGGCAAACATACACATTACACAAACACATGCACAAAATATCTACAGCAGTATATAAATACGTACATGTACACTCAGATACACTGAAACACACATGTTTTTTGGTGTCAAATTACCCAGCTCTGCTCCCATCCTATTTTGATTTTGCTTGCTATTGGATGAGCTAAGCATAGAGATCTTACAATTCTAGACTAGAAAATAGTTTTTGCTGATCCTGAATTTTTATTTCACCTACAATTTCCTTGCTGGTGATGGTTTTCTTTCTCTTGCACAAATGGTAGGTTATATTTTAAAACACATTGTTTAAAAATGGACCCTGGTGGAGAACTGTGAGTGCCTTGGTGGTAGGTATGGTGTGATAACACACATCTGAAGAGATGTGATCCTGTACCTCTGAATCATGTACAATATTGTAAACCAGTGTTATTGTAAACAAAAATTTAATAAAAACACTCTAAATAGGGTAAATTTTAACAACCCTCTTTGTTAAAAATTAAATAGGAATTCAATCAGTAAATATTTAAGAAAAAGAAAACTCTGCTTTTACTATACAGTGAAGAGGTCTTTTAAGATTAGTCGAGAATAGTTATTTCATTCTTAATAATGTCCTAGTGAGTGTATAATAGTGTTACCTAATTACTGATAATAGGTAAGAACTGCATGGCAAACAAGAAGCAATTTGAAATAGCTACAAGTCTTCATTATTCTGAATTTGCTATTTATAAGGATAGTTGTGGTGGGAGTGGGGAACCTTTAATAATTTAATTTTTTTTCAAACTTCAGAGCTTAAGTTAATGTAAACGATGTGACGATCTGAGCTCAGAACTCAAAGACAAATTGGTTTTAGTAAATGGGCAATTTTTATGGCCTTTTTGAGCTACTCAAAAATATTTCTTGGCTTAAAACAATGGTGGTTTTAACCTGTCTTGCTGCTGCTGCTCGTAGTTCTCAAAATTTAATGTAAAACCCTTTAGCTCAATGATAGTATTATTATTATTTTTTTACTTCTTGAGATACTTGTGTTCTGTTGTTTTAATTATAGCTTTTGAAGAACTTGAAAAAGCTTTGAGTACAGCTCAAAAAACAGAAGAAGCACGGAGAAAAATGAAGGCAGAAATGGATGAAAAAGTAAAAGCTCTTGAGAAAAGTGAGGAGGAGCGCCACAGTCTTCAACAGGAATTAAATCGGGTGAAGCAGGAAGTTGCTGATGTAATGAAAGTAAGACTAAGTCTAGATTGAAATAGAATATAGCAATTTTGAAATTTAAGTTTTATGCCTTTCTTTGTCTAAAGAAAAATCTTTTGTTTGTGTAAAAAAGAGTTAATGTGCATTTTAGACCTTGACTATTTTTTGATATTCACAATACCAAGAAACAGTAGTTTGATAAAGAAATGATTATGTCTTTTTAGATATCCTCCCCAGAGGTCATCCCTGCCTGTAGAGTGATTTCTCTGTCACATGTTATAATATTCTCTAATATTCTCAACATAAAAATAGCACTATATACATACTCTTCTATACTTTGATTTTTCACTTAATAAGTGATTTAATCACTTTTATTGATATATCAGTTTTCATTTTTTACTATTGCAAGTTATGAATATCCTTTTTATATTTGCTCACATGTAAGTTTGTTTCAAATAGGTTTAGAGAAATGGAATATTATTCAGGCAACAATTACACTTTTAAATTTTGCGTAGTTGCTACAAGCTCTGTGAATGACAATTTATTGTCTCACAAACCATGCATTAAGTTATTTTTCTCCTTTTACAAAGATGGTGTTATCTAATTTTGTTCTTTCAAGCTCATAACTTAAAAAAAAAAAAGATATTGAAGTTTTAATGTGCATGTCTCTCACCAGTATGCTAAACATATTTCTGTATGTTTGCAAGGAATTTATAGGTTTGTCTTTGAGTTACTCTGTCAGATCATTTATTCATTTTCTTATTGAACTATTGATCATTTTTCTTACTGCTTTCTAGGAACTCTTTACTTACTATAGAAGTTAGTCCTTTGCATATAAGGTACTTTTATCCAAATAATGTTCTCACTTTATTTGTTTTATATTCTATTCTTTTGGCCAAGCAAAATCTTTAAGTTCTCTCTATGTTTTGTTCTGCTTTAAAAACACATTCTTAATTGAGAACATTAAAATATTCTGTTCTCTTATTTTTATGCTTTTACTTTTTTTTTTTTTTTAAGATTTATTTATTTGTTCATACAGAACTGGGGTTCAG